>NC_141687.1:2053272861-2053665361 GCF_964263255.1 Lissotriton vulgaris | reverse complement strand
CATCATCCTTGTGAAAGAGCCTTTGATACACACATTTAAAATAGAAACTAAAAATTTCAAAACAATGGAGATAACAATACCAGTTAAAACAACCTATTCAGTAATTCCAAAATCTGCATACACATCCACTCATTCACCAACAGTTCTATATAGTCACTCATACATGTACTCACTCATCAAATGTACTCATGCACCTATACATCCTGTTACACAACGATACTCATCCGTAGAGTTACAAACATCGGTTTACTTGCATATACAGCTATACACACACCACTACACTTACTTCTACAGAAACGTACACATACTTACTCTCTTAAACAATAACTTATAGAAATCAATCAATCAATCAATCACGGCATTTGTAAAGCACGCTACTCACCCGGGAGGGTCTGAAGGCGCTGGGGGAGAGGGGTATGTTACTGCTCGAACAGTCAGGTCTTGAGCTGCTTCCTGAAGGAGAGATGGTCTTGGGTTCGCCGAAGGTGGGTGGGGAGGGAGTTCCAAGTCTTGGCTGCCAGGTAGGAGAAGGATCTTCCTCCGGCGGTGGCTCTGCGGATGCGTGGTACGGTGGCGAGGGCGTGGCTGGTCGATCGTAGCTGGCGGGTGGGCGTGTAGAAGGTAATGCGGTCGTTGAGGTACTTGGGGCCCAGGTCGTGGAGAGCCTTGTGTGTGTGGGTGAGGAGTCTGAACGTGATTCTCTTGCTGACGGGTAGCCAGTGCAGGTCTCTCAGGTGTCCGGTGATGTGGCTGTGTCGGGGGATGTCCAGAGTGAGTCGTGCGGAGGCGTTCTGGATGCGTTGGAGTCTTTTTTGAAGTTTGGCTGTGGTTCCGGCGTAGAGGGCGTTCCCGTAGTCCAGTCGGCTGTTGACGAGCGCCTGGGTGACGGTCTTCCTGGTTTCAGTGGGGATCCATCTGAAGATCTTGCGGAGCATGCACAGGGTGTTGAAGCATGAAGATGAGATGGCGTTGACTTGTCTGGTCATCGACAGGGAGGAGTCCAGGATGAAGCCCAGGTTGCGTGCGTGGTCCATTGGTTTGGGAGCGGTGCCCAGGGCTGGGGGCCACCAGGAGTCATCCCAGGTGGAGGGTGATGATCCCAGGATGAGGACTTCCATCTTGTCTGAGTTCAGTTTAAGGCGGCTGTTCCTCATCCAGTCAGCGACGTCTTTCTCCCTTCGTGTAGGTTGGCTCTGGCAGTGGTGGGGTCTTTGGTGAGGGAGAGGATCAGCTGGGTGTCATCGGCGTAAGAGATGATGTTGAGGTTGTGTTGGCGTGCGATGGCTGCGAGGGGGCTCATGTAGATGTTGAAGAGGGTTGGACTTAGTGAAAATCCTTGTGGTACGCCGCAGATGACTTTGGTGGCCTCGGATCTGAACGGGGGGAGGCGAACTCTCTGGGTTCTTCCGGCGAGGAACAAGATGATCCACTCCAGTGCTTTCTCTTGGATTCCGATGTTGCTGAGGCGCTTCACTAGGGTGCGGTGGCAGACAGTGTCGAATGCCGCAAAGAGGTCCAGGAGGATGAGGGCCGCTGTTTCCCCGTTGTCGATCAGGGTTCTGATGTCGTCGGTGGCTGCGATTAGGGCGGTCTCGGTGCTGTGATGGGCCCAAAACCCAGACTGCGAGGGGTCGAGGGATCCGTTCATCTCGAGGAAGGCGGCGAGCTGTCTGTTGACTGTCTTCTCGATGACTTTGGCCGGAAAAGGAAGGAGCGAGATGGGACGGTAGTTCTTGAGGTCGGTGGGGTCGGCCGTTGGTTTCTTCAGGAGGGCGGTCAGCTCGGCCTGCTTCCAGCTCTCTGGGAAGGTGGCGGTGTGGAAGGAGGAGTTGATGATGTCCCGGAGATGGGGTGCGATGATGGCGTCGGCTTTGTTGAAGACGTGGTGTCGGCAGGGGTCGGTTGGTGATCCGGAGTGGATGGAGTTCATCATGCGGGTGGTGTCTTTGGTGCTGATCGGGGACCAGTTACAGAGGGCAGTGGTGGCGGGCGTTGGTTCGGTGGTAGGGTGTGTGGTCTGTGCGTCAAAGCTGTTGTGTATGTCGGCGATCTTGCGGTGGAAGAACGAGGCGAGTGAGTTGCAGAGGTCTTGTGAGGGAGTGATGTCGTTGTTTCCGGCGCTGGGGTTGGAGAACTCTTTGACAATGCTGAAGAGTTCCTTGCTGTCGTGGGCATTGTTGTCCAGTCGTTCTTTGAGTGTTGACTTCTTGGTGGCGCGGATCAGCCTATGGTGTTTGCGGGTGGTGTGCTTGAGGGCGGTCCTTTTGTCTGTGGTCTGGTCGAGCCTCCAGGCTTTCTCGAGGATGCGGCAGTTCTTCTTGGAGTCCTTGAGTTCGTCGTGAACCAGGGGATTTTCTTGCTGCCGGGTCTGCTGGGAGGGTTCTTCAGTGGTGCGAGGTCATCGGCGCAGGCGGTCAGCCACTTGGTGAGGTTGCTGGCTGCTTCGTTGGGGTCCGTTGTGCTGGTGGGAGTGTTCTGGCTGAGGGAGGCGGTGAGCTGCTCGGCGGTGATCTTGCTCCAGCTCCGGCAGGGAACCTGTTGCGGGCGGTGGTGGGTCGTAGTTCTTCTGAAGCTGAAGTGAACGCAGCTGTGGTCGGTCCAGTGGAGTCGGTGGCGTGGCTGAAGGAGATGTGCTTGCTGGATGAGAAGACGGGGTCAAGCGTGTGGCCGGCGTAGTGGTTGGGGGTGTTCGCCAGTTGCTTGACTCCGAGGTTGGCAAGGTTGTCCAGCAGGGCGGTGGTGTTTCTGTCGTTGTTGTTCTCCAGGTGGAAGTTGAGTTCCCCTAGGAGGATGTAGTCGGCGGAGGGAAGGGCGTGCGGGCTGATGAAGTCTGCGATGTCTTCGCTGAATTGTGTGTGTGGTCCCTGGGGTCTGTAGATGAGGGTGCCTCGGAGGGGGGTATTGGGGTTGGTGTGTATCTGGAAGTGCAGGTGTTCGGCGGTGGTGAAGGTTTCGTCGGAGTTAGTCGAGATGCGGATGGTGTTCTTGTGTATGATGGCGATGCCTCCTCCCGTCTGGTTGACGCGGTCCTTCCGGGTGATCTTGTATCCGTCCGGGATGGCTATGGCGATGTCGGGCGCTGAGGAGGCGTTCATCCAGGTTTCGGTGAGGAAGGCGACGTCCGGTGCAACACGTACTTATTTATACAGGAACTCTTCCAATCTCTCACTCTCACATATACTCACTTATATACATCAATACTCACATATACTAGTTTAGAACATATGTACTTACTAATAAAGAAACTATTGAGACAGTCATTCACTCATTAACACACCCATACACACACTCATCCACCCATACAGTCCTGCACACATGCTGTCTTTAAAAAACATACAAACAGCGAGTCACTCATTCATGCATCTATACTTTAAGTAATATCCCCCACCGACCAATACAGACACTCATATTGATACTCAAGAAACAAACTAATAACCCATATACACACTCATGTAGCTACTCACCAACCCATGCAGCCAATTATACACAAAGTGAGACACTAATACAGATATTTAAATATTTAAACATTACTCGTTAATACATGTATTCACTAAGATACAATTAATAAGTCAGTTATATAATCAATTTTACAAAAAAAACATCTATTTAGACACTTATTTACCCATTTATTCTTCCGTCGACCTTTAGATATACATATATAAAAAATATTTATTTTTCAGAAAAACACACATTCACTAAATGATGTCATCAGTGATGTCATTTGAGATGTCATCAGTGATGCCATCAGTAATGTCACTGACCATGTCATGAGTGATGTAATATGTGACATCATCAGCAGTGCATTGCGGGCGCCCTGAGCAGGCCTAGGGGTTCAGGGTGTTTCTACCCTGCCCCCTTTGCATGTTTTGTACGTTTGTTTCACTGCTTTCTTGTGCCTCGTGGTTTGTACAGTCTCTCCCTCTTTTTTGCAATTGCTGCTTTGTTGGTACATGGAGAAAATTACTTGCATGTCTATTCGTATTCATACCAATGTATTTATTGATTGCATTATGCAAAAATTATTGAAAGTAATTAGTATACCATGGCACAATATGGACCCAAATCACGTGTTGTATTAACTGTGGACAAATTGTATTAGACTGCATTATGCAGTAAGGTAGACAAAACAGTAGTATGTTGTTTATGTCTATGACAATCGGCACTTTGGAAATGGCTTGTATCACTTTAAATAGAGCACAAATGCCCCAAGATGTTGTCATGTGATCAAGGTGCTTCGAGCACCGAAAAGCATCGTGGTGGAGTGGTGAAGAGCATACTAAACTGCTGAGCACTGTTACCGGGTTTGCCTCGTCTTCCTTTTGCTGCCAGACCGCTGCAAGGACGTCCTTTTGCCGAACATATTCTTCAGGATTGCTTCCCTGAAATTGGCAAACCCCTCCACAATTGGGCTTTGAGGTATGAAGCAGTGACTCCCTTCTGGGAACCCCCTTGTTCCACTCCGTGAGGAGTAACCGACTAGCCCCGGGACAGTGGAAGTTCGGAAATCAAAGCGGGGAAGCACGTGAGAAGTGGTTCCGGGTCGGGGCTGGCGTTCGCTGGAGGCTGTTCGGCGCCTGCCAATCGCGGACTGGAGTCGCACTGACAGTACCCACAAGACAACGGAGATCCAGAGTAAGTCCCGAGTGGAGTGTGCATACTCCTGTTTTTTTACATTGTGATTTAACGGTTCATTGAACTCAACACAATACGCTCACTACTAACACCATGTCCATCGACACGTTGCAGGGGCAGTTCAAGGCAGCTAAAATTATGTTTACTGACTCCCTGGCTGGGGACGTAACAGCATCAGTAACTTCAGGCATCCCTCAAGAATCAAACAACAGTGTAAAGGACCTATTCAAGGCTTTAGAAAAAGCCAGCAAAGCAGAACAATCCAAATGGTGGGAACATAGCTCTTTGACCGGATATTTGGAGGTTTGCAGGGTCCCGCAAGGATTAAGAATAATGTTGGCACCATCATATGATAACCCTGATCCCAATATGCTTATTGATTGGGCTGAATGTAAGCTGGAGTCTTCTAAGAGTTTAATGGCCATCCTGATCCAATTTGCAGAAAGCGTTAGAGCCAAACTGCTTGTGGAAATGGACAGGATAAATGGTAAAATAGACAAACTGCCTAGAACTCCGCAGATCGCCAAGTACAGGGATGAAATGCTTGTCAGGTTGAAACGCGAGGAAGACGTAATTAAGAGGCACAAGGCATACAAGTTTCAAAGAGACCGCCTCGATTATGAACACAGTCAGATTTTCACGTTCACCAGAATGTATGATCACCTCAAAACAGCACAGACAAACATTGGGGCAAGCACTGCAGGCACCTCAAAAGGAAAACCAACACCAAGGGCTGAGGCTGTTGAAACCTCTTCAGTATCAGATGGCTGTTCCAATATTGATACTGAATCTAACAACGAGCAAATCCGGTCACAGCGGGTGGGGTTTCGCAAACTAGCGCTTGCAAAAGAGCTGGAGGTGTTACACCGGGATCGCAAGCAGACATTCCGTTCAGGTGTATAGGCTGCCATCGGAAGCAAAACGCCAATGCCAAACTCGCAGCAAGGAGGAGGTGCAACAAGCAACGCAGGCACGACAAACAAAATAAGAAAACAACGCAACCAGAGGAATCGCAGATGAATTCCACACTCAGTGAACCTATTGAACCACCTACCGTTATAAATCTCACTGACCTATCCCTGACTGACAAAGAAACTTCCATATTGGCGTTAGGATTTTCTTATAGTGCCAAAAGCAATTTTGACTATGCTGATACCAAGATTGAACTTTTTAAATATGAAAGGAAACTGAAGTTATGAAAATACTTTTGTTTGCATAAAAAGGATAAACCCACAGTTGGTGTGGCATCATATCCTGAATCCACTACTGTGCCATCACCTGATGATAGCTTGTTAACTGAGCTGGTGGAGATGAAAAATGAATCATCTATGAGGGAGTCTAGTCCGGGCCCGTGCTGGACGCACAGATCTACAGTCACAGGATTCAAACCAAAATCTAAGTTTTGTCCCCTTATGATAAAGGACTACATTGACCAATTCCATGACAAGGTGTCCCAGGAATTACGCGAACTGTTCCTAAAACATAACAGTTTTTCTAAAAAGCATAAATACCGTGATTTTGAATACCACCAACTAATAAGAAAATTGAAAAATAACATAAACATCATTGTCAGACAAAGCGACAAAGGAGGGAATGTGGTGTTGTGGCCTCGTCAGATGTATCCAAGTGTAGCAATGGGGCAACTCAATGACCGCACTTGTTATCAACGGACAGATGCCAAGGAGGTCCAACTTACCAAGAACAACATTTATTCCAAACTCATGGCCTGGAGAAGTCCCGGAGTGATAACTATGGACGAATTCAAGTTCATGAAAAATGACAATCCAATCACTCCGGTAATATACTTTATACCGAAGGTCCACAAAAACAACTTGCTGCCGCCAGGGCGCCCAATTATATCTGCCTGCAACAGCATTTTAGAAAATATCAGCAAATATGTGGACTTCTTCCTCCAAGACTTGGTAAAGTGAATAAAACAGAATATTTAACACCATTCAACTCCATCCCCACCACTATCAAGCAGAAATTGACGTGTCGTACCGAGTATGCAGTGTACATGCTGGAGTGTCCCTGTGGGTTACGCTATGTTGGTAGCACAAGACCACAGGTATACAAACGTATACTCCAGAACTTACGGGCCATCACCAATGGCGATACTGCATACCCGGTAGCCAGGCACTTGTTATCAACGGACAGATGCCAAGGAGGTCCAACTTACCAAGAACAACATTTATTCCAAACTCATGGCCTGGAGAAGTCCCGGAGTGTTAACTATGGACGAATTCAAGTTCATGAAAAATGACAATCCAATCACTCCCGTAATATACTTTATACCGAAGGTCCACAAAAACAACTTGCTGCCACCAGGGCGCCCAATTATATCTGCCTGCAACAGCATTTTAGAAAATATCAGCAAATATGTGGACTTCTTCCTCCAAGACTTGGTAAAATCCCTGCCCTCTTTTGTGTTAGATACTGGTGACTTTTTGAAAAAAGTGTATGATGTGAGGTGGAAACCTAGTTACCTATTGAGTTCCCTTGATGTAACCGCATTATATACCAGTTTACATCACACTGATGGTCTGAGAGCAGTGCAACACTTTCTAGGCTCCCGACCAGTTGGGCTAAAACGGCATTCACGCATGATTGTTGACATGATTAGCTTATGTTTTGACAACAATTTCTTTCTTTTTGGGAATCAGCTTTTTCAGCAAATTCAAGGAGTAGCGATGGGGGCCTGCTTCTCTCCCAGTTATGCCTGTTTGCATATGGGGTACTGGAAGGAGCAGGTCCTGATGCACGAATTTGCCGACATCATGTCTACCAAAATAGTGAAATGGTTGAGGTTTATAGACGATCTCTTTGTTATTTGGGATGGCACAGCACTAGAGGCGGTTGAGTTTATTGATAATCTTAATGAAAATAGCTTAAACCTACAGTTCACTAGTAACATCAGTGATAAATCTGTCTACTTTTTAGAAGTGGAAATCTTCGTGAGAGAGGACAAACTAGAAGCCAAGCTGTATCGCAAATCAACGGCAGGAAACAGTGTCCTCCTTGCGGGCAGCCATCATCCTGCCCACTTAATCAGGAGCATACCCTACGGCAGAGGTCTTCAATCTATGGGGCGCGACCCCCAGGGGGGCCGCAGAGTCATCAGAAGGGGGTCGCGCATTCACCAACCTCACGTCTGCCTCGAATCCAAAACGTTTCCTCTTCGTTTTTGATTAGAAATGCTTGCATCTCAGGAGGCTCTCTGATTGGAGGACTAGGTAAAATAAGCCAATCATAATGTGGCTACGTCATCAAAACCTGTCCTCCAATCAGAGACTGCAGCATGCCTACCAGGAAATGCCCGCAAACTTTGTCCACAAAGATCGACCAGAACCTTTGCAATACAGCCTGTACTTCGAGGGAGTTCTGCAATATTCCACGCAGTCACTGCTGCCTTCCTTGGCCATCCCTGCTTTCACCTCGTGCTTTGTGACTCGTTGCTGCCTCTTCCTTGTTATTTCCGCTGATTTCCACGGCAACCCAAAGCTTCCCAGTTTAATCCTGCCTCTTCCCCGCTGCAGACATACACTGAAACTATCTCACGCGCACACACACGCACACAGATCCTTATTTGTTTCCCTGATTGAGCCATGAGGGGATTTGGGCAAAGGCTCCTGTTAATTTTTATTTTCTGTGTTCTGTCCGTTTTCTTTTCTTTCCTGCATGTGTATCTATTTATTTATGCTGCCTGAACTCCATGGTCGATGTCATTTATTGCTCCAGAGAAACACCATGGAAAAGAGAATGCTTGTCTTTAAACACGTCACGTCAGTGTGGGGCTTGATGCTGCTGACAATAGACATTCACTGTGAAATGCTCGAAAAGTTGTTAACTAAGTAAAATGATGCTATACATATATATTTTTTACTATTCAACTAAGCTTATAGAGACTAACTTGTTTGTAAGTTAAGTGCAGTGAATGGACTACTGAAGATGACAACGTTGATGTCTGAAACATCATTGCTTTTACGTTTGCTTAAATATCACTGCAGAGAAAAATTCAGGCAGCATGGTTAAATGAAAGTGTCAATGCTCATGTTATTTGTCTGAATAGAAAATGTATTTTTTCAATAATTGACAAAACCAAATATTTTCACAGCATCAAAATATTACATGGTAAAGCCTATACAATTCCAATATTATTAAACACATTTGGTTGTGCAGTCTTTGCTCAAATAAGCAGCACCACAATGGAGCGGTGAGGGTTTTGATGGTACTATTATGTTGCCCACTAAATTGTCTTAATTTGGAGCAGATTAGGATAAACCACATTTACTTACTGAATCTCCCTACTAGCCTCCTCACAGTAAATTTTAACAAGCACTCAAATTTATAACTTTTTTAATTGATTTATGCAGGTCAAACATCTAGGTCTCACATGTGGCCTTGAAGCTGAAATGTACTTCAATATAAACTCCAGGGTTGGTGCAAAGACTCCAGTTCATTTTTATGACTTTTAAATGTTTATTTTCAGTGTGCTTTCCGTTTTCATTCTTGTTGCAGCAGTTTAATCTGATGCTGGTTGCCACCATTTCCAAAGAAGTGCTGGCCATTTGTTCATGTGTAGAACTCTGCAAAGGCTTGGGCATGGTATTTCAAATTGAGCTATTTTAACATTGCTTGCATTTATTCTTAACATGGTGAATTAATGCATGGAATTGTGAACCATTTCATATTGGCTTTACCAAACAGGGATGAGCAGTCATGCTGGAAAGAATAAAGGGTGAAGACTGTGTACACCTTACATTTTGTATGGCTGTAAGACAGTTTCCAACAAGATATCGTTGACACACTGCAGCAGTGAATGCTTTGTGAGTCTTCAGCTCATTTAGAACACATGCTACCATTAATCAACCAGGTACCGGGGAGAAGGAGGAGACAATGGTGTGCAGTAAACATCTGTCTGTCTCATGAATCACTGTGTGTGCTGATTTGGATACTATCCAGCTCCTTGCTGACAGCCTGTGTGATCTTAAATAATCTATTTTACCTCTCTCTGTTAGATATCCTGTGGTTGGTAGCTGCCTCTGGGTACAATGAACGTCACCCACAAAAATTAAACAGGCGTCTTTAGACTTCCATCTCTAGACGAGTGTATTTTGATATCTTTCACAGCTTCTCTTCTGACCCTCACCCTGCGAAGGCCTTCCCAAGACGAAGGCTCAGTTGAGCCAGTCTGACCATGTAACATGTTGTCCTGCACCAAGTGCATGGGCACATGTGTTCACAATTCCAGACACTAAGCCTCTCACTGTACTGAACGTATGGCCTGAAAAGAAGGGCACTTCTAGGGGCCCTGACGTGAAAGAGGTCATATGTCACCTGCTATGGACAATAGATGCACCGTGAGCATAGGTAGTCTGCTTCAATATGACCTTTGAGTATAGCTCAAGCACGCAAATCACAAGGGCATACCCCATGGCCGTACTTGTACCACGTGAGCATAATTATAGCCCAGGTGACTGGACACTCCGGCAGCTAGCCTCTTAGCATTTTCTCATGGCCTTCAGAATTTATTGTTCACTTGGCCAAGATGATTACCAAAAACTGAAACAAATAACAAAACCTAAAAGACAACGACCCACAGTCACCCACAAACCTTTGGTTTTGCTAAACACTGTTTAATTCTATTTCCCCACCGTAAAAATGATTTGCCGTGGGAATTTGGGGCGCTTTTGGTTGTCGATGATGGTGAGTACCAAGTTCTTGATATTTTGGTCAGAAGGGGGTCCTTATGCCTAATGTTTTTGACAGGGGGGTCTCGGCATCAAAAAGTTTGAAGACCTCTGCCCTACGGGGAGATGCTCCGGATAAGACGGATCTGTAGTTCAGAAAATGACTGTAGAGCAGCCCAATCATTGTGCAGAAGCAGATTCAGACAAAGAGGTTATAATGATGAGGTCATAGTAAAAGCTATGAATAAAGCAAATGCACAGGATAGGTAGTCCCTCTTATCTGTAGCATCTAGTGACCCAGCACCCCTTTTGTCCTTACCAGCTCAGAGTAAGAAGGTTAAGGCCCACACAGCAGAATGTGAAACTAGGTTTATTTTCACATTCAATAATCAACATCGGACTATAAGAAATATAGTCAAGCGCAATTGGTCCCTGATTACAAGTGACCCAGTGCTGGGAAGCAGGATTGCAGGGGCACCCAGCATAGCCTATAAACGTGCCAGGTCTTTAGGAAATTGTCTAGTATCCAGCAGCCCAGAGATAAGGACCAAGAACTTGTGGTTAGACTTAAGCAGGGGTTTTTTGAAATGCTCATCTTGCAAAGCATGCAAGAATGGAGTGAATAAAACAGAATATTTAACACCATTCAACTCCATCCCCACCACTATCAAGCAGAAATTGACGTGTCGTACCGAGTATGCAGTGTACATGCTGGAGTGTCCCTGTGAGTTACGCTATGTTGGTAGCACAAGACCACAGGTATACAAACGTATACTCCAGAACTTACGGGCCATCACCAACGGCGATACTGCATACCCGGTAGCCAGGCACATCGGTGAAGTACATGACAAGAGAACAACAGATTTGAGGTACTTTGTCATCGATACGGTCCTACCGCAGAGGAGGGGAGGTGACCGGGAACAACTACTAAGAAGGCTGGAAACACGTCACATAATCTTACTAGATACCAAGACTCCTAATGGGCTGAATGCTGGGGAAGATTGTCACACCTATCTCTAAAGTTCTATGCAATTTGTTAACATCTTTGGTATATTCAGTAACATGGTAGCTGTCTCTTCCATATATAATGATAATTTTTTAACTGAAACTTAGTTCACTTAATTTTTTACACTGGGTATCACAAAACTTCTCTCTTTCTTTTTTTAGCCACTATTTATTTGCCGAATTTGCACAACTGTCCACTCATTTGCACGCCCAACTGGAGTGCTTTATGAAAGTATTTTGGTCCATGACTATCTGCAAGCAGGAGACGATCCCAAAAATAGCAGAGTGAAGGGGAAGGTCTAGATTGAACTTAATTTTTACATATGAAATATATTTTCATTTCTGATTTTATATATT
The DNA here is from genome assembly GCF_964263255.1 of Lissotriton vulgaris. NCBI lineage: Eukaryota > Metazoa > Chordata > Amphibia > Caudata > Salamandridae > Lissotriton > Lissotriton vulgaris. Next base: position 2,053,653,677 of record NC_141687.1, on the reverse strand, counting down.
TATATATAGACAATAATTTTTGTTTTTATATATATTGATGTATTTATGTATTTATTTATATATTTATATATTTATTGCATGGTTTGCACATTCTCTCCCCCTTTTTTTCAATTGCTGCTTTGTTGGTAAATGGAGAAAATTACTTGCATGTGTATTCGTATTCATACTAATGTATTTATTGATTGCATTATGCAAAAATTATTGAAAGTAATTAGTATACCATGGCACAATATGGACCCAAATCACATGTTGTATTAACTGTGGACAAATTGTATTAGACTACATTATGTAGTAAGGTAGACAAAGCAGTAGTATGTTGTTTATGTCTACGACAATCGGCACTTTGGAAATCGCTTGCATCCCTTTAAATAGAGCACAAATGCCCCAAGACGTTGTCATGTGATCAAGGTGCTTCGAGCACCGAAACGTGTTGTGGTGGAGTGGTGAAGAGCATAATAAACTGCTGAGCACTATTACCGGGTTTAGCACGTCTTCCTTTTGCTGCCCCAGACCGCTGCAAGGACGTCCGTTTGCCGAATATATATATATATTCGATGCTCCAAACTACCAGCTCCCACTCATTGAGTCAGCACACGACCACAAACATAAGGTGGTAAGCCTTTAATCCGAGTATGGAAGGACTTCTGTTCCCCGCTCACATATGACAGCCAATTCCTCCGCCTGACGCGTTTTGAAAGTTCATTCTTTCTTCTTCAGAGGCTTTTCAGATTTGAATGCTTGCGTCTGGTTACTGCCCCTTTAATGCTATAATTATGCCCTCAATTGGCCAGTCTATTTACTGCCGCATTATGGGAACTGTGGTCCCGGTATTTGCATCCCCCGATGGTAGCACTAATTCCTATCTTCCTTTCAAGCCCGCAGAAGGCAAGCGCAGTTTGCGGTGGCCCATCTACAGGCTTGAAATGCTTCACAGAAACTAATGCACCATCTAAGGTTAGATTTTCCAGAACTCCATCACCCACAATGCCGATGGTTAATGAACCGGCCCATCTGGGGGCGTGATCTGGCAGTGATAAATGGAGACCGGAGCATGTATTCATCATAGCAAATGCCTCTGAGGAAGAAAGGAGAGACTTTCAAAACTCGTAAGGCGAATCGCATGCTGGCTGTGTGATTGATACCACGAATTTAACTTGCTTGTGTCCTGAAATAAAGGTGTGCCACCTTAAGTATGCATTTGGGTGCTGCTCACTTGGAGGGACTGTCAATGGAGCGTTGATATATATATAGATATATATATATTTGCATTCGAGTTGTCCCATAGCAGGGGGAGCACAATCAGTCGGTGTCCGCGTTGAGATCAGGAAAGTGTCTCTCGATTATTCCATACAAAAAAATTGGCGCTGCACACCTCTTGGTGGTTTTAAAGTTGTTCTTTTTTCAGATTGTGAGAAAAACTCCTACGCGTTTCGAACCATAGTTCCTGTTCACGGCAGTGTTTTACAAGTGTTCTTTTTCAGTTTCATTATTTATACCATTACACCCAAGTGTTTATTACGGTGCATTCTGGGCCATGAAGTGTGTGTTTCAATAAACTTTATTGTGCATTTTGTATATACACCCTTGTGTATCCTATTGGGTGTAGTGTCTGGCAGCGGGGTTATTATTATGTTTCTTCCCACGCAGCGCTCATCTAAGGTTAGATAAGTGACGCTTTTGACATTCACGGCGCAGCCATGAACGGTTTACCAATGTCGCAGTAGCGTTTACATTGGTCCTGTAAGTAATCTTGAGACTAAGTGTCTGTTAGCATGTCTAGGGCTGAGTGCCCTTGGCCCCCTCTATATGCAATATGGTACCAAGAGGACTCTGCATATTTACACTCCCAAACCACCCGGATAGCAAGCCCGAAATGGTTGAAAAATGGGGTAATAACAACATGGACTGCTCGAGAAATATGATGCTAATTATGATAAAATATGCCAGAGAGGAAGTTGAGGAACTCCATCAGAAGATATTGTATATAGAGAGCCAGATAACAGCAATCAACGAAGAGAGTGGGACAATAAAGAAACTTAAAGCAGTCATGGAACGTAACTTGGACAAACATGAGGATGAGGTGCAAAATAGAAAACAATGTAAATTCCGCAGGGATGAGGATGATTATGAGTTCGGAACAATCCTCACATTTGCGAGGAAGTTGGAAATGTTTAAACAGCAATGGAACTCCAACACGGATAAAGCCACCAGCCAATTGACAAGTGGGTCAGAATCGGATTTCAGTGAGGGGGAGCAGAGTCCTACGGGCTTGAGGAAGTTTTCTTTTTTAGAGGAGATGAAGCTCCTCTATCAGGAGCAGAGACACCCAGAGGCAACACAAGAGGCCACGGCCAGATGCGAACAAGAGCGAGAGGCAGAGATTTCTTCAATCCAAGGAACCAAGACAAAAAACAAGAAGATGCAAGCGACAAAGGAGGCAGGTACAACCTAAGAACCAGAACAGTGGTAAGAAGATAGATGCCATCAGCCGAACCACCCCAGATCTTGTGATCAATCTATCAAGGTACAATCTAACAGAAGATGAAACAAAACTCCTCAATAAAGGTCTGTCATTTTGCCCCGAAATACATCAAGATACTGTTGATACTAAAATAGATCTCTACAAATATGTAAGAAAACTGAAACTCAAGAAATTCTTTTCCCATCAAACAGACCCCAGGATCAAATTGCAGACGTGCAAGGAGAAGATTCAGTAACATACAGGATAGCAGAAATACCTCAACTCCGAACAGCAAATGAATTAGCCAATGAAATAAAAAATTTGCAGATATCCAATATTCAGATTTTGGAAGAGATGGAAGTACAAATGGACAAACGAGTACCAACTGACTTCAAATCCAAGTTTAGCCCTGTCCTCCACCCAGGAAACAAAATCGATATTTTTCATGATCTAGTGATGGTTGATCTAGAGAGGATCCATAATAACGTCAACCAAACGAACCAGGAGAACCTTACCAAGAAAGAACGCCTGGCAATACAAACCCTCAAGAACAATGCCGCCATTGAGATCAAACCCACAGGTAAGGGTGGAAACATTGTGGTAATGGAAGAACAGCTATATATTGAGGAGGCCATGCGCCAATTAAATGAAACCAAGAACTATAAAAGGTTGGCAAGGAATCCCACTCGAGATCTATTGATGGACCTGGGCAAAAAAATAGATTTGTGGCAATAAAAAGGCCTACTAACGGAAGATGAAAAGAAATACCTAATGGTCGATAATCCAATCACCCCGACCATTTATTTCCTTCCAAAAGTCCACAAAACATGGAAGAAGCCACCGGGACGGCCCATCATTTCAAGCTGCGGTAGTCTATATGAAAACATCTGAAATTATGTAGACCATTTTATCGCTCCAATTGTCCCCACACTCGTACATAAAAGACACTGGTGACTTCCTACGTATACTCCTGAATACTGAATGGCAACCAACCTATTTACTAGTGACACTCGACGTGGTTTCACTATACACCTCCATTGACCACGAAATAGGAATACATGCAATCCAGTACTTTCTACAGCAACGATCAGTCACAGAGCGGGAACATTCGAAGATGTTGATAGAAATGATAACAATGTGCCTAGACAACAATGTGTTCCTTTTCAACCATAAGATCTATGAACAGTGCTGCGGGACGGCCATGGGAGTTTCCTTCTCTCCAAGCTATGCGAATCTCATGATGGGGTGGTGGGAGAGGAGCATAGCTTGGAGAGAAGAAAACGACCATCATATGGCGAACGTAACGCTATGGCTGCATACCATAAGGCGAACTACTACGGATGAAGAGAAACTGCTCAGAGGATCTGGAAATAGAAAATAAATTTTCTGAAACCAAAAGGCGGTTTCTATAACGAGGATACAAATATGCAGATGTCAACATGAGTGAAATAAAGGCAAGGAGGAGGACACGAGCTGAGACACTGATGACTAAAGAGGAAAAGAATGAACAGAAGAGACTTGAAGGAGAAAATCAAGACAAAAGCAATCAGAACAGTCAAATAACAACAAATCAAAACCAGCCATGTATGATAATAACTTTCAGTAAAGAAAGTTTCAAAATCTAGAAGATACTCATGAAGTATTGGCATATACTTCATAAGGATCCAGATATTGGCACCATCATCGGAGAACGCACGCTGATCTCATACTGGAGAGCACCAAACCTCTCTGACCATCTGGTGCATAGCCATTTTGAAAGTTAAGAAACCAGAATCCTGGCTACAAATGAAAAGCAAAGGCTTTTCAAAATGCATGACTTGCAAAGCCTGTAAGATAGGCCGCAACATCAAGAATCTCAAAGACCCAGCAGGAAAGAACTTTGCAATCAGAGACAATATAACATGTGAATCATCCTTTGTTGTCTACATGCTGCAATGCTGCTGTGGAAAACAATATATTGGGAGTACAGTATGTCCCCTAAAGAAACAAATATTGGAGCACATTCGTGCCACAATAAATGGGGATCAAATGTATGCCATGGCCAAACAAATTAGGTTGCATCAAGGGCAAACTTGGCAAGACATCAAATACTTTGGTTTAGCAATCATTCCACAGCACGAACGCGGTGGCAATCCGATACAGAAACTCAGGAGACTGGAATCGAAACTCATAATGAGATTCAAAACTAAACAACCGTCAGGCTTAAACGGAGATGAAGAGATGCACGTCCAACTATAATCAGAGAAACTCGAAGCGAGACAAGGGTGGTAGTATGAATAAAAATCGAAAATTGATAACTAAGAAGAAGAACAAATTATGAACATGCAAAAGAGACTTCATTGCAAAACAGAACTGATTGATGAACAACTGAAACAACTTTTCTATTAAGGGGAAACTGCAGTGGACAAGGGCACAAGTAATTAAGGGTCAAGTAAATGTATATAGATAATCGTTCCAGAGGGTGGCATGTGCACAGTGGGGGCCAAGGGCACTCAGCCTTAGACATGCTAACAGACACTTAGTCTCAAGATTAGTTACACAACCAATGTAAACGCTACTGCGACATTGGTAAACCGTTCATGGCTGCGCCGTGAATGTCAAACACGTCACTTATCTAACCTTAGATGAACGCTGCGTGGGAAGTAACATAATAATAACCCCACTGGCAGACACTACACCCAATAGGATACACAAGCGTGTAAATACAACACGCTTGTGTATCCTATTGGGTGCAAGCGTGTTTGCAAACATATCACCTTAGGCCACGCCCCCTTCCTACACTACTGTGCAAACGCGCCCTGTGTCGCGTTTTAAGTTCGGAAATTTATTCTCTTTCAATACTGAGGGTCCCTGAGAGCCAAATAGGCGAACAGGTATCTCCAGTATGCACCAGGTAGCTCTGTTGCAGACAGGTGTTCAAGCCAGGCCCCTTTTTACACCTCTCTGCAACACAGCTCTGTGGTGCTTACTGGAGGTACCTAGTGGGCTAGTTTGACCCTAGGGACCCTTAGGATTGAAGGAGACTTAATCTCTCAACTTAGAACGGTGACAGGGTGTGTTTACACAATGGTAAAGGGAGGGGATGGGGCCTGACGTGATGTGTGCAAATACGCCCTGTGGCACTTTTTAAGCTGGGGAAAATAATCCACTTCAAACTACAAATAATCCTTAAAAATCACCTGTATGACTTAAACACATTCTTTTAACTGTTTACAGGAGATGCATCAGTGCTGGTTCTAGGATCCACAACTGAGTAGGAAAAAGTAACGATAACACTACTTACCTGCTAAGTGAATTTTCTCCCATAGGATAACATTGGTAATTCTATGTGAAAAAGTGTCCACTTTTAAAATAGAATAATATTTCTTAAAAATCACTACTGTAACCAAAATGCGGCTAGGGCGACTGACTCCGGAACCTGGGGATCACGGTTCGATCCCCGGCACCGGCAGCAGATTAGCCCAGCACCATGTGACTCTGGGCAATAGCTTGCTTAATCTTCCCAATAGCCCCCAGCGCCCAGAGACCCTTACGGGTGATTGTGCGCTTTACAAATGTGGATTATTATTATTATTATTATTATTATTATTATTAACCGTAGATGTTCAAGGACTGAATCTAGGATCCAGTCCTGTGGTTAGAAAAGTAATCCATAAATAAACTAATTGCATTTAACTAGAAATTCACATTGAGTTCAATGTTGCATTGTATTTGAAATTGTGTTGCCCATTGAAACAACTGTAAGTACTGTACTTAAAACTCTATTGCCTATTTCCAAAGTATTTAAACTAAAGTAATTCATTTTGAGAAGGTATTTTTTGTAATGTAATGTATAATGTAATTATAATGTAATTTAAAAAATAAAATATCTAAAAATAAATAGTGTAAAAAAATGTAGTAAATCAGTATAAAAAAATAAGCATAACAATTAATACATTTAAAATTAGTTATTTACAAAACCTTTAAAATTCACTGAAAAAAACATAGGTTTCAGACATATTATATTTAGGAATTAGCATTTAAAAAACCTTTGGAATTCACTGAAAAAACCACAGGTTTGAGGCCTGATATAGTTAGGAATTAGCATGTAAAAAACCTTTGAAATTCACAAAAAAAACATAGGTTTTAGGGTGTTATAGTTAGCTGGACATTTCACTCGTACAAAACCATTGAAATTCCTCCGATATAGTTAGTTGTGCGCCTGCAATCCACTACTGATGATGTCACTTATTACATTATTCATGACATGGTCAGTGACATCACTGATGACACCACTGATGACATCTCAAATGACATAACTGATGACATCTTTCACGTGACAATCTGACACATCTAATTATCCCCTTCGATGCTGATGACGAGCTCAGCTCGTCATCACCCACGGGTGTCGTGTGCTGATGACGAGCTGAGCTCGTCATGGTTGCACCTAAAATGGCATTTTCCAGCACAGGGGGGGAAAACGCCTAGCAGCCAAGTGGTTATACACTACTATAATCTTTCAACACTCATTATAAAATATGGAGTACCATATGTGAAACCAATGTCACGCCAGTACAAGTTTCTAAAAACCCACTCAGTGATTACTAAATCTACACACAAATCTAAACACTTACCTACAGATTCACTCATACATGCTAATAAAGATCAATAGAACACTATTAAATATACTTATACACCTACATCGACATTACACTCCAGCACACATCATATTGACTTATGCAGTCACCCTACTCACTTATGCAAATAATTGATCATACTTATATTTACTCAGCTACACACTTAGACAAACTTAATTATTCATATGGTAACTCAGATAGCAACTCATACTTAGTGTGTTATAAAATCACTATTGCATCGATACTGTCACTCATACAATCACTGAGTCTTATGTATACTTATTTATATACAACAACTGTCACATACACTGCCTTTTATATTTCTAGTTTGCTGGACATGTATCATTGAGAAATATATTTATTGATCACCACACCCATAAAGACATTCACTCATCCAAACAACGGTTTCCACATAAGGTCTTAACCTCATATACCTACTAAATCAACTATTTACACATCTTTGGACAGTCACACACCTGCCACCCAACTACAGACACATTCACTATGTCATACAAATACTCACTTAACTAATTAATAAGTAATATAGACTTTCAAATAGCTGGTAACCAACTTATGTAGTAGTCTACGCAACAAGAGATAGAGTGATATAGATATTCACACTGTTTAATCACTATCCCATATATTTAGAGAAACACTTTAAATTAGTTACTTAGACAGTCAATCACAGTGCTACTAAATCCTCCATCCAGACACTTATACATCCACTCAGTCTTAAATGCACATTGCTATTTATATAATACTTATTTAAATATCAAACCAAACCACATTTACCGGATGATGTCATCAGAGATGTCTTCAGTGATGTCATCAGCGATGTCTTCAGTGATGATATGTCATCAGTGATGTCATCAGTGATGTCACTGACCATGTCATGAATGATGTAATATGTGACATCATCAGCAGTGGATTGAGATCATGCGAGTTATAGTTAGTACAACTAAGAGGAATTTCAATAGTTTTGTATGAGTGAAATGTCCAGCTAACTATAACACCACTAAAACATATGTTTTTTTCAGTGAATTTTATATGTATATAAATATATATATATATATTCACTGAAAAAACCATAGGTTTCACACCAGTTATAGTTAGGAATTAGCATTTAAAAAAACCTATTAAATTCACTGAAAAAACCATAGGTTTCACACCAGTTATAGTTACCTGGAAATTTTACTGACATAAAACCATTGAAATTCCCACGTTATAGTTAGTTGGACTCACTATAACTTGCGCGTGTAATGCACTGCTGATGACATCACATATTACATCACTCATGACATGGTCAGTGACATCACTCATGACATCACTGATGACACCATCCAGTGAATGTGTGCCTTTATGAAAAATAAACATGTTTTATATATGTATATGTAAAGGTCAATGGAAGAATAAATGTTTAAATAAGTGTCTTAATGGATGTTTTTTTTTTTTAAATGATTGGTTAACTGGCTTATTAAGTGTATCATAGTGAATACATATATTAGCGAGTGTTGTTAAAATATTTAAATGTTTGTATCAGTGTTTCACTTTGTGTATAAGTGGCTGCATGGGTTGGTGAGTAGCTACATGTGTGTGTATATGGGTTATTAGATTTTTTTTAGTATCAGTATAAGTGTCTGTATGATTTGGTGGGGGTGTTACTTAGCACACAGATGCATCAATGACTGACTCACTGTTTGTATGTGTTTTGAAGACAGCATATGTGCCGGACTGTATGGGTGAATGAGTGTGTATATGTATGTATTAGTAAGTGAATGACTGTCTTACTAGTGTCTTTATCAGTAACTACATATGTTTTAATCTAGTATATGTGCGTATTGGTGTATATAAGTGAGTATATGTGAGAGTCAGAGATTGAAAGAGTTCTTGTTTAAATAAGTATGGCTCTGGCATGCAAGAGTATGCATGTAAAGGGAGCAGCAAGGCTCTTACATGCAGGAATATGCACGGATATGTAAGAGCAGGACTCTCAAATGCAGGAATATGCATGGATATGTAAGAGCAGGGCTCTCACAGCAGGAATATGCACAGATATGGAGGTGCAGGGCTCTGGCATGCAGGAATATGAATGGATAGATTGCAGCAGTGCATCTTACATGCAAGAATATCACTAATAGGTAGCAGAAAGGTTCTATGTGTCATAGAAGAATGGATAGATAGTAGCAGGGCTCTCATAGTAGGATAATTCATGGATGTGTAAGAGCAGGGCTCTGGCATGCAAGAGTATGCATGTAAAGGGAGCAGCAAGGCTCTTACATGCAGGAATATGCACGGATATGTAAGAGCAGGACTCTCAAATGCAGGAATATGCACGGATATGTACGGATGATTAGCCATTGACAGCTCCTGAGGCGGAAGCCGGGAGACACGAGCAAAATCTGAGCACTATATTTTTAAAAAACTGTTTTTACCTGTGTGAATCACCTTTGCCCAGAGCACTCCCCCTCCTCCATTCGCCGAATTGCACCGCGCAGCCGACTTGAACGCTGCCGCGGCGCGCTGAAAAGTTTCTGCCGCCATTACAGAGGGAAGTGAAGCCACGACCACATTCCTGAGGCCACCCCCCCTTCGACCGCTATATAAGCCGCGCTCCTGATTCTGCACGCATTAGCCATTGACAGCTCCTGAGGCGGAAGCCTGGAGACACGAGCGAAATCTGAGCACTATAATTTTAAAAAACTGTTTTTACCTGTGTGAATCACCTTTGCCCAGAGCACTCCCCCTCCTCCATTCGCCGAATTGCACCGCGCAGCCGACTTGAACGCTGCCGCGGTGCGCTGAAAAGTTTCTGCCGCCATTACAGAGGGAAGTGAGGCCACGCCCACATTCCTGAGGCCACGCTCCCCCTCGCCCACTATATAAGCTGCACTCCTGATTCTGCACGCATTAGCCATTGACAGCTCCTGAGGCGGAAGCCGGGAGACACGAGCAAAATCTGAGCACTATAATTTTAAAAAACAGTTTTTACCTGTTTGAATCACCTTTGCCCAGAGCACTCCCCCTCCTCCATTCGCTGAATTGCACCGCGCAGCCGACTTGAACGCTGCCGCGGAGCGCTGAAAAGTTTCTGCCGCCATTACAGAGGGAAGTGAGGCCATGCCCACATTCCTGAGGCCACGCCCCCCTCCCTTGACCGCTATATAGACCGGGCTCCTGATTCTGCACGCATTAGCCATTGACAGCTCCTGAGGCGGAGCCGGGAGACACGAGCAAAATCTGAGCACTATAATTTTAAAAAAACTGTTTTACCTGTGTGAATCACCTTTGCCCAGAGCACTTCCCCTCCTCCATTGGCCGAATTGCGCAGCGCAGCCGACTTGAACGCTGCCGCGGCGCGCTGAAAAGTTTCTGCCTCCATAACAGAGGGAAGTGAGGCCACGCCCACATTCCTGAGGCCACCCCCCCCCTTACCGCTATATAAGCCGCGCTCCTGATTCTGCATGCATTAGCCATTGACAGCTCCTGAGGCGGAAGCCGGGAGACACGAGCAAAATCTGAGCACTATAATTTAAAAAAAACTGTTTTTACCTGTGTGAATCACCTTTGCCCAGAGCACTCCCCCTCCTCCATTCGCCGAATTGCACCGCGCAGCCGACTTGAACGCTGCCGCGGCGCGCTGAAAAGTTTCTGCCGCCATTACAGAGGGAAGTGAGGCCACGCCCACATTCCTGAAGCCACACCCTGCCCTTCTCCCTTACAAAATGTGCCTGAACCGGACGCGCAACGGACGCGCCCTGCGGGCGCGCCGTCAGCGTGCCAAAGGCGTGCCAAAGGTAAGCCCGTCTGTGCCCATCCGGGCCCAGCCGTCCCTAGGCCCAGAACCTATGCCCGACACCACCAGTGATCGCTACAGCTACACTCAAGGAGACCTCCTGTCCCTCAGACCCCCGAAAAATGCTAACTGCCGCTATATTCACGAAGGGGAGAAAACCTTCATTAACTGCGACCTATGCAGCTCACCCCACACTACGGATGGATACTATGCCCTGCAATTGGGCCTTCTGAACTGTAGATCCCTCCCGAAACACTCTCTAGAGATAAATTTCCTTATACAGGACCACAAGACAGACATACTCTTCCTCACGGAAACGTGGCTTACCCCCAATTCGGAAGTCGACATCGTAAGTGCCCTCCCCCATGGATTCTTAATCCACTTCCAGAACAGATCCCTCAGTAGAGGAGGTGGCCTTGCCATAATATATAGGGAAAAATTTGTCTGCAGAGCAAAAAACGGTGGCATCGAAGACTGTGAGAGCTGCCATTTTGCTATACAAATCTCACACACAGTCTCCCTCTCCGGCCTACTCGTATACCGCCCACCCGGAGTCCCGACCCGGTTCTCCAGTGCCCTAATAGAAACTGTTACTACACTGGCAGCCTCCACCCCCAACTTCATGATCTTGGGAGATCTCAATCTCCACCTCAATAACCCCTAGGACTCGGTAGCGTCCGACCTCCTCCTCGACCTCAACTCATACAAACTGAAACTAGTAAATTCAGAGGCGACACACAACAAAGGTCACTTACTTGACCCAATTTTCACCAACATCTGCGAGCTCAGAACTGCACCCCCCTACCGCTCCCTTGGACAGACCACTTCTTGGTACCACTATCCAGGCAAATCAGTGCCCCGCCACCCCAACCCCTTAAGACGCGGACCATGGATAGAAATTGGTCCAAACTTTCAGTTGAAGACTGGTCCTCCATGCTTAAACAGTCCTACCCCCACCCCCCGCACTCGACCCAGTGATAGCAGATACGCAATTTGAAAACTGGCTCTTCCACTCACTCGACTCTATTCTTCCTAAAAAAAGCACCCTGAAAAAGGAAAAGAGAGCTAACCCCGCCCCTTGGTACACACCTGAGCTAAAACTACTACGCAAAGAATGCAAAAAACTGGAGCGTTCATGGAGGAAAGACAGAACAAAATCCAGAAAAGACGAATATCACACCGCCATGAGAACATACAAAACGGCCCTGCGTAACACCAAGAGGCAATTCTTCAAGGAAAAAATCAAAAAGTCCTCCAACTCTGCCAGAGAAACCTTCCTCATCACGAAGGAACTGCTCAAAGTGCCTGACCATCCCCCAGCCCATGACACCTCTGAGGACAAATGCAACAAATTGGCAAACTATTTTGACAAAAAGATTCAAAACATTCTTGCCACCCTGCCCCAAGTCAATCCCAGAGCAGACACTAACTATCAAGCCAATCTAAGATCAGATACGAACCCTCAGCCGGCCAAACCAGCCATCCACATGGACCCCTTTGGACCTGTGACAGTAGAAGAAGTTCTCAAAACACTGGCTATCATTAAAAGTGGTTCTCCTAGCGACCCGGTACCCATGCGCATCCTTAAGACGGTTGCACCCACAATCGCCACACCTGTCACTGATCTCATCAACTCCTCGCTGCTTCAGGGAATGGTCCCTCCCGGCTGGAAGAGAGCTATCGTCAAAGCCCGTCTTAAAAAGCTGCTCCTACACCCCTCGGACCTGGCCACCTACAGGCCAATCTCCCTTCTCCCCGGAATCAGCAAGGTCGTGGAAAAGCTAGTCAACAAGAAACTCTCCCAATTCTTGGAAACAAACAGCCTTCTCCGGAATTCGCAGACTGGCTTTCACCCAGGACAGGGTATGGACACTGCCCTCCTGGCAGTGGTGGAGGAGGCCAGATGCATTCTGGACTCAGGAGGATCAGTGGCAGTGATCCTCCTGTACCTTAGTGCGGCCTTCGACACTGTAAACCACCAGGTCCTCATCCAGCCACTAACTGACATAGGGGTGACTGGAACCGCCCTGTCCTGGCTCACAGAATTTCTAAGCAATCGCACCATCTAGGTTTGGGAGAGTAACACCCAATCAGCGGCGATTCCCCTCCAGTGTGGGGTACCACAGGGCTCCTCCCTTAGCCCAACCCTATTCAATGTGTACATGTCCCCACTGGAGGAGGTGGTCGCCCCGTTCGGAGTTAAAATCGTGAGCAACGCCGACGACACCCAACTTGTCGTCTCCCTATCCCAACCTGACCAAGGACCGTCCACCCTCCACACCTGTCTATCAAAAATATTCAACTGGATGGGTGAATCGTCCCTAAAACTTAATTGGTCCAAGACAGAGATCATGCTACTAGGACACAAAGGATCTACCCTGCCCCCGAACATCTGGCCCACCTGTCTGGGAGAGCCCCCTTCTCCTAAAAAGGAGATCAAAAGTCTGGGGGTCTGTATGGAAAAGGACCTATCCTTTAAGACGCAAGCCAAAGAAACAGCGTGAGCCTGCTTCGGCCTCCTCAGATCGGCCCAGAAAGTCCTGCCCCTACTCCCGCAGTCCTCCCGCAAGTTGCTCATCCAAGGACTGATCCTGTCTAGACTGGAGCACAGCAACGCCATCTTCCTTGGAGCTCCGGAATCCACCCTCAACAAACTACAACAAATTCAGAACGCCGCAGCATAGGTTCTCACGGACACCCCGGCCAGATCATCAGCCAAACCAGTGCTGAAACTGCTGCACTGGCTCCCAATACGAGAAAGGATAACGTTTAAATCCCTTTGTTTGGCACATAAACTACTTCAGGACAAGGGCCCCCATCCTCAAAAACCTAGTCGTGCCCTACAAAGGTAATAGGACACTCCGCTCAGATCATGAACGTCAAATCACAGTGCCCAGAGTTAAAAAGGCACGCACAGGAGGTCGGCGATTCTCAGTTAACACAGCCAAACTGTGGAACGTCCTTCCCCTCAAACTCAGGAGCGAACATTGCCATCTCTGATTCCGGAAACTCCTGAAACCCCACCTCTTCCCCCTAACCCCCCCATCTTCCCTGTCACCACCTCTGACTCTGCTGTCTTGGTTTTTAGCGCTGGGATGCTTCCAGGTTACTACGCGCTCTATAAACCCTCATTCATTCATTCATTCATTCATTCATTCATTCATTCATTCATTCATTCATTCATGTAAGAGCAGGACTCTCACATGCAGGAATATGCATGTAGAGGGAGCAGCAGGGCTCTTACATGCAGGAATATGCATGTATATGGAGCAGCAGGGCTCCACATGCAGGAATATGCATAGATATGTAAGAGCAGGGCTTTCGCATGCAGGAAGATGCATGGATAGGTAGGAGCAGGGCTCTCACATGCAGGAATATGCATGTATAGGGAGCAGCAGGGCTTTCACATGCAGGAAAATGCATGTATAGGGAGCAGCAGGGCTTTCACATGCAGGAAAATACATGCATAGGGAGCAGCAAGGCTCTCAAATGCAGTAATATGCAAGGATATGTAGAAGTAGGGCTCTGGCATGCAGGAATATGCATGTATAGGGAGCACCAGGGCTCTCACATGCAGGAATATGCATGTATATGGAGCAGCAGGGCTCTCATATGCAGGAATATGCATGGATATGTAAGAGCAGGGCTTTCGCATGCATGACTATGCACGGATATGTAAGAGCAGGACTCTCACATGCGGCATGTATAGGGAGCAGCAGGGCTCTCATATGCAGGAATGTGAATGTATAGGGAGCAGCATGGCTCTCACATGCAGGAATATGCATGGATAGGGAGCAGCAGGGCTCTCACATGCATGAATATGCTCGGATATATGAGAGCAGGGCTCTCACATGCAGGATTATGCACGGATAGGTAGCAGCAGGGCTCTCGCATGCAGGAATATGCATGTACATTTCTTAGAGAAGGGCTCTCACATGCAGGAATATGCATGTATAGAGAGCAGCAGGGCTCTCACATGCAGGGATATGCACGTATATGTAAGAGGAGGGCTCTCACATGCAGGAATATGCATGTATAGTGAGCAGCAGGGCTCTCATATGCAGGAATATGCACAGATATGTAAGAGCAGGGCTCTCACATGCAGGAATATGCACGGATATGTAAGAGCAGGGCTCTGGCATGTAGGAATATGCACAGATATGTAAGAGCAGGGCTCTCACATGCAGGAATATGCACGGATATGTAAGAGCGGGACTCTCACATGCAGGAATATGCATGGATATGTAAGAGCAGGACTCTCACATGCAGGAATATGCACGGATATATAAGAGCAGGACTCTCACATGCACGTATATGCACAGATAGGTAGGAGCAAGGCTCTCAAATGCAGGAACATGCATTTATAGGGAGCAGCAGTGATAGCACAAGTCACTGCTGCAGGAATAAGGAGTGATAGGATTCAGCTGGGTTCTGCCATTACTGTATTATTGAATATGTGACATTGGGACTCTGCATGTGCAGCAATAATAATAGCAACTTGGCCTAAAATAGTAATCTTCCGCAAAGATAACTCACTCTGGGACTCCACCTGGTGCCCTGCAGAACTCAGACCCATCCCCCTCCCGGCAATCTATGCAATGCACCTCGGAATAATCACTGACAGCCAACTCACCATGACTGGCCGAGTGAATGCCATTCCATTTCCTGATTCCACACATTCAAAAAAGAGGAACACATCTTCAAATGGCTCCCCACCAACAATCATAGAATTGTCACTCAAGCCCTCATCACCAGCAAGCTCTCCAAAAGCAATGCACTCTATGGTGGAATTAACGTGCAACTGACTAGAAGATTTCAGACCTTACAAAAGTCAGCCACCAGCCTCATTCACAACCCACCAGCCAGCGTGCATAACACATTGCACTTCACAGATCTTACAATACTCAGTCATCAGTCTTATCTTCAACCCACCAGCCTGCATGCATAGCACATTACACCTCACAGACCTTACAACACTCAACCACCAGCCTCGTCCTCAACCCACCAGCCTACACGCATAGCACGTTACACCGCACAGACCTTACAAAACTCAGCCACCAGCCTCATCCTCAACCCACCAGCCTGCATGCATAGCACATTACACCTCACAGACCTTACAAAACTCAGCCACCAGCCACCAGCCTCATCCTCAACCCACCAGCCTGCATGCATAGTATTCTACACCTCACAGACCTTACAAAATTCAGTCACCAGCCTCATCCTCAACCCACCACCCTGCATGCAAAGCACATTACAGCTCAGATCTAACAAAACTCATGCCACCAGCGCATCCTCAACCTACCAACCTGCATGCGTAGCATGCTACACCTAACAGACCTTACTAAACTCAACCACCAGCCTGCATGCATTGAACGTTACACCTCACAGACCTTACAAAACTCAGCCACCAGCCTCATCCTCAACCTACCAGGCTGCATGCATAGCACAGTACACCTCACAGACCTTACAAAACTCAGCCACCTGCCTAATCCTCAACCTACCAGCTTCCATGCATAGCGCGCTACACCTCACAGACCTCATAAAAAGCAGCCACCAGACTCATCCTTAATCCACCAGCCTGCATTCATAGCACACTACACATTACAGACCTTATAAAATGCAGCCACCAGCCTCATCCCCAACCTACCAGCCTGCATGCAGAGCACATTACACCTCACCAACTTACAAAACTCAGCCACCAGCTTTAACCTCAACCCACCACCCTGCATGAATAGCAGGTTACACCTCACAGACCTTACAAAACTCAGCCACCAGACTCATCCTCAACCCACCACCCTGCATGCATAGCACGTTACACCTCACAGACCTTACATACTCAGCAACCAGCATCATCCTACACCGACCAGCCTGCATGCATAGGACGCTACAACTCACAGACCTTACAAAACTAAGCCACCAGCCTCGTCCTACACCGCCCAGCCAGCATGCATTGCACGTTACACCTCACAGAACGTACAAAACTAAGCCACCCGCCCCGTCCTACACCGACCAGCCTGCATGCATAGGATGCTACACCTCACAGACATTACAAAACTCATCCACCAGCCTCGTCCTACACCGACCAGCCTGCATGCTTAGGACGCTACACCTCACAGACCTTACAAAACGAAGCCATCAGCCTCGTCCTACACCGACCAGCCTGCATGCATAGCATGTCACATCTCACAGACCGTACAAAACTAAGCATGGGCGAATTTTGCGAATCTCGCGTTCGCGAATTTTGCGGATTTGCGAACTCGCAATCCGCAAAATCCGCGAATTCTCGCGAATTTGCGGTTTTTATCTTTTTTTTTGTGTTCGCGCGGGTTTCTGCCAGTTCGCGAGGGTTTTGTACAATTTCGCAA
The DNA here is from genome assembly GCF_964263255.1 of Lissotriton vulgaris. Taxonomy (NCBI): domain Eukaryota; kingdom Metazoa; phylum Chordata; class Amphibia; order Caudata; family Salamandridae; genus Lissotriton; species Lissotriton vulgaris. The sequence continues at coordinate 2,053,636,442 of NC_141687.1, read as the reverse complement.
ACGCGAACTTACCTGTCGGGTCGCAAGTTTCGCGAACTTGTTTCTACGTGTCCAGCCTGTTTGGGACACTCTTCTTCATCACTGCCACTCTCTGTCACCACTGCCACTCTCTGACTACTCATGCCACCCTCTGGCCCACCCATGCCACCCTCTGTTTCATCACAGCATCCTCTGGTTGTCCAGTCAGTGTACATTATTGTGGCAAAGGAAAGCACACCTTCCCTGCCTCAAGTGACCTGAATTAATTTGGGGCTGATTAATGTGTCACAGAATATTTTTTTAGCTGGCACCTGCTTCCTTAGTGCTTCCTGATTAGTGATCTTTTGCACTTGCTAAGTGCGTTCATTGTTGCAAAATTAGTTACAACACCTGCCCTGCCCCAACTGACAATAATGAATTAGGGGCTAATTAATGGATTTGAACTTCCAGCCTGGCTCCTGCTTGTCTCCCTTAGCTGTAATTCAGGACCTTTGTGGCATATGTGTAACTATTCTGAGGTTCAGAGCAGGGTCACATAATAGTTGCAACTGGCAACTGAACTCTGGAGGGGCCCCTCAGGAAGCACTACAGGAAATGGCTACTAATGATGAGCCTGAACTTTTAAACCTGGTAAGTAGTTTCAGTTTTGCTAAGATCGTATTTCTGCAATTTAGCGCTTATTCGCGGGGCGCGAAGTTGTACTGGGAAGCCGCGAACTCACGCGAACAGTGCGAGCAAGCCATAAAATCCGCTGCTCGCGGATTTGCGGATTTTGCGGGAGATTCGCGAATCTCGCGGATTGCGAATTTACCGAAAATCCGCAAAATCCGTGAGCGAAACGGATTTTCCGCCCATGCTTATACAAAACTCAGCCATCAGTCTAATCCTCAACCTACCAGCCTGCATGAATACCACATTACACCTCACAGACCTTACAAAACTCAGCCACCAGCCTCATCCACAACCCACTAGCCTGTATGCATGGCATGTTACACCTCACAGACCGTACAAAACTCAGTCATCAGTCTCATCCTCAACCCACCAGCCTGCATGCATAGCACATTACTGTAGGAAGGTGGATATCTGACTATGGTTACCCCCAAACTTTTTGCCTGGTGTTTAGCTGGTTTTTGACTTAGTTGGCCTGGGATCCTGCTATTCAGGGCCCCAGGCTGATTGCTCTCTCCTTAAAATGGACTCCATGTACCTTAGGTGCATAACACAATTGGAATTGGTTCACCTTATAGGCCCCTGTAACAGTGTACCATAGGGACCCAGGGCATAGGTGTAGCCAAGGCCTACCAGGGGCTGCAGCATGTATTGTGCCACCCCTGGCCTGGCCTCCATATTTGACACAACTGGCTGATCACTCAGCTGGGGTAAGTCGGTGTAACCACCTCTTACTTAGGTACAGTATGACTGTGCCTAACCCTAAACTGGACACATATGTTCCTATCAGCCACTCCTATGGAAGGCCTCATCAATCCTGGAGGCAGAGTGCTTGGAAATATGTGAGATGGTGCTCTGGCATGAGCTGAGCCTGTCTGCAGCTGTCGGGAACAACTCCTTAAGCTGTTCCGGGATATTGCCATACCATATACTCTTAAGTGCATTATAATCCTCGCGGTTAAATGCTATCTTTGGTTTGGCTTTATCAAAACATGTCGAGTAAGGTGTCATACGAATTGGAATACTATCCCCTCGCCAATTCTGGCGACGGGGATAGCATTCCACCCTTCTAGAGGGACACGACATGTGTGTAGCCTTAACCCCGGTTAAAGTTAAACAGAGCCTCAGCTTCACAAAATGGACGCTGCCACCACAGACACAAGTCTGGCCTCCTGCTGCTGACCGAAACTCGGCAGATGGTGGCCTGGACAAAGGGTTTCCTGCCTTGGGAGGTGCGAGCACCACCCCAGACAGGATTTTGTGTATTGGGTAGGACAGGGCTGAATAGAATCAGACATGCCCGGGGCACACAAGGTGTCCCCGTGCATAGGCCAGTCCAAACCGGTTCTGGGGCCTTCCAGCCCCAGTCCTGGCGCGGAGCTGGACAAAGGAAAGGGGGTGTAACCGCCCCCCTTCCTGGTTCCTCCCAGAGGAGGGACCTAGTAGGTGATCCACCCCCAGTTTGGGAATAAGAGGGGGAGCAGTGCCATTGCACAGCAGATCATCCCGAAATCAACTTTGAACAAGAAGAAGACTGGACTTCGACATTCTGCTGCACAGAAGACTGAAGAGAATCTCCCTTGTGGCCTAGGAGTGGCCACCCTGTGAACACAGGTACCAACCAGCAACTCGACGTCTGCTTTGCCGCCCTCTCCCGCCGGAGACCGAGCCCAAAGCCCGACAAGAACCAGACTCCCAGACCTCTCAGAGCCCGATCCACAGTCCCTGCGAAGAAGGGACCCGTGGAGGCACTGAGTGACGTGGGACCGGACCTCTTGAAAGACACTCGAAAAGCTGACTGCGCAGCTTCTGAGGCATCCTCGACGTTGTGCTTTGGGGATTGAGAACCCCCACCACCGAGCAGCCCTTGCACCGAAGATCAGCCCTCCAGCATCTCCACGATCTGCGTGGGGCCCTTTTGCATTGTGCCACTCGACGCGCCATCCCGGCCACTAGCCACGTGGTCAGTGGCCATCTTGGCGACGAACCCGAAGATTTACACAGCAGGTCTGGTTGCTCCAGACCTACCCAAGCTCCTGTAAAAAGGAGCACCCGCTCTGACCTTGCTGGTCCGAGTGAACAGCATCTTTCAACTTCTGCGTGGCTTGCATTTGCCAAGGCCTGTTTGCTCCGATCAGGTCGCCGACACCGCCAACAGCGAGAAGCCTACGTGGGACAGCTCGTGACCGACTCCTGGACGAACTCGACCCCGGGTATCCACGTGGCTGCAGAAAGAAGCTACCCGACAACGCCTGTTTGCACCCGACATCGCCTGGTTCCAATCTGGTTCCACGGTAGTCACTGGCTAGTGACTTTGAACACTGTCCCCTCTGCTTTCAGGTCTTCACATCTTCAGATCCACCCTTGGATCCACCGGAACTCTTCTCATCGAGCCGCCTGCAGCATCTTCAGCTCCAAGCACCATCGACCAGCGTGACGAAACCCGACACAGCTTCGACCCTGTGCACCCGCTTCCTGTGGGTGAGGTAACTCAGCTCCGCCGGTGCTCCTGCACTGGTACACATCCCAAGGGCCTGTGTTTTAAGTTTCAGCTCCGTAGGTCACTCGGAAGGTTCCTAACTTTCTAACTTTGTGCTTTTTACGCACCATAGACTTTGTATTGAGAAGTGCGTGCACTTTGAACACTGCACCCGAGTCCCGTGGGCCTTTCCCGACTTAGTCATTGCCAGTCTCGAATAGCTCCAGCGATTCCCAAGGCCCTAGGCCTCTTCACTTTCCTCCTGGTATCTCTTATACCACTTTCTTAGTATATGGTTTAGGTGGCCCCTAGGGCTCATCCATATTGTGTAACTTTTGTGTATTTTAAACTGTCTTGTGATTTAACGCTTGTGCTTCTGTGCTCATAAAGAGTCCAGGGGATTTTAATAGTTAATAAATCAATATATATTTTCAATATATATCTGTGTGGTGTCCCTTTCATTTGGTATTCAAGGGGGTTGTGTATGGTATAACAGCTGGCTTCACATGCCTTTCAGAGTTTAGCCTAAGACTGCTTTGTCCACGTTACCACTAGGATAACTGGTCTACAAGGTTGAATTACAACCATCATCATAAGGGTTGCTTGGCATGGTACAAAGTGATCACTAAGAATTAGTGAGCATTATATACCAGGCCAACTTCTCACATTGGTGAGCAGCGGATTGGGATCTGAGCTTGCTGTTGTTTTTACCATTACAATCTTTGAGATTATCATTTGAAAGATCATACAGGTACCTGCTAGGTACATATAAAACAAGACTAGTATACTTAAGTTCTACTGAACTTAGTTGTTGTAGAGCAAATGGAGTAGCACACCCTAGCTACAACTACTAGATAGGTTTAGTAGGTAAACACCAGTGTAGGTAGATTGCAACACATCCACCCACACTAGAGCAATGTCTGGAACAGAGGGGTCCAGTGGACTTACTCCTGTTGAGAGTGACCCTCCAAGGGCACCATCCCAGTTTGCTATTTTTCCCTTTAAGGAATTAAGACAGCTTTGTGTCTTAAGGGGTCTGAAGACAGGGCCTTCCCCTACTACAGACCACCTAAGAGAGCTCTTGGATCAGTCTGAGGCTCTAAAGACCTCTAAAGCAAACCCCACAGGGGATGCTGAAGGAGGCCATCCTTCAGAGGATGACACTGTAGACACCCCTGCCCCTATCATCCTGGTAGATGAGGAAGCCTCCACCACTGGAGCTCCTCAGGTAGATGTAGAGGAAGAAGAAGAGGAGGAGGAGGTGGAAAGCAGTGAGTCAGATGATGACAGAGATAGTCAGGTGCTGGTCAGTAGACTGAACCAGGCTAACTTAAGTCAACTTGGGAATGAATCAGGTAACAACCCATTCAGACCCCCAGGTGGACTTAACCAGAAGCCTAGGAGGAGAAGGACTCACTCAGGTGACTCTGACAACTCCCATGCTTCTAGAGGCTCTCATGGTCACTCCAGAAGGGGGATGACTAGCCCTCAGAGAAGGGAACATGAGGCCAAATTGAGAGAATCTCAAATTAGAGAGGCTGAATTGAGAGTCCAGAGACAAGAGTTAGAAATTGCCCTGGCCCAAGAGAAACTTGCTAGAGCAAGACAGCCTAGAGAGAGTGGATTAGGATCCACTGGTGGCAGCAATATCCAGAAGGATAAAGACAGGTCCTTTGATACAAGAAACCTGAGTAAGATTGTGCCCCCCTACAAAGCTGGGGATGATATCCATAAATGGATGACTGCACTTGAGAGAGCCTGCATGGTACAGCAGATCCCTCAGGAGCAGTGGGCAGCAATCTTGTGGCTCTCCTTTGAAGGTAGAGGCAGAGACAGACTCCTCACAGTTAGTGATGAGGATTCTAGAAACTACATGGTCCTGAAGAGTGCTCTGATTGATGGGTTAGGCTTAACCACTGAACAGTACAGGTTAATGTTCAGAGATACCCAGAAGACACAGACTCAGGACTGGTCTGAATTTGTTGAGTGTGCCACTAAGGCTCTGGAGGGCTGGTTGCTGGGAAGTAAGGTTACTGACTATACAGGATTGTATAATTTAATTATGAGAGAGCAAATCTTAAGTAATTGTCAAAATCAGCTTCTACATCAGCACCTGGTTGACTCTGATCTGACCTCCCCACAAGAATTGGGTAGGAGGGCAGACAAATGGGTCAGAACCAGGATCAGGCCTAAGAACCAGGGTGGTGACCAAAAGAAAGAGACTACCAAGCCTCAAGAGAAGGGTGGGGATAAAAGTAAGGAAAAGACTTCCCCAGGGCCCCAAAACTCCAAGAATGGGGGTGGGTCCCAAGACACTTCTACATCCCAGAAAAAGCCTTATTGTCATACCTGTAAACAGGTGGGGCATTACAAAACAGATAGCTGTTGTCCCAAGAATGGCAATAAGGAGAATATACCTCCAGGTAAGGCTCCAACACCTCCTGTCACTGTTAGCAGTGGTCCCCCAGGTGGTGGGAGCACCCCCAAGAATTTGGGTGGGTTTACTTTTGGAGGACAGGTGGACTCTGGCCTATCCAGGTCCCCTAACTCAGATACTCTTGTTTATGAGACTGGCATGGGGTTTGCCAATTTCACAGCTTGCCCAAACACTTTGAGCAAGTATAGACAGGAGCCCCTCATCAATGGTTTGAAAGTTGAGGCCTTCAGAGACACAGGGGCTAGCATCACCATGGTGGATGAATGTCTAGTCCCCTCAAGGCAACTTTTACCTGATGCCAGATATCAGGTGACAAACATTGATGGCATAGAAACCAATCATCCCATGGCAGTAGTCAATCTTAGCTGGGGAGGTGTCACTGGCCCAAAGAGAGTGGCAGTGTCAGCAAACTTGCCTGTAGATTGCCTACTGGGTAATGATTTGGAAATCTCAGCCTGGGCTGAGGTTGAACAGCAAACCCATTCTAGAATGGTAAATCTCCATGGAAAGGTTAGTGGGGCTGTAATGGCTACAGCCCCAATTCAAGATGTCCTTCCTGAAAAGGTTGGGAGGGCTGAGCAAACCTCAGCCCCATCTTTAGATAACTTCCCTCCTGGAAAGAGTAGCAGGGCTGTACTGGTAACAGCCCATACCCAAACTGAGTCTCCTCCTGAAAAGGTTGGAGGGGCTGTGATGGCCACAGCCCAAACTCAAACAGATACATGGGTAGTGAAGCCTGAAATGATGGATCACTCCACCCAAACAGAGAGCATGGAGGAGGAAGAGAAATCTCCCCCTCACCAGACTTTAGGAAAGGATCAGCCTCCTCAGGGAACTGATCTTACCCCTGATGAAGGAACTGTCCCAGAGGTTGTTAGGCCTGGCCTGACAGAACCTCTGATGGCAGTGGACCCTTCTCAGGAGGGACCCAGTCTGGAGCAGGTAACCTGCCCCTCTCTACCTTGCCTTACTCAGCCCAGGGCTGCAGAGGACAAGAAGGACAGTGAGACCCAAAGGGCCCCCTGTCAAATAAAGCACCCCCATCAACAGATTAGGGGCACCGAAACTAGTAGCCCTAGTGAGGTGAAAACTTTAAAAACTCCTGAGGGATCCCCCTTAAAAGTAGTTAGGGACCTCCCCCAGATGGATATTGTTGGGCACAGCCAAACCTGGGACCAAAAGGCCCCAAACCTGACCTGCCCCTCCAGTAAGCCAAACAGAGGGACCCAGCCTCCAGCTTTAGGTAGCCAGAGGTTGACCCTGAGAGCACAGTGCAACTCAGTCAGAGAAAGAAAGGCACACATGGTGGAGAGTGATTGGAGGAAGCTGAGCCCTACAGAGGAAACTCACTTCAGTACTCCATCCCAACACCAGCCTTTGACTTTGCAAAGACACACCACAGGTAGAGATTCCCTATGGTGGAGACCCTCAGATGCCCTTAGGGTGAGGGATTGCTTAGTGGACCATGAGACAGGGGGTTACCAAGCCAGAGCTGGTACTTCCTTATATGGCCACTTAGGCAATATAGGCTTACCTGGTCAAGGATAGCCTTATCTCCTTTCGTTTGGGGGGGGGGGGGTTATGTAGGAAGGTGGATATCTGACTATGGTTACCCCCAAACTTTTTGCCTGGTGTTTAGCTGGTTTTTGACTTAGTTGGCCTGGGATCCTGCTATTCAGGGCCCCAGGCTGATTGCTCTCTCCTTAAAATGGACTCCATGTACCTTAGGTGCATAACACAATTGGAATTGGTTCACCTTATAGGCCCCTGTAACAGTGTACCATAGGTACCCAGGGCATAGGTGTAGCCAAGGCCTACCAGGGGCTGCAGCATGTATTGTGCCACCCCTGGCCTGGCCTCCATATTTGACACAACTGGCTGATCACTCAGCTGGGGTAAGTCGGTGTAACCACCTCTTACTTAGGTACAGTATGCCTGTGCCTAACCCTAAACTGGACACATATGTTCCTATCAGCCACTCCTATGGAAGGCCTCATCAATCCTGGAGGCAGAGTGCTTGGAAATATGTGAGATGGTGCTCTGGCATGAGCTGAGCCTGTCTGCAGCTGTCGGGAACAACTCCCTAAGCTGTTCCGGGATATTGCCATACCATATACTCTTAAGTGCATTATAATCCTCGCGGTTAAATGCTATCTTTGGTTTGGCTTTATCAAAACATGTCGAGTAAGGTGTCATACGAATTGGAATACTATCCCCTCGCCAATTCTGGCGACGGGGATAGCATTCCACCCTTCTAGAGGGACACGACATGTGTGTAGCCTTAACCCCGGTTAAAGTTAAACAGAGCCTCAGCTTCACAAAATGGACGCTGCCACCACAGACACAAGTCTGGCCTCCTGCTGCTGACCGAAACTCGGCAGATGGTGGCCTGGACAAAGGGTTTCCTGCCTTGGGAGGTGCGAGCACCACCCCAGACAGGATTTTGTGTATTGGGTAGGACAGGGCTGAATAGAATCAGACATGCCCGGGGCACACAAGGTGTCCCCGTGCATAGGCCAGTCCAAACCGGTTCTGGGGCCTTCCAGCCCCAGTCCTGGCGCGGAGCTGGACAAAGGAAAGGGGGTGTAACCGCCCCCCTTCCTGGTTCCTCCCAGAGGAGGGACCTAGTAGGTGATCCACCCCCAGTTTGGGAATAAGAGGGGGAGCAGTGCCATTGCACAGCAGATCATCCCGAAATCAACTTTGAACAAGAAGAAGACTGGACTTCGACATTCTGCTGCACAGAAGACTGAAGAGAATCTCCCTTGTGGCCTAGGAGTGGCCACCCTGTGAACACAGGTACCAACCAGCAACTCGACGTCTGCTTTGCCGCCGCCTCCCGCCGGAGACCGAGCCAAGAGCCCGACATGAACCAGACTCCCAGACCTCTCAGAGCCCGATCCACAGTCCCTGCGAAGAAGGGACCCGTGGAGGCACCGAGTGACGTGGGACCGGACCTCTTGAAAGACACTCGAAAAGCTGACTGCGCAGCTTCTGAGGCATCCTCGACGTTGTGCTTTGGGGATTGAGAACCCCCACCACCGAGCAGCCCTTGCACCGAAGATCAGCCCTCCAGCATCTCCACGATCTGCGTGGGGCCCTTTTGCATTGTGCCACTCGACGCGCCATCCCGGCCACTAGCCACGTGGTCAGCGGCCATCTTGGTGACGAACCCGAAGATTTACACAGCAGGTCTGGTTGCTCCAGACCTACCCAAGCTCCTGTAAAAAGGAGCACCCGCTCTGACCTTGCTGGTCTGAGTGAACAGCATCTTTCAACTTCTGCGTGGCTTGCATTTGCCAAGGCCTGTTTGCTCCGATCAGGTCGCCGACACCGCCAACAGCGAGAAGCCTACGTGGGACAGCTCGTTACCGACTCCTAGACGTCCTCGACCCCGGGTATCCACGTGGCTGCAGAAAGAAGCTACCCGACAACGCCTGTTTGCACCCAACATCGCCTGGTTCCAATCTGGTTCCACGGTAGTCACTGGCTAGTGACTTTGAACACTGTCCCCTCTGCTTTCAGGTCTTCACATCTTCAGATTCACCCTTGGATCCACCGGAACTCTTCTCATCGAGCCGCCTGCAGCATCTTCAGCTCCAAGCACCATCGACCAGCGTGACGAAACCCGACACAGCTTCGACCCTGTGCACCCGCTTCCTGTGGGTGAGGTAACTCAGCTCCGCCGGTGCTCCTGCACTGGTCCACATCCCAAGGGCCTGTGTTTTAAGTTTCAGCTCCGTAGGTCACTCGGAAGGTTCCTAACTTTCTAACTTTGTGCTTTTTACGCACCATAGACTTTGTATTGAGAAGTGCGTGCACTTTGAACACTGCACCCGAGTCCCGTGGGCCTTTCCCGACTTAGTCATTGCCAGTCTCGAATAGCTCCAGCGATTCCCAAGGCCCTAGGCCTCTTCACTTTCCTCCTGGTATCTCTTATACCACTTTCTTAGTATATGGTTTAGGTGGCCCCTAGGGCTCATCCATATTGTGCAACTTTTGTGTATTTTAAACTGTCTTGTGATTTAACGCTTGTGCTTCTGTGCTCATAAAGAGTCCAGGGGATTTTAATAGTTAATAAATCAATATATATTTTCAATATATATCTGTGTGGTGTCCCTTTCATTTGGTATTCAAGGGGGTTGTGTATGGTATAACAGCTGGCTTCACATGCCTTTCAGAGTTTAGCCTAAGACTGCTTTGTCCACGTTACCACTAGGATAACTGGTCTACAAGGTTGAATTACAACCATCATCATAAGGGTTGCTTGGCATGGTACAAAGTGATCACTAAGAATTAGTGAGCATTATATACCAGGCCAACTTCTCACAATTACACCTCACAGACTTTACAAACTTCAGCCACCAGCCACCAGCCTCATCCTCAACCCACCAGCCTGCATGCATAGTATTCTACACCTCAAGGACCTTACAAAACTCAGTCACCAGCCTCATCCTCAACCCACCAGCCTGCATGCATAGCACATTACAGCTCAGACCTAACAAAACTCATGCCACCAGCGCCTCCTCAACCTACCAGCCTGCATGCGTAGCACGCTACACCTAACAGACCTTACTAAACTCAACCACCTGCCTGCATGCATAGCACGTTACACCTCACAGACCTTACAAAACTCAGCCACCAACCTCATCCTCAACCTACCAGGCTGCATGCATAGCACAGTACATCTCACAGACCTTACAAAACTCAGCCACCTGCCTAATCCTCAACCTACAAGCTTTCATGCATAGCGCGCTACACCTCACTGACCTTATAAAAAGCAGCCACCAGACTCATCCTTAATCCATCAGCCTGCATTCATAGCACATTACACATTACAGACCTTATAAAATGCAGCCACCAGCCTCATCCCCAACCTACCAGCCTGCATGTAGAGCACATTACACCTCACCAACTTATAAAACTCAGCCACCAGCTTTAACCTCAACCCACCACCCTGCATGCATAGCAGGTTACACCTCACAGACCTTACAAAACTCAACCACCAGACTCATCCTCAACCCACCAGTCTGAATGCCTAGCATGTTACACCTCACAGACCTTACAATACTCAGTCATCAGTCTCATTCTCAACCCACTTACCTGCGAGCATAGCACGTTACACCTCACAGACCTTACAAAACTCTGCAACCAGCCTCATCCTCAACCCACCATCCTGCATGCATAGCACGTTACACCTCACAGACCTTATAGTCTCAGCCACCAGCCTCGTCCTACACCAACCAGCCTGCATGCATAGCACGCTGCAGATCACAGACCTTATAAAACTAAGCCACCAGCCTCGTCCTACTCCAACCAGCCTGCATTCACTGCATGTTACACCTCACAGACCATACAAAACTCAGACATCTGTCTCATCCTCAACCAACCAGCCTGCATGCATAGCACATTACACATCACAGACCTTACAAAATTAAGCCACCAGCCTCATCCACAACCCACCAGCCTGCATGCATAGCACGTTTCACCTCATAGACCTAAAAAACTAAGTCATCAGTCTCATCCTCAAACCACCAGCCTGCAGCATTGCACATTACACCTCACTGACCTTACAATACTATGTCATCAGTCTCATCCTCAACCCAACAGCCTGCATGCATAGCACGTTACACCTCACAGACCTTACAAAACTCTGCCACCAGCCTCATCCTCAACCCACCACCCTGCATGCATAGCATGTTCACCTCACAGACCTTACAAAACTCAGCCACCAGCCTCGTCCTACACTGACCAGCCTGCATGCATAGCACACTACACCTCACTGACCTTACAAAGGTCAGCCACCAGCCTCGTTCCACACCGACCAGCCTGCATGCATAGCACGCTACACCTCACAGACCTTACAAAACTAAGCCACCAGCCTCGTCCTACACCGACCAGCCTGCATGCATAGCACTTTACACCTCACAGACCTTAAAAAACTCAGGCACCAGCCTCACCCTCAACCCACCAGCCTGAATGCATAGCACGCTAAACCTTACAGACCGTATAAGACTCAGCCACCAGCCTCATCCTAAACACACCAGCCTGCATGCATAGAACGTTACACTTTACAGACCTTACAAACCTCAGCCACCAGCCTCATCCTCAACCTACCAGGCTGCATGCACATCAAGTTATACCTCACAGACCTTACAAAACTCAGCCACCACCCTCATTCTCAACCCACCAGCCTGCATGCAATCACGTTACACCTCACAGACCTTACAAAACTCAGCTACCAGCCTCATCCTCAAACCACCAGCCTGCATGCATAGCAAATTACACCTCAGACGTAGTAAAACTCAGCCACCAACCTCATCCTCAACCTACCAGCCTGCATGCATAGCACATTACACCTCCCAGACCTTACAAACCTCAGCCACCAGCCTCGTCCTAAACCTACAAGTCTGCATGCATAGCACGTTACACCTCACAGACCTTACAAAACTCAGCCATCAGCCTCGTCCTCAACAGACCAGCCTGCATGCATAGCACGTTACACCTCGCAGACCTTATAAAATGCAACCACCAGCCTCATCCTCAACCCACCAGCCTGCATTCATAGCACGTTACATCTCACAGACCTCATAAAACGTAGTGACTAGCCTTATCCCCAACCTACCAGCCTGCATGCAGAGCACGTTTACACCTCACCCACCTTACAAAACTCAGCCACCAGCCTCGTCGTCAACCCACCACCCTGCATGCCTGGCACGTTACACCTCACAGACCTTACAAAACTCAGCCACCAGCCTCGTCCTTAACCCACCAGTCTGCATGCGTAGCATGTTACACCTAAGGGTGTTAAAAAAACTCAGCCCCCAGTCTCATCCTCAACCCACCAGCCTACATGCATAGCACTTTACACCTCACAGACCTTACAAAACTCTGCAACCAGCCTCATCCTCAACCCACCAGCCTGCATGCATAGCACGTTACACCTCACAGACCTTACAGACTCAGCCACCAGCCTCATCCTACACCGACCAGCCTGCATGCATAGGACGCTACACCTCACAGCCCTTACAAATCTAAGCCACCAGCCTCGCCCTACACCGACCAGCCAGCATGCATAGCACGTTACACCTCACAGAACTTACAAAACTCAGCCACCAGCCCCGTCCTACACCGACCACCCAGCATGCATAGGACACTACACCTCACAAACCTTACAAAACTCATCCACCAGCCTCGTCCTACACCGACCAGCCTGCATGCTTAGGACCCTACACCTCAAAGACCTTACAAAACGAAGCCACCAGCCTCGTCCCCAACCTACCAGCCTGCATGCAGAGCACGTTTACATCTCACCCACCTTACAAAACTCAGCCACCAGCCTCGTCATCAACCCACCACCCTGCATGCATAGCACGTTACACCTCACAGACCTTACAGACTCAGCCACCCGCCTCATCCTACTCCGACCAGCCTGCATGCATAGGACGCTACATCTCACAGACCTTACAAAACTAAGCCACCATCCTTGTCCTACACTGACCAGCCTCCATGCACAGCACACTACACCTCACAGACCTTACAAATCTCAGCCAGCAGCCTTGTTCTACACCGACCAGCCTGCATGCATAGAACACTACACCTCACAGTACTTACAAAACTCAGCCGCCAGCCTCGTCCTACACCGAGCAGCCTGCATGCATAGGATGCTACACCTCACAGACCTCACAAAACTCAGCCACCAGCATCATCCTACGCTGACCAGCCTGCATGCATAGTACGCTACACCTCACAGACCTTACAAAACTAAGCCACCAGCCTCATCCTACACCGACCAGCCTGCATGCATAGCATTTTACACCTCACAGACCTTACAAAACTCAAGCACCAGCCTCATCCTCGACCTACCAGCCTGCATGTATAGCAAGTTACACCTCAAAGACAGTACAAAACTCAGCCACCAGCCTCACCCTCAACCCACCAGCCTGAATGCATAGCACGCTAAACCTTACCGACCGTATAAAACTCAGCCACCAGCCTCATCCTAAACACACCAGCCTGCATGCGTAGAACGTTACACTTTACAGACCTTACAAACCTCAGCCATCAGCCTCATCCTCAACCTACCAGGCTGCATGCATAGCAAGTTACACCTCACAGACCTTACAAAACTCAGCCACCACCCTCATTATCAACCCACCAGCCTGCATGCAATCAGGTTACACCTCAAAGACCTTACAAAACTCAGCTACTAGCCTCATCCTCAAACTACCAGCCTGCATGCATAGCACGTTACACCTCAGACATAGCAAAACTCAGCCACCAACCTCATCCTCATGCTACCAGCCTGCTTGCATAGCACGTTACACCTCGCAGACCTTACAAACCTCAGCCACCAGCCTCGTCCTAAACCTACAAGCCTGCATGCATAGCACATTACACCTCACAGACCTTACAAAACTTAGCCACCAGCCTCATCCTCAATCTGCCAGGTTGCATGCATAGCACGGTACACCTCACAGACCTTATAAAACTCAGCCACCAGCCTCATCCTCAATCTGCCAGCCTGCATGCATAGCACGTTACACCTCACAGACCTTACAAAACTCAGCCACCAGCCTGCATGGAAAGCATGTTACACCTCACAGACATTACAAACCATAATGAACAGCCTCATCCTCAACCCACCAGCCTACATGCATAGCACGTTACACCTCACAGACCTTACAAAACTCAGCCACCAGCCATCATCCTCATCCTCAACCCACCAGCCTGCTTGCATAGCACATTACACCTCACAGGCCTTACAAAACTCAGCCACCAGCCTCGTCCTCAACCCACCAGCCTGCATGCATAGCATGTTACACCTCACAGACCTTACAAAACTCAGACACCAGTGTCATACCCAACCTACCAGCCTGCATGCAGAGCACGTTTCACTTCATACCTTCCAAAACTCAGCCACCTGCCTCATGCTCACCCTACCAGCTTCCATGCATAGCACACTACACCTCACAGACCTTATACAACGCAGCCACCAGCCTCATCTTTAACCCACCAGCCTGCATTCGTAGCACGTTACACCTCACAGACCTTATAAAACGCAGCGACCAGCCTTATCCTCAACCTACCAGCCTGCATGCATAGCACGTTACACCTCACCCACCTTACAAAACTCAGCCACCAGCCTCATCGTCAACCCACCACCCTGCATGCATAGCACGTTATACCTCACAGACCTTACAAAACTCAGCCACCAGGCTCGTCCTTAACCCACCAGTCTGCATGCATAGTATTTTACACCTCAAAGTCCTTACAAAACTCAGCCCCCAGTCCCATCCTCAACCCACCAGCTTGCATGCATAGCACGTTACACCTCACAGATCTTACAGACTCAGCCACCAGCCTCATCCTACACCGACCAGCCTGCATGAATAGGACGCTACACCACACAGACCTTACAAAACTAAGCCACCAGCCTCGTCCTACACAGACTAGCCTGCATGCATAGCACATTACACCTCACAGAACTTACAAAACTCAGCCACCAGCCTCGTCCTACACCGACCAGCCTGCATGCATAGCACGCTACACCTCACAGACCTTATACAACGCAGTCACCAGCCTCATCCTCAACCCACCAGCCTGCATTCATAGCACGTTACACCTCACAGACCTTATAAAACGCAGTGACCAGCCTTATCCCCAACCTACCAGCCTGCATTAAGAGCACGTTACACCTCACCCCCCTTACAAAACTCAGCCACCAACCTCATCGTCAACCCACCACCCTGCATGCATAGCACGTTACACCTCACAGACCTTACAAAACTCAGCCACCAGCCTCGTCCTTAACCCACCAGTCTGCATGCGTAGCATGTTACACCTCAAAGACCTTACAGACTCAGCCACCAGCCTCATCCTACTCCGACCAGCCTGCATGCGTAGGACGCTACACCTCACAGATCTTACAAAACTAAGCCACCATCCTTGTCCTACACCGACCAGCCTCCATGCATAGCACACTACACCTCATAGACCTTACAAATCTCAGCCAGCAGCCTTGTTCTACACCGACCAGCCTGCATGCATAGCACACTACACCTCACAGTACTTACAAAACTCAGCCGCCAGCCTCGTCCTACACCGAGCAGCCTGCATGCATAGGATGCTACACCTCACAGACCTTACAAAACGTAGCCACCAGCATCATCCTACACCGACCAGCCTGCATGCATAGCACACTACACCTCACAGACCTTACAAATCTCAGCCACCAGCCTTGTTCTACACCGACCAGCCTGCATGCATAGCACCCTACACCTCACAGACCTTACAAAACTCAGCCACCAGCCTCACCCTCAACCCAATAGCCTGCATTCATAGCACGCTAAAGCTCAAAGACCTTATAAAACTCAGCCACCAGCATCATCCTAAACACATCAGCCTGCATGTGCAGAAAGTTACACTTTACAGACCTTACAGACCTCAGCCACCAGCCTCATCCTCAACCTACCAGGCTGCATGCATAGCAAGTTACACCTCACATACCTTACAGGACTCAGCCACCACCCTCATTCTCAAACCCCCAGCCTGCCTGAATAGCACGTTACACCTCAGACCTAGCAAAACTCAGCCACAAACCTCATTCTCAACCTACCAGCCTGCATGCATAGCATGTTACACCTCACAGACCTTACAAAACTCAGCCACCAGCCTCGGCCCAAACCTACCAGCCTGCATGCATAGCACGTTACACTTCACAGACCTTACAAAACTAAGCCACCAGCCACCAGCCACCATCCTCGTCCTCAACCCACTACCCTGCTGCATAGCACGTTACACCTCACAGACCTTACAGACTTAGCCACCAGCCTCACCGTTTACCCACCAGCCTGCATGCATAGCATGCTACACATCACAGACCATACAAAACTCAGCCACCAGCCTGCATGCATAGCACTTTACACCTCACATACCTTACAAAACACAGCCACCACCCTCATTCGCAACCCACCAGCCTGTATGCAATCACATTACACATCACAAACCTTACAAAACTCAGCTACCAGCCTCATCCTCAAACCACCAGCCTGCATGTATAGCACGTCACACCTTGCAGACCTTACAAAACTCAGCCACCAGCCTCGTCCTAAACCTACCAGCCTGCATGCATAGCACGTTACAGGCCCAGACTGCCCAGACTGCGTCGCGACAACACGGGGGGCGCACCTGCAATTCCCGGGCCGCTACCGGTAAAGAGCAGGTTCGTGACTTGGCGCCCGGGCTGCGGCGGAGACTTACGGCCCCAGAGGACCTCCAAACCACACAGGGCAGCCTAAGACTCCTGCATAGGGGTTCCACCAGGTCAGTGATGGCCCAACTGACTTAAAGGTTTCCCTCCTTTCTTTAAATATCTCTAGGTCAGGTGACCACTCTCTAAGGCGGCAAAAGAAGACCCCTCCCCTATTCTGGAAGGTTCCAGGAGCTTCCACAGTCTAGCTATGGGCAAAAGAGGCGGGCTGGTGTTGCAACAGTATCTTAAGGTCCCAGCCAGCTCCTGGCTACTAGGGTGCAACTAAAAAGACCACTCCGCAGTAGCAGGGGCCTGTGGCAGCCATGTTGGTAGGAGAGAGCACCTGCACCTTAGCACTGATTAGCAATGGTAAGGTGTCCGGAGACCTAGGTCCAACAAAAAAAGGTGGTGGCAAAAACAAGGCATGGGTGAAAAAACAGGGAAAGATCACCCTAGGGCTGACAGGTCTAACAAGGAGCATTACCCTGGGGCCCCTGAGGCTTGCTGTTGGGACTGTCTGTGCCCCTAGGCACTCTAATCCTAAAGCGCTGTGCTGATCCCAGTGTTGCTGTCCTGCCTCTTGCCCCTGGACTGCCTGCCCTGATGCTAGAAAGCGCTATACCCCCCATGGACTGTGCCTCCCAGCCCATGGCGAGCGCTGTAACTTTCTCCCCCAAGAAGAACAAGGTGAGGAGCGTGAGCGCTGTACTATTCAGAGACGGCCTTCTCCCAAAGAGCTGTGCATGACTTAAAGCGCTATCATTCCTAAGCGTCAGATATAGCTTCATGCCTAATGGGACTCCCGTAGTGTCGAGGGAGCCCCTTGAGGGTGAGAGACCCGCAGTGCCCACATGTGAAGAGCGGGAGAGGGAGCATCAAAGCACGTGGCCTGCCCCTCCCTCGCATCGTGTGAGAGGAACCTAGACCCCGGGAGAGCCCTGTGGAGTGTGCAGCCTGCCTGAGAGCCAGTGAGTGGGGGGCTCAGTGGTGGTTGTGGGTGTGTGTCTGGGCAGAGCCTTTCTCCCCCCCCACTGGCGCTAGAGTCCTTGGAGGGGCTCCACTGTGAGTAGCGCTGCCTGGCCTGATGTATTGACCACAGCTGCCCCACTGGACAGTGGGCAGCTGCAAAAGAAGAGAGTGTTGGAACCAGAGTTTTGTTGTGAAAATGCAGCGGGGGCGGCCTTGAAGGATTCCTGAGGTTGCTCTGTCCCTGCTGGAAACTGCTGTCGGGCCCCGTTGGCCCCCGTTAAACTGACGAAGGCCTGAAAGGAACTGAGGCTCCAGAACTGGGCATTAGCAGCTCATTTGTCTGAATGATCCTCAGGCCCAGGGACTGTGGTACCTTGCTGCGGGTTAAGTTCAAGTTCAAGTTCATGAATTTATACAGCGCACTACTCACCCAGGGGGTCTCAAGGCGCTTGGGGAAGGGGGGTTCAATTTTTGTCGAATAGCCAGGTTTTAAGTTCTTTTCTGAAGGAGATGTGGTTTTGAGTAAGGCGGAGGTGAGTGGGGAGTGAGTTCCAGGTCTTGGCCGCCAGGAAGGAGAAGGATCTGCCACCCATGGTGGGTTTTCGGATGCGCAGGACTGCGGCGAGGGCTTGATTGGACGATCTGAGTTGGCGGGTGGGTGTGTAGGACAGTTGAGTGTTGAGGCATTCGGGTCCAAGTTTATAGAGGGCCTTGTGTGCGTGGGTAAGAAGACGGAATGTAATTCTCTTGTTGACGGGAAGCCAGTGGAGGTCTTTTAGGTGTCCTGTGACGTGATCTTGGCAAGGGATGTCCAATATGAGTCTCGCTGATGCATTGTCAATTCGTTTGAGTTTTTTCTGTAATTTTGCTGAGATTCCGGCGTATAGTGTGTTACCATAATCCAGTCGGCTCGTGACCAGTGCGTGGGTGACAGTCTTTCTTGTTTCGAGGGGGATCCAGCGGAAGATCTTTTTGAGAATACGAAGTACGTTGAAGCAGGAGGATGAGACTGCGTTGACTTGTCTGGACATCGAGAGAGTGGAGTCTAGGATGAAGCCCAGGTTACGTGCGTGGTCTGTGGGTGTGGGTGCTGTGCCCAGAGTGGAAGGCCACCAAGAGTCGTCCCAGGCGGAGGGGGAAGATCCTAGGATGAGCACCTCTGTTTTGTCTGAGTTGAGTTTTAGGCGGCTATGTTTCATCCATTCGGCTACCTCTTTCATGCCTTCGTGAAGATTAGTTTTGGTGGTGTCAGGGTCTTTGGTGAGGGAAAGGATTAACTGGGTGTCGTCGGCGTAAGAGATGATGTTAAGGTTGTGTTGACGCGCGATGAAGGCGAGTGGACTCATGTAAACGTTGAAGAGGGTAGGACTGAGTGAAGATCCTTGTGGTACTCCGCAGATGACTTCAGTGGCCTCTGAGTTGAATGGGGGAAGTCGGACTCTTTGAGTTCTCCCAGCGAGGAATGAGATGATCCAGTCCAAGGCTTTTCCTCGTATGCCGATGTTGCTGAGGCGTTGTATAAGGGTGCTGTGGCAGACTGTGTCGAAAGCGGCGGAGAGGTCGAGCAGAATGAGGGCCACTGTTTCTCCGTTGTCCAGTAGTGTTCGGATGTCGTCAGTCGCTGCAATGAGGGCGGTTTCGGTGCTGTGTTTGGCTCGAAATCCAGACTGAGAGGGATTGAGGGAGTTGTTGGATTCAAGGAAGGCGGCGAGCTGGCTGTTGATGGCTTTCTCAATGACTTTGGCGGGGAAGGGGAGGAGGGATATGGGTCGGTAGTTTTTAAGTTCAGAGGGGTCCGCTGTGGGTTTCTTCAAGAGGGCGCTGAGTTCGGCATGTTTCCAGCTTTCTGGAAAGGTGGCAGAGTTGAACGAGCAGTTGATGACATCACGGAGATGGGGTGCGATGACGGAGTCAGCTTTGTTGAAGATGTTGTGGGGGCAGGGGTCGGTTGACGAGCCAGAGTGGATTGAGTTCATTAGGCGGATTGTGTCTTCGGTGGTGATTGGGTTCCAGGCGCTGAGGTTGTTAGTTGGCGGTGTGGGGTCTGATGGGGCTGGGGATGGTTGTTCGCAGGGAGTGTTCTCGAAGCTGTTGTGAATGTCAGCAATTTTGTTGTGGAAGAAGGAGGATAACGCATCGCAGAGGTCTTGGGAGGGAGTGATGTCGTTAGATGCTGCGGCGGGGTTGGTGAATTCTTTGACGATGTTGAAAAGTTCCTTGCTGTTATGGGCGTTGTTGTCGAGACGATCCTTGAATGCTGATTTCTTGGTGGATCTAATCAACTGGTGGTGTTTGCGGGTGGCTGCCTTGAGGGTGGCCATGTTGTCGGTGGTTGGGTTTTTTCTCCATGTTTTTTCTAGGGTGCGGCATAGCTTCTTGGATTTTTTAAGGTCATCATTGAACCAGGGAGCCTTTTTGCTGCCTGAATTGATCTGGTGCTTTTTCAGGGGTGCTAATGCGTCAGCGCTGTGGGTGATCCATTGCTTGAGTTTGGTGGCCGCTTGGTTAGGGTCCAATGAAAGGGTGGGAGGGTTTTGGTTGAGTGATCTGAGGAGTTGGTCGGAGGTGATTTTGTTCCAGTTTCTCCGAGGAATAGGTTGTGGGCGGTTGTGGGTCAAGGTGGTTTTGTAGCTGAAGTGAATACAGCTGTGGTCCATACAATGGAGAACTGTGGTACGGTCGAAGGAAATGTGCTTGCTGGAGGTGAAGATAGGGTAGAGCGTGTGCCCGGCTACATGGGTGGGGGTGTCGACAAGTTGTTTGAGTCCGAGATTGGCCAGGTTGTCCAGAAAGGAGTTGGTGTTGCAGTTGTGTTTGTTTTCAAGGTGGAAGTTGAGGTCTCCTAATAGAATGTAGTTCTCGGAGGTAAGGGCATGTGGGCTGATGAAGTCAGTGATGTCATCGCTGAATTGAGTGCGGGTTCCTGGAGGCCTGTAGATGAGGGTACCTCTGTGTGTGGTTCTAGGGTCGGTGTGGACCTGGAAGTGGAGGTGTTCGGCGGTTGCAAGATTATCGTCGAAGCTGGTCGTGATTTTGATGGAGTTCCTGTGGATGATGGCGATGCCTCCTCCTGTTTGGTTGGTGCGGTCTTTTCGGATGATCTTGTAAGCGTCCGGGATGGCTATAGCCATGTCGGGTGCTGATGATGTGTTCATCCATGTTTCTGTAAGGAAGGCGATGTCCGGTGGCGCGGTGTCGAGTAAGTTCCAGAGTTCAGGGGCGTGTCTGTGGACCGAGCGGGTGTTCAGCAGGATGCACTTCAGGTGGTTAGAGTCGGAGCTGTGTTTGGAGGAAGTGGATTTGGTGAGGGTCCTGAAGCAGGAAAACTTGCAGGTGTGACAGGCGAATGGGCCGTGGGTACGTCCTGGGGTGGCATTGTAGCATTATGGTGTGCGTCCGGGGTTGAGGGCAAAGAGAGTAGCGGCATCATATGTGAATCTAGTGGGCTGGGTACGGTGGGAAACAGGGGGTCTGGCGCTGGGCGCGGTCCCGGCGAGGACGGGCGTAGACAGGCTTACCTTTGGCGCACCTTCGGCGCGACCGCTGCGCGTGGACGCTGTGCGAAGGTTCATCTGTCTTAAATGGAGGGTGGAAGAGGGCGGAGCGTGGGAAGGGCAGCTGGGAGGCAGGAGCGGGGAGGAGACACGGGCCACAAGTAAACAGCACAACAAAATGGCAGTACGGTAGCGTAATCGATGCAGGGGCACAGCCCGAGTGAGAGCAAAGGTACAGTAACACATAGATCAGCAAAACACTTTTCAGCCTGTTATCAAATCACCGCAATGCAGAGCCAATGAGCAGGAATAAATAAAATGCGAACGATACCAAGCGCTATGTTTTAGTCGAAGCGCTCTGAGTTGCAGGCGATGTATGGGTAGTCAGGAGCTCAATCAGGGCAGGCGATGTGGTCAGCAAGCAGCAAAGCGTCTCTAGGACAGGCAGTGAGTCAGGGATGCGACCGCTATGGAACAAGTCCAGACGGTCACAGAGGGAAGGAGGACGGGGCTAGATAACTATTCCAGTGTGTGGGAAGGGCATCTGGGAGGCGGGAGCGGGGAGGAGACACGGGCCACAAGTAAACAGCACAATAAAATGGCAGTACGGTAGCGTAATCCAAGCAGGGGCACAGCCGGAGTGAGAGCAAAGGTACAGTAACACACAGATCAGAAAAACACTATTCAGCCTGTTATCAAATCACCGCAATGCAGGGCCAATGAGCAGGAATAAATAAAATGCGAACGATACCAAGCGCTATGTTTTAGTCGAAGCGCTCTGAGTTGCAGGCGATGTATGGGTAGTCAGGAGCTCAATCAGGGCAGGCGATGTGGTCAGCAAGCAGCAAAGCGTCTCTAGGACAGGCAGTGAGTCAGGGATGCGACCGCTATGGAACAAGTCCAGACGGTCACAGAGGGAAGGAGGACGGGGCTAGATAACTATACCAGTGTGTGGGAAGGGCATCTGGGAGGCAGGAGTGGGGAGGAGACACGGGCCACAAGTAAACAGCACAATAAAATGGCAGTACGGTAGCGTAATCGAAGCAGGGGCACAGCCGGAGTGAGAGCAAAGGTACAGTAACACATAGATCAGCAAAACACTATTCAGCCTGTTATCAAATTACCGCAATGCAGGGCCAATGAGCAGGAATAAATAAAATGCGAACGATACCAAGCGCTATGTTTTAGTCGAAGCGCTCTGAGTTGCAGGCGATGTATGGGTAGTCAGGAGCTCAATCAGGGCAGGCGATGTGGTCAGCAAGCAGTGCTGAAGTGCCCTATGCAATACTCTTTATCTTGACCCTACTTAGGCCAATGCTGATGTTGTGGCCCCCACTCCTGGTTTTGCACTTGCCTGATCAAGCCCTTTGAATGTCTAGGTACTGCCAGATCTACCCCGCTGTACTTAGGCCTGAGGTTTCCGTTTCATGCCGCCTGTTAGATGTGTTTTCCTAACGCTAACGACCCTGAGGCCTACTGTTTTCAGAATGCTATGGTTCGGCTCCATGCTAAGGTTATGCCCACTGTGAATGGATTCCTGCCTAATGGTCACGCCTGATGTTAATGCTAAGAGGTTTTACGGCAGATGTTCGTGCCTGATGTTCCATGTCATTTGAAAACGCTTTGTTTTTATTTCAGCCCTGGAACTAATGGACTTACCTACCTTCTTCTTTTTTTCCCCATTACCCGTGTAAATAATCCCGTGTACATATTGCCCTGGTGCCAGTTGGCGCAACATTGTGACTACTGTTTTTGCCTTTGCAGCTTGGAGACAATGCAAGAGTTCTTTTTTTTCCTCCCAACTGGTGTTGTGTCTCTTTTTGTGCTGTGCCTGGTGTGTCGTCTGTGGGTACTGCATGGATGCTTCACACATGCCCTCAGGAGTTTGACCTGCCCGCTCTGCACCATGCTATCCCCGTAGAATTGGTTACCCCATTTCTAACATCCTCAAACTACCAGGCTGCATGCATAGCACGTTACACCTCACAGACCTTATAAAACTAAGCCACCAGCCTCATCCTCAACCCACCATCCTGCATGCATAGCAAGTTACACTTCACAGACCTTACAGACTCAGCCACCAGCCTCAGCCTCAACCCACCAGCCTGCATGCATAGCATGTTACACCTCACAGACCTTACAAAACTCAACCACCAGCCTGCATGCATAGCACGTTACACTTCACAGACCTTACAAAGCTCAGCCACCAGCCTGCATGCATAGCACATTACACCTCACAGACCATACAAAACTCAGCCACCAGCCTCATCCTAAACCAACCAGGCTGGATGCATAGCACGGTACACCTCAAAGACCTTACAAAACTCAGCCACCAGCCTCATCCACAACCCACCAGCATGCATGGATACCACGTTACACCTCACAGACATTACAAAACTCAGCCACCAGCCTGCATGCATAGCACATTACACCTCACAGACCTTACAATACTCAGTCATCAGTCTCATCCTCAACCCACCAGCCTGCATGCATAGAACGTTACACCTTGAAGACCTTACAAAACTCAGCCACCAGCCTCATCCTCAACCCACCACCCAGCATGCATAGCACGTACACCTCACAGACTTTACAAAACTCAGCCCCCAGCCTCATCCTACACTGACAAGCCTGCATGCATAGCACACTACACCTCACAGACCTTACAAATCTCAGCCACCAGCCTTGTCCTACACCGACCAGCGTGCATTCATAGCACGTTACACCTCAAAGACCTTACAAAACTCAGCCACCAGCCTCATCCACAACCCACCAGCATGCTTGGATACCACGTTACACCTCACGGACCTAAAAAAACTCAGTCATCAGTCTCATCCTCACACCACCAGCCTGCATGCATAGCACATTACACCTCACAGACCTTACAATACTCAGTCATCAGTCTCATCCTCAACCCACCAGCCTGCATGCATAGCACGGTGCACCTCAAAGACCTTACAAAACTCAGCCACCAGCCTCATCCTCAACCCACCACTCAGCATGCATAGCACGTACACCACACAGACCTTACAAAACTCAGCCACCAGCCTCATCCTACACCGACCAGCCTGCATGTATAGCACACTACACCTCACAGACCTAACAAATCTCAGCCACCAGCCTTGTCCTACACCGACCAGCCTGCATGCATAGTACGTTACACCTCAAAGACCTTACAAAACTCAGGCACCAGCCTCATACTCGACCTACCAGCCTGCATGTATAGCAAGTTACACCTCAGATACAGTACAAACCCCAGCCACCAGCCTTACCCTTAACCCACCAGCCTGCATGCATAGCACGCTAAACCTCAAAGACCGTATAAAACTCAGCCACCAGCCTCATCCTAAACTGACCAGGCTGCATGCATAGCAAGTTACACCTCACAGACCTTACAAAACTCAGCCACCACCTTCATTCTCAACCCACCAGCCTGCATGCAATCATGTTACACCTCACTAACCTTACAAAACTCATCTACCAGCCTCATCCTCAAACCACCAGCCTGACTAAATAGCACGTTACACCTCAGACCTAGCAAAACTCAGCCACAAACCTCATTCTCAACCTACCAGCCTGAATGCATAGCACGTTACACCTCGCAGACCTTACAAAACTCAGCCACCCGCCTCGACCTAAACCTACCAGCCTGCATGCATAGCACGTTACACTTCACAGACCTTACAAAACTAAGCAACCAGCCTCCAGCAACCATCCTCATCCTCAACCCACTACCCTGCATGCATAGCACGTTACACCTCACAGACCTTATAGACTCAGCCACCAGCCTCACCGTCAACCCACCAGCCTGCATGCATAGCATGCTACACCACACAGACCGTACAAAACTCAGCCACCAGCCTGCATGCATAGCACTTTACACCTCACATACCTTACAAAACTCAGCCACCACCCTCATTCTCAACCCACCAGCCTGCATGCAATCACGTTACACATCACAAACCTTACAAAACTCAGCTACCAGCCTCATCCTCAAACCACCAGCCTGCATGCATAGCACGTTACACCTCAGACCTAGCAAAATTCAGCCACCAACCTCATTCTCAACCTACCGGGCTGCATGTATAGCACGTCACACCTCGCAGACCTTACAAAACTCAGCCACCTCCTAAACCTACCAGCCTGCATGCATAGCACGTTACAGGCCCAGACTGCCCAGACTGCGTCGCGACGACACGGGGGCGCACCTGCAATCCCCGGGCCGCTACCGGTAAAGAGGCAGCTCGTGACTTGGCGCCCGGCCTGCGGCGGTGACTCACGGCCCCAGAGGACCTCCGAACAGCACAGGTATCCTTGGGCTGCAGCTGAAGGGCGTTAGCGCTCTATGAGGCACAGCGATTAAGCAATCTATGAGGCAGGGAGGCACAGTATTGGCAATGCCGCGCTCAGGGGGTATAGCACTTCCGGTTCACAGCAGCGCTCACAGCGCCTAAGCCAGTAGTAGTTCTCAGGGCACAGGTCTTCTCAGGAGTTACAGTAGGAGAGCACTGGGAAGGCAGTTCAGTTAGTTTAGACAGTACAGTTTAGACAGTACAGGCAGTTTAGTCAGTTTAACACCACAACTGCAGCAGGTCAGCACAGGGGGGGCACATGCTGAGCAGTGGGAGCGCATGGATGATGCATCGCTGGTACCTGGTTGATCCCCCAGCAGTCCTTCCGGTAGATAGGTGTTCTTCTTGGCGCTTGATGGCGACTGCGCCCTTTTCAGTTAGTTCCTTTAGGGGGGGTTTGAGTTGGTGGCTTGAGGACAGGCTGGTTCCTGTAGCTCACTGCAGGTGGGTCCCTGGGTTCCCCCTTCACTGGGCCAGATCAGTGGGTTTGGTAGAGTCACTTACACAGCTTAGAAGGCAGTGCCTAGGCCCAGTCACTTCCAGTGGTATAGGATCCTCCCCTAGGCCCTACCGCCTAAGACTCCTGCGTAGGTTCCCCCAGGTCAGTGATGGCCCAACTGACTTAAAGGTTTCCCTCCTTTTCTTAAATATCTCTAGGTCAGGTGACCACTCTTTAAGGCGGCAAAAGAAGACCCCTCCCCTATTCTGGAAGGTTCCAGGAGCTTCCACAGTCTAGCTATGGGCAGAAGAGGCAGGCTGGTGTTGCAACAGTATCTTAAGGTCCCAGCCACCTCCTTGCTACTAGGGTGCTACTAAAAAGACCACTCAGCAGTAGCAGAGGCCTGTGGCAGCCATGTTGGTAGGAGAGAGCACCTGCACCTTAGTACTGATTAGCAATGGTAAGGCGCCCAGAGACCTAGGTCCAACAAAAAAAGGTGGTGGCAAAAACAAGGCATGGGTGAAAAAAACAGGGAAAGACCACCCTAGGGCTGACAGGTCTAACAAGGAGCATTACCCTGGGGCCCCTGAGGCTTGCTGTTGGGACTGTCTGTGCCCCTAGGCACTATAATTCTAAAGAGCTGTGCTGATCCCAGTGTTGCTGTCCTGCCTCAGCTATCTTGCCCCTGGACTGCCTGCCCTGATGCTAGAGAGCTCTATACCCCCCATGGACTGTGCCTCCCAGCCCATGGCAAGCGCTGTAACTTGCTCCCCCAAGAAGAACAAGGTGAGGAGCGTGAGCGCTGTACTATTCAGAGACTGCCTTCTCCCAAAGAGCTATGCGTGACTTAAAGCGCTATCATTCCTAAGCGTCAGATATAGCTTTACGCCTAACGGGACTCCCGTAGTGTTGAGGGATCCCCGTGAGGGTGAGAGACCGGAACGGGTGCCCACCCCACCGGTCAGAGACCCGCAGTGCCCGCATGTGAAGAGCGGGAGAGGGAGCATCGAGGCACGGGGTGCGCCTCCCCCGCATCGTGTGAGAGGAACCTAGACCCCGGGAGAGCCCTGTGGAGTGTGCATCCTGCCTGAGAGCCAGTGAGTGGGGGGCTCAGTGGTGGTTGGGGGTGTGTGTCGGGGCAGAGCCGGTGCCCACCCCTCTGGCGCTAGAGTCCTTGGAGGGGCTCCACTTTGAGTAGTGCTGCCTGGCCTGATGTATTGACCACAGCTGCCCCACTGGACAGTGGGCAGCTGCAACAGAAGAGAGTGTTGGGACCAGAGTTTTGTTGTGAAAATGCAGCGGGGGGAGGCTTTGAAGGATTCCTATGGTTGCTCTGTCCCTGCTGGAAACTGCTCTCGGGCCCGTTGGCCCCTGTTAAACTGAACAAGGCCTGAAAGGAACTGAGGCTCCTGAACTGGGCATTAGCAGCTCATTTGTCTGAATGATCCTCAGGCCCAGGGACTGTGGTACCTTGGTGCGGGTTAAGAAAGGTTCAGTGCTGAAGTGCCCTATGCAATACTCTTTACCTTGACCCTACTTAGGCCAATGCTGATGTTGTGGCCCCCACTCCTGGTTTTGCACTTGCCTGATCAAGCCCTTTGAATGTCTAGGTACTGCCAGGCCTTCCCCACTGTACTTAGGCCTGAGGTTTCCGAGGTTTCATGCCCCCTGTTAGATGTGTTTTCCTAACGCTAATGCCCCTGAGGCCTACTGTTTTCAGAATGCTCTGGTTCCAGCTCCATGCTAAGGTTATGCCCACTGTGGATGAATTCCTGCCTAATGTTTACGCCTGATGTTAATGCTAAGAGGTTTTACGGCAGATGTTCGTGCCTGATGTTCCATGTCATTTGATAACGCTTTGTTTTTATTTCAGCCCTGGAACTAATGGACTTACCTACCTTCTTCTTTTTTTCCCCATTACCCGTTTAAATAATCCCCGTGAACATATTGCCCTGGCGCCAGTTGGCGCAATATTGTGATTACTGTTTTTGCCTTTGCAGCTTGGAGACAATACAAGAATTCTTTTTTTTTCCTCCCAACTGGTGTTGTGTCTCTTTTTTTGCTGTGCCTGGTGTGTCGTCTGTGGGTACTGCGTGGATGCTTCACACATGTCCTCAGGAGTTTGGCCTGCCCGCTCCGCACCATGCTACCCCCGTAGAATTGGTAACCCCATTTCTAACATCCTCAAACTACCAGCCTGCATGCATAGCACATTACACCTCACAGACCTTACAAGACTAAGCCACCAGCCTCATCCTCAACCCACCAGCCTGCGTGCATAGCATGCTACACCTCATAGACCGTACAAAACTCAGCCACCAGCCTCATCCTAAACACACCAGCCTACATGCGTAGCACGGAACACCTCACAGACCTTAGAAAACTCAGCCACCAGCCTATTCCTCAACCTACCAGGTTGCATGCATAGCACGGTACACCTCACAGACCTTACAAAACTCATCCACCAGCCTCATCCTCAACCCACCTGCCTGCATGCAAAGCACTTTACACCTCACATACCTTACAAAATTCAGCCACCAGTCTGCATGCATAGCACGTTATACCTCACAGACCTAACAAAACTCAGCCACCAGCACATCCTCAACCTATCAGCCTGCATGCATAGCACATTACACCTCACAGACCTTACAAAACTCAACCACCATCCTGCATGAATAGCACGTTATACCTCACAGACCTTACAAAAGTCAGCCACTAACCTACATGCAAAGCACGTTACACCTCACAGACATTACAAACCTCAGCCAACAGCCTCATCCTCAATCCACCAGCCTGGATGCATAGGACATTACACTTCAGATCTAACAAAACTCAGCCACGAACGCATCCTCAACCTACCAGCCTGCATGCGAAGCACGTTACACCTCACAGACCTTACAAAACTCAACCACCAGTCTGCATGCATAGAATGTATACTTCACAGACCGTACAAAACTCAGCCACCAGCCTGCATGCATAGCACATGACACCTCACAGACCATACAAAACACATCCACCAGCCTCATCCTCAACCTACCAGGCTGCATGCATAGCACGGTACACCTCACAGACCTTACAAAACTCAGCTATCAGCCTCATCCTCAAGCGACCATCCTACATGAGTAGCATGTTACACCTCAAAGACCTTACAAAACTCAGCCCCCAGCCTCATCCTCAACCCATCAGCCTGCATGCAAAGCACATTACACCTCACAGACCTTACAAACCTCAGCCAACAGCCTCATCCTCAACTCACCATCCTGCATGCATAACACGTTACACCTCAGACCTAACAAAACTCAGCCACCAGCGCATCCTCAACCTACCCGCCTGCATGCATAGCACGTTACCTCACAGACCTTACAAAACTCAACCACCAGCCTGCATGCATAGCATTTTACACCTCACAGACCTTACAAAACTCAGCCACCTGCCTGCATGCATAGCACATTACACCTCACAGACCTTATAATACTCAGTCATCAGTCTCATCCTCAACCCACGAGCCTGCATGCGTAGCCCGTTACACCTCACATTCCTTACAAATCTTTGCAACCAGCAGCATCCTCAACCCACCACCCTGCATGCATAGCACGTTACACATCACAGACCTTACAGACTCAGCCACAAGCCTCGTTCTAAACCAACCAGCCTGCATGCATAGCACGCTACACCTCACAGAACTTACAAAACTCAGCCACCAGCCTCGTCCTACACGGACCAACCTGCATGCATAGCACGCTTCACCTCACGGACCTTACAAAATTAAGCCACCAGCCTCGTCCTACACCGACCAGCCTGCATGCATAGCACTATACGCCTCACACACCGTACAAAACTCAGCCATCAGTCTCATCCTCAACCCACCAGCCTGCATGCATAGCACATTACACCTCACAGACCTTACAAAACTCAGCCACCAGCCTCATCCTCAACCCACCAGCCTGCATGCATAGCACATTACATCTCACAGACCTTACAAAACTCAGCCACCAGCCTCGTTCTCAACCCACCAGCCTGCATGCATATCACGTTACAACTCACAGACCTCAATTTCTGGTTTTTACTTTTACAAATCATTGTTTTCAAGTGCTTTAGTTTATTTGCTTTTTTGAACTGAACCAGAATGAGTAATTCCAAAATGCACAGATTTGCTGCAGAAAAAGAGATGTTCTCATAACTCGATGTCTTTTGTTAAACCCATATCTGGCTCTTGTACATTCCCAAGGCTTTGTGAGTAAAAGCGATTTTATAGCTTCAGAAGAGTAAACAGCTTTAACTAGTCTTGCAAAGGTTCTGATGATCTTCATTTTTAGTCGCATCTGCAGGTAAATGTGAAGAAGTAAGAACTTTTTTGGAACACTAGACATCTCTATGAAGGACCTCCCAAGATGCCATGTCTTGGCCCACGGTGTAATGGAGTGGCAATCTGTACCATGTCTTTCAAAATAACTTGGAAACCCTCAAATGTTTGGGGCTTTTAAACTTAAACATTAGTGCCTGCCTCTCAGCCAGTTTTAACACTAAGGGCCTCATGTTGCAAAATCACACGGTTTGTGACCACACAAATACTTATCATTATGCTCAAAACCCTTTTTTATCAGTAGTAGATTCCTTTAGACTAGTAAAATGACGTTTGCGATCGTTCATGAATTGCAAATAGGTGGGTTCCTGAAAGGGGTTCCCTCCCTCCCTTTTCCAATTCAGAAAGAAATTGATCGATAATTTGTGACTGCAAATGTTGTTGCAAACCATTAATGAGCTAATGGCTCCTAGTTGGGGTGGCAACTAATTTGCAAAGGGGAAGGCGTCCCTTTAGGACGGATGCCTCATGGAGGGAGAGCTTTTCCAAAAACTGTCGGCTAATTGTGCAATATCCCTTCTATTTAGACAACGACCAGACAAATATAGATGTTGTTCATCTATTTTCACAGCTGATGGACAAACAGGCAGAATATTTACTTTTCAGCTAGCAGCCACATAAATATTTAAGTTTTCATGCTATTCGTACAGCTGACAGATGCCCAGCGCAGAATATCTACTATTTAACCAGCTGCAGGGTAAGAAGTGACGTTTTTCTGCTATGTGCAAGCCCGCCAACCACACAGTGCAGAATCTCTACTGTTTATGCAGCTAGTGAGTAAATAGTGAAGTTTTCAGCTAATTGCATGGTGCCAGCGGAACAGAGCAAAAGCTCTACAATTTAGTTAGCAGTCATGTAAATAGTTAGCAGTCAGGTAAATATTTAGGTTTCCTGCTATTTGTACCGCCACCAGAAAGATAGTGTGGAGTCTCTACTAATTAACTAGTTGCATGTAAAATTGTGATTTTTTTCTGCTATTTACATGGCTGTGAGCCAAACAGTTTAGAATCTCAACTGTTTAGCATGTGGGCAGGTAAATTGTGACACTTCTCTGCTATTTGCAGGGTGGTCTGCAAAACAGTCAGACTATTAGTTAGCCAGTGGTTGGGTAAATAGTGAAGTTTATTTTCTATTTTCAACTTTGCCAGCCAAATAGTAAATAATTTCTACTACTTAGCCAGTGATTGAGTAAATAGAAGAAAATAAATCTCTATTTACCTGAAGACCTGGTAAATAGCTCCTGACATTTATTAATTATTGGGAAGCAGGAGGGACATGCCTGTGGGCACTGGTAGGCCTGATTATGAAGAAGTTCAGATTTGCAGTTTAGTATTGATCATTTTTCAATCCAATTTCGAAAAAGCACCACTCCAATAGAAATAAATTGCCACTAGGCTTGATTGATAAAGTTCGTCAACAGACAGTAATTCCAAATGGACAACGCTGAATCCGTGGTTGCAAAAAGAGTTTCTTTAATGTGCCAAGAGAAACCAGCCAACGCGTTTCGTTCCGTCAAGCGGAACTTCTTCAGGGCTGTAAATTATAAAGTGAAACATACAAAAAACCCGTGTAAGTAGCTTCCAGCAAAGAATGTGTACCATAGAAACTATATACAATGACATACCATGACCTACAGTTAAAACCAAGTTAAAAACATACTCTAAGTTAAAAACAGCAGCATTCTCCTCTCCATACTGCAGTTTATGTACAATTCTCAAAAGCAATGTGTTTCAAACACTATATCGAGTGCAGGTCTCTTTATAGACCCACGACGGGACCTGACCATCGGGGTAATTTCATCAAGCAACAGACATTTATTTCTTGTTCATCTTAATTTGTAGGGTCTATATATGTCCAACCATAAATCATTTTTTTGTATGCAATTGCAACCATCAAGACCAGCAACGTCCACGTTATACCTAATAGTCAAAACTTTAACACATGTTGTAGCACCAAACAACCTTTTGTTAAACAAACCAAGTCATTTCGTATTTCATCATCAAGAATTTTGGTATGCATACCTCCCATGCCAATGGCGCAAGACCATACCCCACCCTAATGCAGCCGTGAACCCTCTCCAGAGTAGACACTCCCAGGCCCAGTCACAATAGGTTCAAAAGGGTGATGTAACACTATTTAATCTCAAGCAATCAAAAAATGTTAATAAATTTCCTACCGCAATTGTGTAAACGAAGGTAAAGATATATTCCAATTCACAAAGTAGAAGCGGGAGCCAAGTCCTTCTATCTGGACGTCCAATAAGTATAATCCTCATCTATGCATATGTGTAAGGATATATTTGCCTGTAGAAAGTAGATATTTATTAAATATTAGAAGTATCCTACGTTACTTACATGGGGAATAATAACCCCTTTCAGGTCTAAGTTTGAATAACTAGATTGCGCATTTGTAGATTTGTACCTTTCATGTTCACGAAGAGTTGTTATCAAAGGGCGCTCATTTGGCCTTGTATCCAATATTTTGACGAATTATGTGTTCCACTAAGGCCCAAGTCCTTGCCTGCCACAGTGACGGAAATTGAAAAATAACAACAAGCAAAAGATATCAGTTGCGGGGATATATTAAACCTATCCTGACACTATAGTATCACTTTTGAGGTGTAAATCTAGCTACGCCGTTGCAAATGGTGGCCTACCTTCAAGTGGTCTGACGTGCACTCTGTCGGCACCGTCGTATTCCCACTTTCAAAGTTCCAAAAATAGGCTCCAATTGTGTAGTCGCATTGAGGTAGTAACCTACAAATTAAATGCGAGTATATATGTTAGAATCTACAATCTACAATTTTACATTAGCAATAATGTCATAAGCGTTATCTAAATCCCCGTGAGCCCACCTTTTATAACGAAAAGGTTAGTTCCCCATTAGGGTAGTTATCTATATCAGCAATATTTATGCGTCTTATTTCAAAACGCGGTACATGTTGCTGCAGAGAAAACAATCCCCAAGTTTGTTGCAAGGCGTGTTTTTATATATAATTCCCGTCCCGTTGTGGGCCTTATTGCCAAAATCCTTAAGGGCTGTCATATAGGACTATCGAAAAAGGAACCTAGTCCGACAGGAAAATCTCCTGTCGGTCTTACCTCTTGGGGTAGTATCTCTCTCCCCCCAGTTGGCGCGTTCGCAATCCGCGCGTCAAACAATTCCCGGCAGATTAACGGAGCCGGCCCTCTTTCGATTGGTTATAATATAACCACCCCTTTCCTCACGTGTGGACGGGGGAAAGTCGCGCTGCCTAAACCACGAATTCCCGGTCGAACACGGCCGCCATTTTAAGCTAGTCATTGGCGGTATACCACACTGTTGGTTAATTATTAATTCGTAAGAAATTATAACGTGTGACTGAGAACAAACGAGCGGCAATGTCTTAAAGTATGTGTACATTAATTCATGGGATGCTTCGTGTAGTTGGAACATGAAACCCAAGAGGGTTTATTAGGTACAAGTCAGGCTGATGTATGCTATTACATGTATATTCCAAACATCAAGGACATATTCAAACATATTCATTGTCCGTATTGGAGTTATATAAGTTAACGTCCAAGTAAATAATGTGCCTGTATAGGCAAACTGGCAGTAGACCATCCTATTGCGTGGAATACATTGTATCCGAAAGCAGAGATTATCACCGCCGCTTCCCGTGGAGCACAGAAATACGCCAGGACATAAGGGCAAGCGTACCACAATCCTTTGTAATAATGTTACCCATCATTCAAATTAAAGAAAAAGGAAGACAAATTGTTATTACGTGTTCATAGAGTCCTGTATACAGGTGTGACTATCGTGTGTACAACTGTTACTTTATAATTAAAACGGGTATAGTTGTCGGAAATGATACAGCCTGAAGGTGAGAAAGGACAGGAACAGGATCACAATAATGACAATATAATCCAATGATTAGAATTAAGTAGTGGGGGGGGGAGGAAAAGGGGGAAAACATGGGCATCAGTTTAGGAGTGGCCCAGCCGAAAAGGACCGTATTCAGTATGTAAATAATTTACATGATGGAAAAAAACGCATTTTTTTGCAAATTATTCAACATAAGCATATCATCAATATTTCAACTTAGATAATAGTGCATTTCATCCTCTGTATTGTGTCCCCTCTCCACACATCGTAAGCGACATATCCAAGCTGCTTCCCTTTTCCTGAGGATAATTTCGCGATTCCCTCCTCTGGGGTGCGGTGGTATGTGGTCAATGCCATGAAACCATATAGGCCTATTATCTTTGTGGTGTTCCTGCATATGATAAGTCATAGGGTATTTCAAATCATAGTTCTTCATGGCTCGAATGTGTTCCTGAATCCTAAGTTTTAGGGGCCGCACAGTACTCCCAACATATATCATATTGCAACCACAGCCAATGATGTAGATCACGTGGCTAGTGTTGCAATTAATATAATGTCTTATTTCATATTCTCTCTCTGTATTGTACTTGAATTTCTTGATTTTGTTCATAGCAAGGGGGCAAATGTTGCATCCTCCACATGTGTAGAAGCCCTTCGGTTTTGTCTTCATCCATGTGCCCGACTTTTTCTTGGTCGGATAACTAGGACACAAAATATTGCGGAGGGTTTTGCCACGCCTGAAGGTAATGCTAGGAGTCTCATTGATTACCTCTTTCAGATTAGGAATCTCACATAATAATTTCCAATGTCTTTTAAGGACCTTGAATACTTCTGTACTATTTTGAGTGTATTGAGTAGTAAAAGACATCCTGGGTTTTTTGTTCCTTTTGTTGTTCTTTGCTTTTTTGATAAGGGTATCACTGCGTTTAACAGTTAGAATTCTCTTTTCAGCTTTGTCTAGGGTTTTGCTATTATAGCCTCTATTGGTAAACCTGATTTTACTATCTCGTATCGCATGTCTGAAGTTCTCTTCTTTACTGCAGTTCCGCCTTATGCGTACCATCTCTCCATATGGAATATTATGGATGGTGGAACTAGGGTGCGCACTGGTAGCATGTAATACGCTGTTACAGGAGGTATCTTTGCGGTACAAATTGCTTTGAATGGTGTTATTCTCAACAAAAAACAATATATCTAGGAATTCTATTTGATTATAATCAGACTTCACTGTCAATTGTATATTGTAGGGATTGTCGTTAAGATACTTAAAGTATTCAGATAGTTGTGTATCATTCCCTTTCCAAAGCATGATGATATCATCAATATACCTCCCCCAAAAGATGATCATATCCATCCAGGGGGAGGCATATTTGCCCCATGCGTGTTCACGTTCCCACCACCCCATGAAGAGTCCCGCATACGAAGGTGCAAATTTGCTCCCCATAGCGGTCCCCCTTATCTGATGGTACCAGGTGTCTTTATATAGGAAAAAATTTCTGGATAGAATTAGCTCCGTCATTTCGATCAGCATCTCATTGTGGTCAACGTGATCCGCTGTCCTCATCGATAGAAATGACGAGAGCGCTCTAATGCCAAAATGTTGAGGTGTACATGTATAAAGCCCAGTCACGTCTAGCGTGACGAACATTAAGTCAGCAGACCATTCCAGGCCATCCAATTTCCTCAAAATGTCCCCTGAATCCTGTATGTAGGATGGTAAATTGGCCACAAGGGGTTGCAAGAACCCATCGACATATTGTGAAAGACGTTCCGTTGGAGAGTTAATTCCCGAAATAATGGGACGTCCCGGTGGGAAATCGCCCCCCTTGTGTATTTTAGGCAATACATAAATACAAGGTGCAGTTGGGTGTGTGACCTTGAGATATCGACATTCCTCCTCTGACAGGAGACCAACTTCACCCCAATCCTGTATTCGATTGTTAATATGTGTGACAAGGGATGGAATGGGATTATCCTGTAGTTTTTTGTAGCAGCTAGTATCACTTAGTTGTCGAGCGATTTCACTGTCATAGTCCACAGTATTCATCACAACCACATTCCCACCCTTGTCGGCCTCCTTTATTGTGATGGTATTATCTCTTGCCAGTCCTTCGAGTGCTAGTCTTTCCGTCTTTGTCAGATTATTTTGTTTGTATGTGTATTTGTTGGGGGAGTCAATCATTCTGCAAAAGTCTTGTGAGACTCTTTTATTGAATAGATCAATGTTTTTGTGTGTATTTACAGGAATGTATTTTGAGCGGGCCTTAAGACCGCTATTTATGGTAGTGTCTTCATCAATATTTAAATCCGAACGGATTTCCTGTAATGAGGGATTGTCTCCAGTCTCAATTGATAGTAACAATTGTGCATTTTGAAGGTCAGAGATGGTAGTGGTACATTCAGGTTTAGTATTTAAATCACAAACAGGAGTACCAGGATGGTTTGCAAAATGATCTTTTAATTTCAAGAGTCTTGTAAACTTAAACAGATCCACCATTAATAAGGTTGGGTCCCCAACCTGAGACGGACAAAAACTTAGACCTCTTTTTAAGATGTTTGTCTCCACATCTGTAAGTTCGCGGTCTGATAGATTAACAATGGACAGGGCGTTATTAACAGAAATGGTATGGTCATTAACCGGGTCAATATTGGGAGCGGGAGTCACCTCTTCTAGGTTTTCTTGGACCTGGTGTCCATTGGGTGAACTGTTTCGCCCCTGGGCTGTTTTGCCTTTCCACCTTTTTCCCCCCCTCCTGGTTTTGGGTCTGGGTTGGTATTGGGTAATTTGGTGCCTTGGCGGATGCGTTCCATCTCCCATAAAAAATTATTACGTCTTGGAGATGCAGCCTGACATGCCCCCCCATCTTTCGAGGAAGAGCTTCCCATAGAGGAAATTGAGCTACTACTGGCATTTAGTGATTCTTCCCTGGGACGTTTGCCATCACCTCCCTGTTTAACATTATCAAATTTGTGGGCAAACGTATAGATACGCCCTGTCCTGTAATCATTATCATCGCGCTTTATTTGGCGTAACTTCTTATCCCGTAGGTAGATCTGATACCTGCTTATGACATCATCAAAAATTTCATAGTTCTTTTTTATACTATCCTTTAAACTGGATGTATCAATATCTCGTTCCAGATCCAGGATTTCCTGTTTGAGAACCGCAACTTTCTTCTCAGAATGGCGGATTAGTATCTTCATCATCGTATATGAGGACTGTTTCAGGTTCTCTTCCCAATCTCTGAGGGCATCGTCATCTAAGTCCTCAAAAGTTGGGAAGATCAAGATCCGCAGACCCCTCGGAATTTTCTGATTATCCAAATACTTTTGTAGTGTTATTCCATCCCACCATCTGGACATCTCCAACTTTTTTAGTCTCTCTAGTTTGAGAAATTTTGCACGAAGGCCTTCTGTGTTAGGTTCTTGGGCCTTCGCGGCGCCTGCAGACTGACTATTACCAAACAAGCTCGATGCCATCTCCTCCCTAGTATCCTTAAAGTTAGACATGATGTTATAAAATTGAGTCTTGGTTGTACTTACAAGGTGCAAAAACAATGTGTTACAATCTCAGATATTCTATTCCCAAATTAAACAGACATATCAATGATGCGATTTAAGAATAGTTTGGATTGTGCAATCAATGGGCCCAAACGATAAAGTTTCATGCAGAACAGGCGGGACAGTGGGCCACTTTCACTCCTTCAATGCACCAACCCATATATCACCATTATTTGAATAAGAAAGTTCTTTCAAACGGTGTGCAATTTCGAGTACTCCCTGTCCCAGGAGCACATCCCAGATACACCCTAGGAAAAAATACAATTTTCAATCCAATTTCGAAAAAGCACCACTCCAATAGAAATAAATTGCCACTAGGCTTGATTGATAAAGTTCGTCAACAGACAGTAATTCCAAATGGACAACGCTGAATCCGTGGTTGCAAAAAGAGTTTCTTTAATGTGCCAAGAGAAACCAGCCAACGCGTTTCGTTCCGTCAAGCGGAACTTCTTCAGGGCTGTAAATTATAAAGTGAAACATACAAAAAACCCGTGTAAGTAGCTTCCAGCAAAGAATGTGTACCATAGAAACTATATACAATGACATACCATGACCTACAGTTAAAACCAAGTTAAAAACATACTCTAAGTTAAAAACAGCAGCATTCTCCTCTCCATACTGCAGTTTATGTACAATTCTCAAAAGCAATGTGTTTCAAACACTATATCGAGTGCAGGTCTCTTTATAGACCCACGACGGGACCTGACCATCGGGGTAATTTCATCAAGCAACAGACATTTATTTCTTGTTCATCTTAATTTGTAGGGTCTATATATGTCCAACCATAAATCATTTTTTTGTATGCAATTGCAACCATCAAGACCAGCAACGTCCACGTTATACCTAATAGTCAAAACTTTAACACATGTTGTAGCACCAAACAACCTTTTGTTAAACAAACCAAGTCATTTCGTATTTCATCATCAAGAATTTTGGTATGCATACCTCCCATGCCAATGGCGCAA
Organism: Lissotriton vulgaris; assembly: GCF_964263255.1. NCBI lineage: Eukaryota > Metazoa > Chordata > Amphibia > Caudata > Salamandridae > Lissotriton > Lissotriton vulgaris. The sequence goes on along the minus strand of NC_141687.1, from coordinate 2,053,597,617 downwards.
GACCATACCCCACCCTAATGCAGCCGTGAACCCTCTCCAGAGTAGACACTCCCAGGCCCAGTCACAATAGGTTCAAAAGGGTGATGTAACACTATTTAATCTCAAGCAATCAAAAAATGTTAATAAATTTCCTACCGCAATTGTGTAAACGAAGGTAAAGATATATTCCAATTCACAAAGTAGAAGCGGGAGCCAAGTCCTTCTATCTGGACGTCCAATAAATATAATCCTCATCTATGCATATGCGTAAGGATATATTTGCCTGTAGAAAGTAGATATTTATTAAATATTAGAAGTATCCTACGTTACTTACATGGGGAATAATAACCCCTTTCAGGTCTAAGTTTGAATAACTAGATTGCGCATTTGTAGATTTGTACCTTTCATGTTCACGAAGAGTTGTTATCAAAGGGCGCTCATTTGGCCTTGTATCCAATATTTTGACGAATTATGTGTTCCACTAAGGCCCAAGTCCTTGCCTGCCACAGTGACGGAAATTGAAAAATAACAACAAGCGAAAGATATCAGTTGCGGGGATATATTAAACCTATCCTGACACTATAGTATCACTTTTGAGGTGTAAATCTAGTTACGCCGTTCCAAATGGTGGCCTACCTTCAAGTGGTCTGACGTGCACTCTGTCGGCACCGTCGTATTCCCACTTTCAAAGTTCCAAAAATAGGCTCCAATTGTGTAGTCGCATTGAGGTAGTAACCTACAAATTAAATGCGAGTATATATGTTAGAATCTACAATCTACAATTTTACATTAGCAATAATGTCATAAGCGTTATCTAAATCCCCGTGAGTCCACCTTTTATAACGAAAAGGTTAGTTCCCCATTAGGGTAGTTATCTATATCAGCAATATTTATGCGTCTTATTTCAAAACGCGGTACATGTTGCTGCAGAGAAAACAATCCCCAAGTTTGTTGCAAGGCGTGTTTTTATATATAATTCCCGTCCCGTTGTGGGCCTTATTGCCAAAATCCTTAAGGGCTGTCATATAGGACTATCGAAAAAGGAACCTAGTCCGACAGGAAAATCTCCTGTCGGTCTTACCTCTTGGGGTAGTATCTCTCTCCCCCCAGTTGGCGCGTTCGCAATCCGCGCGCCAAACAATTCCCGGCAGATTAACGGAGCCGGCCCTCTTTCGATTGGTTATAATATAACCACCCCTTTCCTCACGTGTGGACGGGGGAAAGTCGCGCTGCCTAAACCACGAATTCCCGGTCGAACACGGCCGCCATTTTAAGCTAGTCATTGGCGGTATACCACACTGTTGGTTAATTATTAATTCGTAAGAAATTATAACATGTGACTGAGAACAAACGAGCGGCAATGTCTTAAAGTATGTGTACATTAATTCATGGGATGCTTCGTGTAGTTGGAACATGAAACCCAAGAGGGTTTATTAGGTACAAGTCAGGCTGATGTATGCTATTACATGTATATTCCAAACATCAAGGACATATTCAAACATATTCATTGTCCGTATTGGAGTTATATAAGTTAACGTCCAAGTAAATAATGTGCCTGTATAGGCAAACTGGCAGTAGACCATCCTATTGCGTGGAATACATTGTATCCGAAAGCAGAGATTATCACCGCCGCTTCCTGTGGAGCACAGAAATACGCCAGGACATAAGGGCAAGCGTACCACAATCCTTTGTAATAATGTTACCCATCATTCAAATTAAAGAAAAAGGAAGACAAATTGTTATTACGTGTTCATAGAGTCCTGTATACAGGTGTGACTATCGTGTGTACAACTGTTACTTTATAATTAAAACGGGTATAGTTGTCGGAAATGATACAGCCTGAAGGTGAGAAAGGACAGGAACAGGATCACAATAATGACAATATAATCCAATGATTAGAATTAAGTAGTGGGGGGGGGGAGGAAAAGGGGGAAAACATGGGCATCAGTTTAGGAGTGGCCCAGCCGAAAAGGACCGTATTCAGTATGTAAAAAATTTACATGATGGAAAAAAACGCATTTTTTTGCAAATTATTCAACATAAGCATATCATCAATATTTCAACTTAGATAATAGTGCATTTCATCCTCTGTATTGTGTCCCCTCTCCACACATCGTAAGCGACATATCCAAGCTGCTTCCCTTTTCCTGAGGATAATTTCGCGATTCCCTCCTCTGGGGTGCGGTGGTATGTGGTCAATGCCATGAAACCATATAGGCCTATTATCTTTGTGGTGTTCCTGCATATGATAAGTCATAGGGTATTTCAAATCATAGTTCTTCATGGCTCGAATGTGTTCCTGAATCCTAAGTTTTAGGGGCCGCACAGTACTCCCAACATATATCATATTGCAACCACAGCCAATGATGTAGATCACGTGGCTAGTGTTGCAATTAATATAATGTCTTATTTCATATTCTCTCTCTGTATTGTACTTGAATTTCTTGATTTTGTTCATAGCAAGGGGGCAAATGTTGCATCCTCCACATGTGTAGAAGCCCTTCGGTTTTGTCTTCATCCATGTGCCCGACGTTTTCTTGGTCGGATAACTAGGACACAAAATATTGCGGAGGGTTTTGCCACGCCTGAAGGTAATGCTAGGAGTCTCATTGATTACCTCTTTCAGATTAGGAATCTCACATAATAATTTCCAATGTCTTTTAAGGACCTTGAATACTTCTGTACTATTTTGAGTGTATTGAGTAGTAAAAGACATCCTGGGTTTTTTGTTCCTTTTGTTGTTCTTTGCTTTTTTGATAAGGGTATCACTGCGTTTAACAGTTAGAATTCTCTTTTCAGCTTTGTCTAGGGTTTTGCTATTATAGCCTCTATTGGTAAACCTGATTTTACTATCTCGTATCGCATGTCTGAAGATCTCTTCTTTACTGCAGTTCCGCCTTATGCGTACCATCTCTCCATATGGAATATTATGGATGGTGGAACTAGGGTGCGCACTGGTAGCATGTAATACGCTGTTACAGGAGGTATCTTTGCGGTACAAATTGCTTTGAATGGTGTTATTCTCAACAAAAAACAATATATCTAGGAATTCTATTTGATTATAATCAGACTTCACTGTCAATTGTATATTGTAGGGATTGTCGTTAAGATACTTAAAGTATTCAGATAGTTGTGTATCATTCCCTTTCCAAAGCATGATGATATCATCAATATACCTCCCCCAAAAGATGATCATATCCATCCAGGGGGAGGCATATTTGCCCCATGCGTGTTCACGTTCCCACCACCCCATGAAGAGTCCCGCAGACACCTGGTACCATCAGATAAGGGGGACCGATATGGGGAGCAAATTTGCACCTTCGTATGCGGGACTCTTCATGGGGTGGTGGGAACGTGAACACGCATGGGGCAAATATGCCTCCCCCTGGATGGATATGATCATCTTTTGGGGGAGGTATATTGATGATATCATCATGCTTTGGAAAGGGAATGATACACAACTATCTGAATACTTTAAGTATCTTAACGACAATCCCTACAATATACAATTGACAGTGAAGTCTGATTATAATCAAATAGAATTCCTAGATATATTGTTTTTTGTTGAGAATAACACCATTCAAAGCAATTTGTACCGCAAAGATACATCCTGTAACAGCGTATTACATGCTACCAGTGCGCACCCTAGTTCCACCATCCATAATATTCCATATGGAGAGATGGTACGCATAAGGCGGAACTGCAGTAAAGAAGAGAACTTCAGACATGCGATACGAGATAGTAAAATCAGGTTTACCAATAGAGGCTATAATAGCAAAACCCTAGACAAAGCTGAAAAGAGAATTCTAACTGTTAAACGCAGTGATACCCTTATCAAAAAAGCAAAGAACAACAAAAGGAACAAAAAACCCAGGATGTCTTTTACTACTCAATACACTCAAAATAGTACAGAAGTATTCAAGGTCCTTAAAAGACATTGGAAATTATTATGTGAGATTCCTAATCTGAAAGAGGTAATCAATGAGACTCCTAGCATTACCTTCAGGCGTGGCAAAACCCTCCGCAATATTTTGTGTCCTAGTTATCCGACCAAGAAAAAGTCGGGCACATGGATGAAGACAAAACCGAAGGGCTTCTACACATGTGGAGGATGCAACATTTGCCCCCTTGCTATGAACAAAATCAAGAAATTCAAGTACAATACAGAGAGAGAATATGAAATAAGACATTATATTAATTGCAACACTAGCCACGTGATCTACATCATTGGCTGTGGTTGCAATATGATATATGTTGGGAGTACTGTGCGGCCCCTAAAACTTAGGATTCAGGAACACATTCGAGCCATGAAGAACTATGATTTGAAATACCCTATGACTTATCATATGCAGGAACACCACAAAGATAATAGGCCTATATGGTTTCATGGCATTGACCACATACCACCGCACCCCAGAGGAGGGAATCGCGAAATTATCCTCAGGAAAAGGGAAGCAGCTTGGATATGTCGCTTACGATGTGTGGAGAGGGGACACAATACAGAGGATGAAATGCACTATTATCTAAGTTGAAATATTGATGATATGCTTATGTTGAATAATTTGCAAAAAAATGCGTTTTTTTCCATCATGTAAATTATTTACATACTGAATACGGTCCTTTTCGGCTGGGCCACTCCTAAACTGATGCCCATGTTTTCCCCCTTTTCCTCCCCCCCCCACTACTTAATTCTAATCATTGGATTATATTGTCATTATTGTGATCCTGTTCCTGTCCTTTCTCACCTTCAGGCTGTATCATTTCCGACAACTATACCCGTTTTAATTATAAAGTAACAGTTGTACACACGATAGTCACACCTGTATACAGGACTCTATGAACACGTAATAACAATTTGTCTTCCTTTTTCTTTAATTTGAATGATGGGTAACATTATTACAAAGGATTGTGGTACGCTTGCCCTTATGTCCTGGCGTATTTCTGTGCTCCACGGGAAGCGGCGGTGATAATCTCTGCTTTCGGATACAATGTATTCCACGCAATAGGATGGTCTACTGCCAGTTTGCCTATACAGGCACATTATTTACTTGGACGTTAACTTATATAACTCCAATACGGACAATGAATATGTTTGAATATGTCCTTGATGTTTGGAATATACATGTAATAGCATACATCAGCCTGACTTGTACCTAATAAACCCTCTTGGGTTTCATGTTCCAACTACACGAAGCATCCCATGAATTAATGTACACATACTTTAAGACATTGCCGCTCGTTTGTTCTCAGTCACACGTTATAATTTCTTACGAATTAATAATTAACCAACAGTGTGGTATACCGCCAATGACTAGCTTAAAATGGCGGCCGTGTTCGACCGGGAATTCGTGGTTTAGGCAGCGCGACTTTCCCCCGTCCACACGTGAGGAAAGGGGTGGTTATATTATAACCAATCGAAAGAGGGCCGGCTCCGTTAATCTGCCGGGAATTGTTTGGCGCGCGGATTGCGAACGCGCCAACTGGGGGGAGAGAGATACTACCCCAAGAGGTAAGACCGACAGGAGATTTTCCTGTCGGACTAGGTTCCTTTTTCGATAGTCCTATATGACAGCCCTTAAGGATTTTGGCAATAAGGCCCACAACGGGACGGGAATTATATATAAAAACACGCCTTGCAACAAACTTGGGGATTGTTTTCTCTGCAGCAACATGTACCGCGTTTTGAAATAAGACGCATAAATATTGCTGATATAGATAACTACCCTAATGGGGAACTAACCTTTTCGTTATAAAAGGTGGGCTCACGGGGATTTAGATAACGCTTATGACATTATTGCTAATGTAAAATTGTAGATTGTAGATTCTAACATATATACTCGCATTTAATTTGTAGGTTACTACCTCAATGCGACTACACAATTGGAGCCTATTTTTGGAACTTTGAAAGTGGGAATACGACGGTGCCGACAGAGTGCACGTCAGACCACTTGAAGGTAGGCCACCATTTGCAACGGCGTAACTAGATTTACACCTCAAAAGTGATACTATAGTGTCAGGATAGGTTTAATATATCCCCGCAACTGATATCTTTCGCTTGTTGTTATTTTTCAATTTCCGTCACTGTGGCAGGCAAGGACTTGGGCCTTAGTGGAACACATAATTCGTCAAAATATTGGATACAAGGCCAAATGAGCGCCCTTTGATAACAACTCTTCGTGAACATGAAAGGTACAAATCTACAAATGCGCAATCTAGTTATTCAAACTTAGACCTGAAAGGGGTTATTATTCCCCATGTAAGTAACGTAGGATACTTCTAATATTTAATAAATATCTACTTTCTACAGGCAAATATATCCTTACGCATATGCATAGATGAGGATTATATTTATTGGACGTCCAGATAGAAGGACTTGGCTCCCGCTTCTACTTTGTGAATTGGAATATATCTTTACCTTCGTTTACACAATTGCGGTAGGAAATTTATTAACATTTTTTGATTGCTTGAGATTAAATAGTGTTACATCACCCTTTTGAACCTATTGTGACTGGGCCTGGGAGTGTCTACTCTGGAGAGGGTTCACGGCTGCATTAGGGTGGGGTATGGTCTTGCGCCATTGGCATGGGAGGTATGCATACCAAAATTCTTGATGATGAAATACGAAATGACTTGGTTTGTTTAACAAAAGGTTATTTGGTGCTACAACATGTGTTAAAGTTTTGACTATTAGGTATAACGTGGACGTTGCTGGTCTTGATGGTTGCAATTGCATACAAAAAAATGATTTATGGTTGGACATATATAGACCCTACAAATTAAGATGAACAAGAAATAAATGTCTGTTGCTTGATGAAATTACCCCGATGGTCAGGTCCCGTCGTGGGTCTATAAAGAGACCTGCACTCGATATAGTGTTTGAAACACATTGCTTTTGAGAATTGTACATAAACTGCAGTATGGAGAGGAGAATGCTGCTGTTTTTAACTTAGAGTATGTTTTTAACTTGGTTTTAACTGTAGGTCATGGTATGTCATTGTATATAGTTTCTATGGTACACATTCTTTGCTGGAAGCTACTTACACAGGTTTTTTGTATGTTTCACTTTATAATTTACAGCCCTGAAGAAGTTCCGCTTGACGGAACGAAACGCGTTGGCTGGTTTCTCTTGGCACATTAAAGAAACTCTTTTTGCAACCACGGATTCAGCGTTGTCCATTTGGAATTACTGTCTGTTGACGAACTTTATCAATCAAGCCTAGTGGCAATTTATTTCTATTGGAGTGGTGCTTTTTCGAAATTGGATTGAAAATTGTATTTTTTCCTAGGGTGTATCTGGGATGTGCTCCTGGGACAGGGAGTACTCGAAATTGCACACCGTTTGAAAGAACTTTCTTATTCAAATAATGGTGATATATGGGTTGGTGCATTGAAGGAGTGAAAGTGGCCCACTGTCCCGCCTGTTCTGCATGAAACTTTATCGTTTGGGCCCATTGATTGCACAATCCAAACTATTCTTAAATCGCATCATTGATATGTCTGTTTAATTTGGGAATAGAACATCTGAGATTGTAACACATTGTTTTTGCACCTTGTAAGTACAACCAAGACTCAATTTTATAACATCATGTCTAACTTTAAGGATACTAGGGAGGAGATGGCATCGAGCTTGTTTGGTAATAGTCAGTCTGCAGGCGCCGTGAAGGCCCAAGAACCTAACACAGAAGGCCTTCGTGCAAAATTTCTCAAACTAGAGAGACTAAAAAAGTTGGAGATGTCCAGATGGTGGGATGGAATAACACTACAAAAGTATTTGGATAATCAGAAAATTCCGAGGGGTCTGCGGATCTTGATCTTCCCAACTTTTGAGGACTTGGATGACGATGCCCTCAGAGATTGGGAAGAGAACCTGAAACAGTCCTCATATACGATGATGAAGATACTAATCCGCCATTCTGAGAAGAAAGTTGCGGTTCTCAAACAGGAAATCCTGGATCTGGAACGAGATATTGATACATCCAGTTTAAAGGATAGTATAAAAAAGAACTATGAAATTTTTGATGATGTCATAAGCAGGTATCAGATCTACCTACGGGATAAGAAGTTACGCAAAATAAAGCGCGATGATAATGATTACAGGACAGGGCGTATCTATACGTTTGCCCACAAATTTGATAATGTTAAACAGGGAGGTGATGGCAAACGTCCCAGGGAAGAATCACTAAATGCCAGTAGTAGCTCAATTTCCTCTATGGGAAGCTCTTCCTCGAAAGATGGGGGGGCATGTCAGGCTGCATCTCCAAGACGTAATAATTTTTTATGGGAGATGGAACGCATCCGCCAAGGCACCAAATTACCCAATACCAACCCAGACCCAAAACCAGGAGGGGGGGAAAAAGGTGGAAAGGCAAAACAGCCCAGGGGCGAAACAGTTCACCCAATGGACACCAGGTCCAAGAAAACCTAGAAGAGGTGACTCCCGCTCCCAATATTGACCCGGTTAATGACCATACCATTTCTGTTAATAACGCCCTGTCCATTGTTAATCTATCAGACCGCGAACTTACAGATGTGGAGACAAACATCTTAAAAAGAGGTCTAAGTTTTTGTCCGTCTCAGGTTGGGGACCCAACCTTATTAATGGTGGATCTGTTTAAGTTTACAAGACTCTTGAAATTAAAAGATCATTTTGCAAACCATCCTGGTACTCCTGTTTGTGATTTAAATACTAAACCTGAATGTACCACTACCATCTCTGACCTTCAAAATGCACAATTGTTACTATCAATTGAGACTGGAGACAATCCCTCATTACAGGAAATCCGTTCGGATTTAAATATTGATGAAGACACTACCATAAATAGCGGTCTTAAGGCCCGCTCAAAATACATTCCTGTAAATACACACAAAAACATTGATCTATTCAATAAAAGAGTCTCACAAGACTTTTGCAGAATGATTGACTCCCCCAACAAATACACATACAAACAAAATAATCTGACAAAGACGGAAAGACTAGCACTCGAAGGACTGGCAAGAGATAATACCATCACAATAAAGGAGGCCGACAAGGGTGGGAATGTGGTTGTGATGAATACTGTGGACTATGACAGTGAAATCGCTCGACAACTAAGTGATACTAGCTGCTACAAAAAACTACAGGATAATCCCATTCCATCCCTTGTCACACATATTAACAATCGAATACAGGATTGGGGTGAAGTTGGTCTCCTGTCAGAGGAGGAATGTCGATATCTCAAGGTCACACACCCAACTGCACCTTGTATCTATGTATTGCCTAAAATACACAAGGGGGGCGATTTCCCACTGGGACGTCCCATTATTTCGGGAATTAACTCTCCAACGGAACGTCTTTCACAATATGTCGATGGGTTCTTGCAACCCCTTGTGGCCAATTTACCATCCTACATACAGGATTCAGGGGACATTTTGAGGAAATTGGATGGCCTGGAATGGTCTGCTGACTTAATGTTCGTCACGCTAGACGTGACTGGGCTTTATACATGTATACCCCAACATTTTGGCATTAGAGCGCTCTCGTCATTTCTATCGATGAGGACAGCGGATCACGTTGACCACAATGAGATGCTGATCGAAATGACGGAGCTAATTCTATCCAGAAATTTTTTCCTATATAAAGACACCTGGTACCATCAGATAAGGGGGACCGCTATGGGGAGCAAATTTGCACCTTCGTATGCGGGACTCTTCATGGGGTGGTGGGAACGTGAACACGCATGGGGCAAATATGCCTCCCCCTGGATGGATATGATCATCTTTTGGGGGAGGTATATTGATGATATCATCATGCTTTGGAAAGGGAATGATACACAACTATCTGAATACTTTAAGTATCTTAACGACAATCCCTACAATATACAATTGACAGTGAAGTCTGATTATAATCAAATAGAATTCCTAGATATATTGTTTTTTGTTGAGAATAACACCATTCAAAGCAATTTGTACCGCAAAGATACCTCCTGTAACAGCGTATTACATGCTACCAGTGCGCACCCTAGTTCCACCATCCATAATATTCCATATGGAGAGATGGTACGCATAAGGCGGAACTGCAGTAAAGAAGAGAACTTCAGACATGCGATACGAGATAGTAAAATCAGGTTTACCAATAGAGGCTATAATAGCAAAACCCTAGACAAAGCTGAAAAGAGAATTCTAACTGTTAAACGCAGTGATACCCTTATCAAAAAAGCAAAGAACAACAAAAGGAACAAAAAACCCAGGATGTCTTTTACTACTCAATACACTCAAAATAGTACAGAAGTATTCAAGGTCCTTAAAAGACATTGGAAATTATTATGTGAGATTCCTAATCTGAAAGAGGTAATCAATGAGACTCCTAGCATTACCTTCAGGCGTGGCAAAACCCTCCGCAATATTTTGTGTCCTAGTTATCCGACCAAGAAAAAGTCGGGCACATGGATGAAGACAAAACCGAAGGGCTTCTACACATGTGGAGGATGCAACATTTGCCCCCTTGCTATGAACAAAATCAAGAAATTCAAGTACAATACAGAGAGAGAATATGAAATAAGACATTATATTAATTGCAACACTAGCCACGTGATCTACATCATTGGCTGTGGTTGCAATATGATATATGTTGGGAGTACTGTGCGGCCCCTAAAACTTAGGATTCAGGAACACATTCGAGCCATGAAGAACTATGATTTGAAATACCCTATGACTTATCATATGCAGGAACACCACAAAGATAATAGGCCTATATGGTTTCATGGCATTGACCACATACCACCGCACCCCAGAGGAGGGAATCGCAAAATTATCCTCAGGAAAAGGGAAGCAGCTTGGATATGTCGCTTACGATGTGTGGAGAGGGGACACAATACAGAGGATGAAATGCACTATTATCTAAGTTGAAATATTGATGATATGCTTATGTTGAATAATTTGCAAAAAAATGCGTTTTTTTCCATCATGTAAATTATTTACATACTGAATACGGTCCTTTTCGGCTGGGCCACTCCTAAACTGATGCCCATGTTTTCCCCCTTTTCCTCCCCCCCCCACTACTTAATTCTAATCATTGGATTATATTGTCATTATTGTGATCCTGTTCCTGTCCTTTCTCACCTTCAGGCTGTATCATTTCCGACAACTATACCCGTTTTAATTATAAAGTAACAGTTGTACACACGATAGTCACACCTGTATACAGGACTCTATGAACACGTAATAACAATTTGTCTTCCTTTTTCTTTAATTTGAATGATGGGTAACATTATTACAAAGGATTGTGGTACGCTTGCCCTTATGTCCTGGCGTATTTCTGTGCTCCACGGGAAGCGGCGGTGATAATCTCTGCTTTCGGATACAATGTATTCCACGCAATAGGATGGTCTACTGCCAGTTTGCCTATACAGGCACATTATTTACTTGGACGTTAACTTATATAACTCCAATACGGACAATGAATATGTTTGAATATGTCCTTGATGTTTGGAATATACATGTAATAGCATACATCAGCCTGACTTGTACCTAATAAACCCTCTTGGGTTTCATGTTCCAACTACACGAAGCATCCCATGAATTAATGTACACATACTTTAAGACATTGCCGCTCGTTTGTTCTCAGTCACACGTTATAATTTCTTACGAATTAATAATTAACCAACAGTGTGGTATACCGCCAATGACTAGCTTAAAATGGCGGCCGTGTTCGACCGGGAATTCGTGGTTTAGGCAGCGCGACTTTCCCCCGTCCACACGTGAGGAAAGGGGTGGTTATATTATAACCAATCGAAAGAGGGCCGGCTCCGTTAATCTGCCGGGAATTGTTTGGCGCGCGGATTGCGAACGCGCCAACTGGGGGGAGAGAGATACTACCCCAAGAGGTAAGACCGACAGGAGATTTTCCTGTCGGACTAGGTTCCTTTTTCGATAGTCCTATATGACAGCCCTTAAGGATTTTGGCAATAAGGCCCACAACGGGACGGGAATTATATATAAAAACACGCCTTGCAACAAACTTGGGGATTGTTTTCTCTGCAGCAACATGTACCGCGTTTTGAAATAAGACGCATAAATATTGCTGATATAGATAACTACCCTAATGGGGAACTAACCTTTTCGTTATAAAAGGTGGGCTCACGGGGATTTAGATAACGCTTATGACATTATTGCTAATGTAAAATTGTAGATTGTAGATTCTAACATATATACTCGCATTTAATTTGTAGGTTACTACCTCAATGCGACTACACAATTGGAGCCTATTTTTGGAACTTTGAAAGTGGGAATACGACGGTGCCGACAGAGTGCACGTCAGACCACTTGAAGGTAGGCCACCATTTGCAACGGCGTAACTAGATTTACACCTCAAAAGTGATACTATAGTGTCAGGATAGGTTTAATATATCCCCGCAACTGATATCTTTCGCTTGTTGTTATTTTTCAATTTCCGTCACTGTGGCAGGCAAGGACTTGGGCCTTAGTGGAACATATAATTCGTCAAAATATTGGATACAAGGCCAAATGAGCGCCCTTTGATAACAACTCTTCGTAAACATGAAAGGTACAAATCTACAAATGCGCAATCTAGTTATTCAAACTTAGACCTGAAAGGGGTTATTATTCCCCATGTAAGTAACGTAGGATACTTCTAATATTTAATAAATATCTACTTTCTACAGGCAAATATATCCTTACACATATGCATAGATGAGGATTATATTTATTGGACGTCCAGATAGAAGGACTTGGCTCCCGCTTCTACTTTGTGAATTGGAATATATCTTTACCTTCGTTTACACAATTGCGGTAGGAAATTTATTAACATTTTTTGATTGCTTGAGATTAAATAGTGTTACATCACCCTTTTGAACCTATTGTGACTGGGCCTGGGAGTGTCTACTCTGGAGAGGGTTCACGGCTGCATTAGGGTGGGGTATGGTCTTGCGCCATTGGCATGGGAGGTATGCATACCAAAATTCTTGATGATGAAATACGAAATGACTTGGTTTGTTTAACAAAAGGTTGTTTGGTGCTACAACATGTGTTAAAGTTTTGACTATTAGGTATAACGTGGACGTTGCTGGTCTTGATGGTTGCAATTGCATACAAAAAAATGATTTATGGTTGGACATATATAGACCCTACAAATTAAGATGAACAAGAAATAAATGTCTGTTGCTTGATGAAATTACCCCGATGGTCAGGTCCCGTCGTGGGTCTATAAAGAGACCTGCACTCGATATAGTGTTTGAAACACATTGCTTTTGAGAATTGTACATAAACTGCAGTATGGAGAGGAGAATGCTGCTGTTTTTAACTTAGAGTATGTTTTTAACTTGGTTTTAACTGTAGGTCATGGTATGTCATTGTATATAGTTTCTATGGTACACATTCTTTGCTGGAAGCTACTTACACGGGTTTTTTGTATGTTTCACTTTATAATTTACAGCCCTGAAGAAGTTCCGCTTGACGGAACGAAACGCGTTGGCTGGTTTCTCTTGGCACATTAAAGAAACTCTTTTTGCAACCACGGATTCAGCGTTGTCCATTTGGAATTACTGTCTGTTGACGAACTTTATCAATCAAGCCTAGTGGCAATTTATTTCTATTGGAGTGGTGCTTTTTCGAAATTGGATTGAAAATTGTATTTTTTCCTAGGGTGTATCTGGGATGTGCTCCTGGGACAGGGAGTACTCGAAATTGCACACCGTTTGAAAGAACTTTCTTATTCAAATAATGGTGATATATGGGTTGGTGCATTGAAGGAGTGAAAGTGGCCCACTGTCCCGCCTGTTCTGCATGAAATAGTATTGATCATTGCCAAAGAACTTTCGGCCGTTTATAAAGCAGTTATTTGCTTTTCAAGCATGTGTGTTTGTCACAAAACAGCTGGGATCATCACGCTCAATGCAGCTGATAGTTCTTACCAATTTGTTTGATTATTTTGAATTTGGTCTTCTACTGGGGAGATGATTTCCTCTGAGGTTTGTAAAAAAATGAATGCACTTGATTCAAGGGGATGTTCATCTGTTATTTGATAAGCGATTGGCTCTGTTGTTTGGTTGAGTGACAGGGGGTGTTTCTTTAGCGCCATAATATTTAAGTCTACTTGGACCATTGCTCATTTTTATTTACAGTTTGGGTGGTTTTGTTGGTCGCCAGCTCTGATATCCCTAGGGTTGGGCATCCTGGTTTTTGATGGACCATTTAAAGGAAGCCTTTGCCTTGTAGCATCTGTATAAGCTAATAATACTAAAACGCGAGTATAGAGATCTATTTACGTTTTCTTTGGATTTGCTTCTGCAGAGGTATTGAGAGAGATTTTATTCGTTTTGTCAGTCTCCAGAGGGTTTAGCTTTGCGGGAGAGGGTTCTATAAATATTGGGACAGATGTATGTAGCATCTGATTAATGATTTCCAAATTGTGACAAATAGCATCTCACAATTAGGAAATCGCTATTTGGAATGCACAATTGTAGTTGCATCAACAATTTGCAATTCAGTATTTGTTTGGTGCGCTGTTTAGGTAGTCGCATTCTGCAATTTCCCAAATTGCGAATCATGTCTGAATTTGCGGCCATCATATTTTGTCATACCCTTATGACTTCACAACGAAAAGTGCTGCTCAGTTGGAAACAGCAGCGTGTGCATGCTGGAGATTGTGGACAGTATCCAAACAACATCGACCTGTGTATGTGGCATCTACCCATAAAGACATCAAATGTCAAGAAAGGACACAGAAAAGGAGGCTGGGGCCTGGAAACACAAAATAAAATATTCAAGAAAAGAACTGGAAATATTGACAGAGCAGTGTGCTGGGCACCATGACAAACCTTTTGGGAAATCATCCCTCACAGTGCCTTTATCACAAAATACTTAAATATGAAAAGCAATTCATAAAAAATCATCTCTGTTGGTGTGATGCAGAAATCCATTGAAGGAAATCTGAAAACGATGGCAAGATCTCAGATCATGGACAAACCAGAAGGTTGCAAACTGTCTAATCGAGGCTAGAGCTACTGGAGGAGGTCCGCCACTCCCCAAACCAACATCGATAGATGAACTGGTAAAAAGTACTCTGAGATCAGAATCAGTCAAAGGATTCAGTAAAATTTATGCACCTGACATTCCAGAAGCCTCTATAGGGAAGTATAAGATAGCTTTGTTGCATACAAACATATATCTGGTTAGTCAGTGTCAAAACACTAATACATTATACAACATTTTTAATTCTTTTGTATATATAAATAGGGAATGGAATCCACATATTAGTGTACATTAAAAAAGCAGTGATTGTTCATAGTGTATCATGGTAGATGTAGAGAAAACACATTAACACATTAGCTTGAGTACAACAAATTTATTAATCATGATTCCATTTTCTAACAGATATCCAGGCTCATGGAAGTGATGTGTCAGAAGCCGAGGGACATGTGAAATCTCACGGACCAATTAATCTTCATATCCAGGGCACAGCCATCTAAGTGGAATATATAAATGACAGAGTCACAGAGCATACACATTTAGTACAAGAAGTGTGTGGAAGGGACACACAGCGTGTCACCCAGGAAACTGTAGGGAGGTTAGGACAAATCAGGTCGATGAGGAGCTCGCACTCGCCATGTTGCCAACACACAATCCTAACAAATTCTGGGAACTGCTCATAGTGACGAAATGTGCAACTCTTAGGAGGTTTGAAGGCGTTAATGCTTAAGGTTCAGTATCTGGAATGAAAAGACAAATATGAAGAAAATCTTTACATTTGGCTTTCAAAAAATTCAACGTCCTCATGTTTGAACCCAGATTTACATGAAGGAAAAGCTAGACATTTTATTTGTCATTGGTTATTTTTGGTGTGTTAAGGGTAACAACACACATGGTATACCTTTTATTTTATATTATTATAAGGCACACCACACATACACCTTTTGTACCTTATCATTTACATTTTGTGTCATAGAGTAATGTTACATTACTTTGCTTACATACGTTACCATATCTGAAAATAAAGCGACACTATGGTTTACCAACTATAAAGCATTTGTATTATTATGCTAAAATGATTTGGTTCATTTATAACTTACCCTAAGTGAGGCATCAGCGGCCTTGGGCTGTTCTTGAATCATCATCTTGTTGAGATGCTGATGACTCTTTGCCCTCTTTATCAGACTCTGACTCAGACATCCAAACTTCCAAATCTTTCTGAGTCATATTTTGAAGAATTGCACACGTTGACACCATTTTACGGCTGATTTCTGGAGAATATTGTAAGACATCATCACACCAATGGAGACATCAAACTTTACTTTTTAAAAGTTCGAAGGTCCTTTTAAACTTAATGCTTAAGGTTCAGTACCTGGAATGAAAAGACAAATATGAAGAAAATCTTTACATTTGGTTTTCAAAAAATTCAACGTCCTCATGTTTGAACCCAGATTTACATGAAGGAAAAGCTAGACATTTTATTTGTCATTAGTTATTTTTGGTGTGTTAAGGGTAACAACACACATGGTATACCTTTTATTTTATATTATTATAAGGCACACATACACCTTTTGTACCTTATCAGTTACATTTTGTGTCCTAGAGTAATGTTACATTACTTATCTTACGTACGTTACCATATCTGAAAATAAAGCGACACTATGGTTTATCAACTATAAAGCATTTGTATTATTATGCTAAAATGATTTGGTTCATTTATAACTTACCCTAAGTGAGGCATCAGCGGCCTTGGGCTGTTCTTGAATCATCATCTTGTTGAGATGCTGATGACTCTTTGCCCTCTTTATCAGACTCTGACTCAGACATCCAAACTCCCAAATCTTTCTGAGTCATATTTTGAAGAATTGCACACATTGACACCATTTTACAACTGATTTCTGGAGAATATTGTAAGACATCATCACACCAATGGAGACATCAAACTTTACTTTTTAAAAGTTCGAAGGTCCTTTTGTACTTAATGCTTAAGGTACAGTACCTGGAATGAAAAGACAAATATGAAGAAAATCTTTACATTTGGTTTTCAAAAAATTCAACGTCCTCATGTTTGAACCCAGATTTACATGATGGAAAAGCTAGACATTTTATTTGTCATTGGTTATTTTTGGTGTGTTAATGGTAACAGCACACATGGTATACCTTTTATTTTATATTATTATAAGGCACACATACACCTTTTGTACCTTATCAGTTACATTTTGTGTCCTATAGTAATGTTACATTACTTAGCTTACATACGTTACCATATCTGAAAATAAAGCGACACTATGGTTTACCAACTACAAAGCATTTGTATTATTATGCTAAAATGATTTGGTTCATGTATACCTTACCCTAAGTGAGGCATCAGCGGCCTTGGGCTGTTCTCGAATCATCATCTTGTTGAGATGCTGATGACTCTTTGCCCTTTTTATCAGACTCTGGCTCAGACATCCAAACTTCCAAATCTTTCTGAGTCATATTTTGAAGAATTGCACACGTTGACACCATTTTACAACTGATTTCTGGAGAATATTGTAAGACATCATCACACCAATGGAGACATCAAACTTTACTTTTTAAAAGTTCGAAGGTCCTTTTGTACTTAATGCTTAAGGTTCAGTACCTGGAATGAAAAGACAAATATGAAGAAAATCTTTACATTTGGTTTTCAAAAAATTCAACGTCCTCATGTTTGAACCCAGATTTACATGATGGAAAAGCTAGACATTTTATTTGTCATTGGTTATTTTTGGTGTGTTAAGGGTAACAACACACATGGTATACCTTTTATTTTATATTATTATAAGGCACACATACACCTTTTGTACCTTATCAGTTACATTTTGTGTCGTAGAGTAATGTTACATTACTTATCTTACATACGTTACCATATCTGAAAATAAAGCGACACTATGGTTTATCAACTACAAAGCATTTGTATTATTATGCTAAAATGATTTGGTTCATTTATAACTTACCCAAAGTGAGGCATCAGCGGGCTTGGGCTGTTCTTGAATCATCATCTTGTTGAGATGCTGATGACTCTTTGCCCTCTTTATCAGACTCTGACTCAGACATCCAAACTTCCAAATCTTTCTGAGTCATATTTTGAAGAATTGCACACATTGACACCATTTTACAACTGATTTCTGGAGAATATTGTAAGACATCATCACACCAATGGAGACATCAAACTTTACTTTTTAAAAGTTCGAAGGTCCTTTTGTACTTAATGCTTAAGGTACAGTACCTGGAATGAAAAGACAAATATGAAGAAAATCTTTACATTTGGTTTTCAAAAAATTCAACGTCCTCATGTTTGAACCCAGATTTACACGAAGGAAAAGCTAGACGTTTTATTTGTCATTGGTTATTTTTGGTGTGTTAATGGTAACAGCACACATGGTATACCTTTTATTTTATATTATTATAAGGCACACATACACCTTTTGTACCTTATCAGTTACATTTTGTGTCCTATAGTAATGTTACATTACTTAGCTTACATACGTTACCATATCTGAAAATAAAGCGACACTATTGTTTACCAACTACAAAGCATTTGTATTTTTATGCTAAAATGATTTGGTTCATTTATACCTTACCCTAAGTGAGGCATCAGCGGCCTTGGGCTGTTCTTGAATCATCATCTTGTTGAGATGCTGATGACTCTTTGCCCTCTTTATCAGACTCTGACTCAGACATCCAAACTTCCAAATCTTTCTGATTCCTATTTTGAAGAATTGCACACGTTGACACCATTTTACGGCTGATTTCTGGAGAATATTGTAAGACATCATCACACCAATGGAGACATCAAACTTTACTTTTTAAAAGTTCGAAGGTCATTTTAAACTTAATGCTTAAGGTTCAGTACCTGGAATGAAAAGACAAATATGACAAAAATCTTTACATTTGGTTTTCAAAAAATTCAACGTCCTCATGTTTGAACCCAGATTTACATGAAGGAAAAGCTAGACATTTTATTTGTCATTGGTTATTTTTGGTGTGTTAAGGGTAACAACACACATGGTATACCTTTTATTTTATATTATTATATGGCACACATACACCCTTTGTACCTTATCATTTACATTTTGTCTCATAGAGTAATGTTACATTACTTTGCTTACATACGTTGCCATAACTGAAAATAAAGCGACACTATGGTTTACCAACTATAAAGCATTTGTATTATTATGCTAAAATGATTTGGTTCATTTATAACTTACCCTAAGTGAGGCATCAGCGGCCTTGGGCTGTTCTTGAATCATCATCTTGTTGAGATGCTGATGACTCTTTGCCCTCTTTATCAGACTCTGACTCAGACATCCAAACTTCCAAATCTTTCTGAGTCATATTTTGAAGAATTGCACACATTGACTCCATTTTACAACTGATTTCTGGAGAATATTGTAAGACATCATCACACCAATGGAGACATCAAACTTTACTTTTTAAAAGTTCGAAGGTCCTTTAGTACTTAATGCTTAAGGTTCAGTACCTGGAATGAAAAGACAAATATGAAGAAAATCTTTACATTTGGTTTTCAAAAAATTCAACGTCCTCATGTTTGAACCCAGATTTACATGATGGAAAAGCTAGACATTTTATTTGTCATTGGTTATTATTGGTGTGTTAAGGGTAACAACACACATGGTATACCTTTTATTTTATATTATTATACGGCACACATACACCTTTTGTACCTTATCAGTTACATTTTGTGTCCTAGAGTAATGTTACATTACTTTGCTTACATACGTTACCATATCTGAAAATAAAGCGACACTATGGTTTACCAACTACAAAGCATTTGTATTATTATGCTAAAATGATTTGGTTCATTTATAACTTACCCTAAGTGAGGCATCAGCGGCCTTGGGCTGTTCTTGAATCATCATCTTGTTGAGATGCTGATGACTCTTTGCCCTCTTTATCAGACTATGACTCAGACATCCAAACTCCCAAATCTTTCTGAGTCATATTTTGAAGAATTGCACACATTGACACCATTTTACAACTGATTTCTGGAGAATATTGTAAGACATCATCACACCAATGGAGACATCAAACTTTACTTTTTAAAAGTTCGAAGGTCCTTTTGTACTTAATGCTTAAGGTTCAGTACCTGGAATGAAAAGACAAATATGAAGAAAATCTTTACATTTGGTTTTCAAAAAATTCAACGTCCTCATGTTTGAACCCAGATTTACACGAAGGAAAAGCTAGACGTTTTATTTGTCATTGGTTATTTTTGGTGTGTTAATGGTAACAGCACACATGGTATACCTTTTATTTTATATTATTATAAGGCACACATACACCTTTTGTACCTTATCAGTTACATTTTGTGTCCTATAGTAATGTTACATTACTTAGCTTACATACGTTACCATATCTGAAAATAAAGCAACACTATGGTTTACCAACTACAAAGCATTTGTATTATTATGCTAAAATGATTTGGTTCATTTATAACTTACCCTAAGTGAGGCATCAGCGGCCTTGGGCTGTTCTCGAATCATCATCTTGTTGAGATGCTGATGACTGTTTGCCCTTTTTATCAGACTCTGGCTCAGACATCCAAACTTCCAAATCTTTCTGAGTCATATTTTGAAGAATTGCACACGTTGACACCATTTTACAACTGATTTCTGGAGAATATTGTAAGACATCATCACACCAATGGAGACATCAAACTTTACTTTTTAAAAGTTCGAAGGTCCTTTTGTACTTAATGCTTAAGGTACAGTACCTGGAATGAAAAGACAAATATGAAGAAAATCTTTACATTTGGTTTTCAAAAAATTCAACGTCCTCATGTTTGAACCCAGATTTACATGAAGGAAAAGCTAGACATTTTATTTGTCTTTGGTTATTTTTGGTGTGTTAAGGGTAACAACACACATGGTATACCTTTTATTTTATATTATTATAAGGCACACATACACCTTTTGTACCTTATCAGTTACATTTTGTGTCCTAGAGTAATGTTACATTACTTATCTTACATACGTTACCATATCTGAAAATAAAGCGACACTATGGTTTATCAACTACAAAGCATTTGTATTATTATGCTAAAATGATTTGGTTAATTTATAACTTACCCAAAGTGAGGCATCAGCGGGCTTGGGCTGTTCTTGAATCATCATCTTGTTGAGATGCTGATGACTCTTTGCCCTCTTTATCAGACTCTGACTCAGACATCCAAACTTCCAAATCTTTCTGAGTCATATTTTGAAGAATTGCACACATTGACACCATTTTACAACTGATTTCTGGAGAATATTGTAAGACATCATCACACCAATGGAGACATCAAACTTTACTTTTTAAAAGTTCGAAGGTCCTTTTGTACTTAATGCTTAAGGTACAGTACCTGGAATGAAAAGACAAATATGAAGAAAATCTTTACATTTGGTTTTCAAAAAATTCAACGTCCTCATGTTTGAACCCAGATTTACACGAAGGAAAAGCTAGACGTTTTATTTGTCATTGGTTATTTTTGGTGTGTTAATGGTAACAGCACACATGGTATACCTTTTATTTTATATTATTATAAGGCACACATACACCTTTTGTACCTTATCAGTTACATTTTGTGTCCTATAGTAATGTTACATTACTTAGCTTACATACGTTACCATATCTGAAAATAAAGCAACACTATTGTTTACCAACTACAAAGCATTTGTATTTTTATGCTAAAATGATTTGGTTCATTTATACCTTACCCTAAGTGAGGCATCAGTGGCCTTGGGCTGTTCTTGAATCATCATCTTGTTGAGATGCTGATGACTCTTTGCCCTCTTTATCAGACTCTGACTCAGACATCCAAACTTCCAAATCTTTCTGAGTCATATTTTGAAGAATTGCACACGTTGACACCATTTTACGGCTGATTTCTGGAGAATATTGTAAGACATCATCACACCAATGGAGACATCAAACTTTACTTTTTAAAAGTTCGAAGGTCCTTTTAAACTTAATGCTTAAGGTTCAGTACCTGGAATGAAAAGACAAATATGAAGAAAATCTTTACATTTGGTTTTCAAAAAATTCAACGTCCTCATGTTTGAACCCAGATTTACATGAAGGAAAAGCTAGACATTTTATTTGTCATTGGTTATTTTTGGTGTGTTAAGGGTAACAACACACATGGTATACCTTTTATTTTATATTATTATATGGCACACATACACCCTTTGTACCTTATCATTTACATTTTGTCTCATAGAGTAATGTTACATTACTTTGCTTACATACGTTGCCATAACTGAAAATAAAGCGACACTATGGTTTACCAACTATAAAGCATTTGTATTATTATGCTAAAATGATTTGGTTCATTTATAACTTACCCTAAGTGAGGCATCAGCGGCCTTGGGCTGTTCTTGAATCATCATCTTGTTGAGATGCTGATGACTCTTTGCCCTCTTTATCAGACTCTGACTCAGACATCCAAACTTCCAAATCTTTCTGAGTCATATTTTGAAGAATTGCACACAATGACTCCATTTTACAACTGATTTCTGGAGAATATTGTAAGACATCATCACACCAATGGAGACATCAAACTTTACTTTTTAAAAGTTCGAAGGTCCTTTTGTACTTAATGCTTAAGGTACAGTACCTGGAATGAAAAGACAAATATGAAGAAAATCTTTACATTTGGTTTTCAAAAAATTCAACGTCCTCATGTTTGAACCCAGATTTACACGAAGGAAAAGCTAGACGTTTTATTTGTCATTGGTTATTTTTGGTGTGTTAATGGTAACAGCACACATGGTATACCTTTTATTTTATATTATTATACGGCACACATACACCTTTTGTACCTTATCAGTTACATTTTGTGTCCTAGAGTAATGTTACATTACTTTGCTTACATACGTTACCATATCTGAAAATAAAGCGACACTATGGTTTACCAACTACAAAGCATTTGTATTATTATGCTAAAATGATTTGGTTCATGTATACCTTACCCTAAGTGAGGCATCAGCGGCCTTGGGCTGTTCTCGAATCATCATCTTGTTGAGATGCTGATGACTCTTTGCCCTCTTTATCAGACTCTGACTCAGACATCCAAACTTCCAAATCTTTCTGAGTCATATTTTGAAGAATTGCACACAATGACTCCATTTTACAACTGATTTCTGGAGAATATTGTAAGACATCATCACACCAATGGAGACATCAAACTTTACTTTTTAAAAGTTCGAAGGTCCTTTTGTACTTAATGCTTAAGGTTCAGTACCTGGAATGAAAAGACAAATATGAAGAAAATCTTTACATTTGGTTTTCAAAAAATTCAACGTCCTCATGTTTGAACCCAGATTTACATGATGGAAAAGCTAGACATTTTATTTGTCATTGGTTATTTTTGGTGTGTTAAGGGTAACAACACACATGGTATACCTTTTATTTTATATTATTATACGGCACACATACACCTTTTGTACCTTATCAGTTACATTTTGTGTCCTAGAGTAATGTTACATTACTTTGCTTACATACGTTACCATATCTGAAAATAAAGCGACACTATGGTTTACCAACTACAAAGCATTTGTATTATTATGCTAAAATGATTTGGTTCATTTATAACTTACCCTAAGTGAGGCATCAGCGGCCT
This sequence comes from Lissotriton vulgaris, assembly GCF_964263255.1. Classification (NCBI taxonomy): domain Eukaryota; kingdom Metazoa; phylum Chordata; class Amphibia; order Caudata; family Salamandridae; genus Lissotriton; species Lissotriton vulgaris. Next base: position 2,053,574,027 of record NC_141687.1, on the reverse strand, counting down.
TGGGCTGTTCTTGAATCATCATCTTGTTGAGATGCTGATGACTCTTTGCCCTTTTTATCAGACTCTGGCTCAGACATCCAAACTTCCAAATCTTTCTGAGTCATATTTTGAAGAATTGCACACATTGACTCCATTTTACAACTGATTTCTGGAGAATATTGTAAGACATCATCACACCAATGGAGACATCAAACTTTACTTTTTAAAAGTTCGAAGGTCCTTTTGTACTTAATGCTTACGGTTCAGTACCTGGAATGAAAAGGCAAATATGAAGAAAATCTTTACATTTGGTTTTCAAAAAATTCAACGTCCTCATGTTTGAACCCAGATTTACATGAAGGAAAAGCTAGACATTTTATTTGTCATTGGTTATTTTTGGTGTGTTAATGGTAACAACACACATGGTATACCTTTTATTTTATATTATTATAAGGCACACATACACCTTTTGTACCTTATCAGTTACATTTTGTGTCCTAGAGTAATGTTACATTACTTAGCTTACATACGTTACCATATCTGAAAATAAAGCGACACTATGGTTTACCAACTACAAAGCATTTGTATTATTATGCTAAAATGATTTGGTTCATTTATAACTTACCCTAAGTGAGGCATCAGCGGCCTTGGGCTGTTCTTGAATCATCATCTTGTTGAGATGCTGATGACTCTTTGCCCTCTTTATCAGACTCTGACTCAGACATCCAAACTTCTAAATCTTTCTGAGTCATATTTTGAAGAATTGCACACTTTGACACCATTTTACGACTGATTTCTGGAGAATAGTGTAAGACATCATCACACCAATGGAGACATCAAACTTTACTTTTTAAAAGTTCGAAGGTCCTTTTGTACTTCTATGTGCAACATTGTGCTGACGCTCAATCCGTGTAGAAGAGTTCAGATATCAGTCATTAGCCATGGGCTTAAGGCGTAACCGCAATTGTATTATCGTTCTAATATAATGTAAATGTATATTCAGTATTTGCAAACTGCACAGTTACCCAATTGGGTGTCCCGGCGCTGGGGGCCGTTGGGAAGATTAAGCGAGCTATTGCCCAGAGTTGCATGGTGCTGGGCTGACCTGGTGCCGGAGCCAGGGATTGAACCGTGACCCCCAGCTTCCAGTGTCAGTCACCCTGGCTGCTGCGCCACACCTCCTACACAACTCCCAAGCCATGGGTTACAACTGGTGGACTTGCTGAAAGGTTGTTGATTTTTCTTCCATTTTACCTATTGGGTGCTGCTGGGCATGAGTGTTCACACAGATTGTTCACCTGTCTTGTGCTGTCAGTGTACTAATCCTGCCGGTGGTTTGGGATACTCCTTCCCCCAAAGAGCTTGGAGACTTGTTCAAGTTAGGGCTATTGATCTGTGGGGGATGAAGAGAGGGCTCTTTTCAAGATTTAGCTAGAGTTATATGATGGACTGGTAAGGACTGAGGACAGTGCTGGCATAGTTTGATGAAGGCTTCTCACACTAATTTCTTTACTTTTCTTGTACTTTATAATAGGGATTCCCTGCAGATACTCTTATTTTGCGATGGACGCAGTTAAAGAAGACCCACTTGGGTCTTTTTTTTTTTAAGTTGAGCTTTCTCTTCCTTCCTATTTGGGGTGTTGTTGCTTGTGTTCAGGTGGAAAGTTTTGTTTTAATGTCAATACTTTTTTACTTTTTAGAAATCATCCTGTAGTTGCTGTTGGAGTTTGGATGAAGAATGTGTTCGTTCAATATCATGCTCTTGTGAAGTTGTTAGATCTCATCTTTCAATGTGATTATTATATGAAGGGGGTTGTGGCTCAGTTTCTAATGTTTTATTTCCTATGAAAGGGAGGGAATAACATTTCGTTTTTGGGTAAAAGTTCGGTACAGTTTGATTTCATATAAAACTTGTATTTCTTTGCTTTTGAGTCATTTGTCTCTTATGCTGTTCTTTTTTTAAATACAAGCCTTACGTTCTTCTTTTAATATATTGTTGTGCAGCAGGTTTCCTTGACTTTGCGCTGCAGCAAAATCCTCACATTCTTCTGTCTGTGTATCTTTGCTTTTTTGTTGTTGTGTTTGCAGATTTATTTGCCAAAGGCAATAAGTCCATTGTTGAGGTGGGTGATGGATCTTCCCCTAAAAGCCAGAGATTTTCATAGAGTTTAAATCATTATTGTTTTTTTTTCCCCGATGGACTGTAGGCATATTGTTAGAGAGTGATCAGGCTCCAGGTGTGAAATTAGAATGCCCTACTTGGCAAATGTTGGTTTTTGTATCATAATGCAGTCAAACACATTCTTGTATTTTTTTACCATTGTTATAGTTTTTTTTACTTTCTCCTTTCAATGCAGAAAGAAATGCAATTTTTTAATTAATTCTTCAGGAAAATAAATTGGGTAATTCTGGAGATACGCCAGGAGTTTGAAAATGTTGCCTTGTTCAAGTAATCATGTTCCATCTAAAGGTGTATTGCTGCTGCTGATTCAAGCTCTGGGTTACAGCTGGGAGACTTGTTGAAAGGGTGTTGACTTTTCTCCCATTTGACCTACTGGGTGTTCCTTGGCCTGAGTGCTGGTACAGATACCTTCCCTGTTGTGTGCGGTCAAGTGTGATAATCTTGCTGGTGGTTTGGGATACTCCCTATCTCAAAGAGCTCGGAGACATGTACAAGTCAGGCACATCTATGTGCGGGGGATGAAGCGAGGGCTCTTTCCCAGATTTAGCTAGCAGTATTTGATGGACTGGTGAGGGCTGAGGACAGTGCTGGCATAGTTTGTAAAGGTTTTATCATTATGTTTAAAGCACCTGAACACGATGAGGGCTATCAGTTAAATACCTGTGTCTGCTCTGCTGGGCGAAATGATGGAGGGGCAAATGGTGACTGCAGGGAATGAGGGGAGCGAGGGCAAAGCTGAGAAGGTTCCAGTACAGCTTCCATGGTCAGAGGGGGCACACCAGGCGAGTTGGGGGGGGGAAAGCAGTTTTAAGCCCAGACAGCAAGGTAGCACGGAGGGACACGGAGATGGGGCAGTTCAGAGGGGAGTTATTCCCATAGCTGCTGCCATTGAACTCAACTGACAGCGTCCACTCCAGAGTCTCAGAGACTCCCGGGGACATGAGAAGCCAGACAGCTGGGCAGATCAAGAGCAAAGCAGAGTGTATCACTATGTATCTACACAAAGCATGCAGCGGAGGGGGCCAATTAACAGCTTTGTCCTGGAATATAAATGGGCTTGGGAACAAAACAAAGATATGCGTAGAGGTTCAGTATCTAAAACACTATTGACATAAAGGGGCAATGATACATGAAACACACCAGAAGGGAAACAACTGTAAGACACTGAAAAGGTAGATATAAAGTGCTGGCACATTTGGGACACACATCTGACTCAAAGGGAGTAGGACTGCTAATCAAGAAGTCAACGCTCATCATACATGTGTCGATGTCCAAGGGTGATAAGTTAAAGAGTCAGTCTGCTAGGACAGCATGCAAATCAAACTTTATTCCCTATACGTCCCACCTAACCTCCTTGCATAGACCTTAAAGACGCTGGGCACCCTCCTATTGCGCCTACCTGACTGGGCACTAATTTTAGGCAACTTCAATCTAGTGGTGAGTGATGGGGAGGATAGATACTCACAATGACAGGGAGATTCCTTTGGTGGGATTCCTTTAGCATCTAGACAAGCAGCACCCCAGAGCTTGACCAAAGACTTTCCACTCCAGAGCATGCAACAGTTTATCAAATATTGATTATTATATTGGGAGAGTCACTCCACTAGACTGATTGTGAATGGGATCTCAAATCACTCACAGATGTGGGCCAAGCTGCAGGACCCACATGTGGATAGAGGCAGGGCCTGGATTCAAGACCTATGGTACCTCAAACATAGAAGCATCACTCAGGAGTTGGGAAAAGGCACTGTCCACTACTTTGAAGAAAACGTGGGTACAGGAACCTCAGAGCTCATAACACGGGAAGCTCACATGGTGGTCCTGAGGAGCTTCAAAAGTATGTAAATAAGAAAGTAAGCCATTACTGAGGCTACAACAGCAAGAGTAAGGGGACCTGGCTGATAATAAAGAGAAACACCGCCTTGACCTCACAGTACTGACTTAACGATGTAGGGGCAATAGACCAGGGAGGTTCCTGTATGGCTGATCAAGAAAGTGATGGAAATTTGGTATAGGAAATACTGAGAGAGAAGGAGCAGGCCGTCAAGGGGCAAACAGAAATAGTGGCAGAAATCGCAAGACCTATATCGGTCAATCACGACCAAGTTACAAAGTGACACTGGAGGCTTCCTTAAGCATATACGCCTCCTGGTCCCGATGCCACAGGAAACAAATTAACTGGATGAAGACATAGTATAAAGTGAGACAGTTAGGACCATCAAAGACATTCATCTGGGAAAGCTCTAGGACTGAACACATTTCCAATAGAACTATATAAAAGTATGGCACAAATAAGCAAGATACCCTATGACCAGCAATTACCTATGGTAGTGGCAGTCCTGAAAGATAAGAAACCAGTAGATAGTTGTGTCTTTCTATAGGCCTACATCAATGCTTAATACTAGCGAAAGTACTGGCACTCGGCTAAGGCAGGTCATCTTGAAACTGGTGCACCTGGACCAGTTGGGTTTCATGCCTCACTAGGCTGAACCTCAAACACCTATATGGCAACCTTACTAGATTGAGAGATCACCAAAAAGATTTAGCCATGCTATACCTTTATACCGCAAAAGTCTTCAACACTCTGTAAAGGACATACCTACCTGAAGTTTTGGAAAGGGTGGGTCAGAGGTCAAGGTCTTCAACATCCGGAGAGCACATACCTACCAGAAAGTGTTGGTAAGAGGGGGTCAGAGGTCAAGGTTTTCAACACGCCGTCGAGGGCATACCTACTGGAAGTGTTGGTAAGAGTGCGTGAGAGGTCATGGTCTTCAACACTACGGCGAGGACATACCTACCGCAAGCGTTGGAAAGAGTGGGTCAGAGGTCAAGGTCTTCGACATGCCGCCAAGGACATACCTACCTGACACATGGGAAAGAGCGGGTCAAAGGTCAAGGTTTCGACACTCTGGTGAGGACACACCTACCTGAAGCGTGGGAACGAGTGAGTCAAAGGTCAAGATCTACGACACTCCGCGGAGGACATATCTACCTGACGTGTTGGAAAGAGTGGGTCAAATGTCAAGGTCTTCGACACTCCGATGAGGACATACCTACCTGACACGTGGGAAAGAGTGTGTCAAAAGTCAAGGTCTTCGACACTCTGGTAAGGACATACCTACCAGACGCGTGGAAAAGAGAGGGTCAAAGGTCAAGGTCTTTGACACTCTGGCGAGGACATACCTACCAGACGTGTGGGAAAGAGAGGGTCAAAGGTCAAGGTCGTCGATACTCTGGCGAAGACATACCTACCTGACACGTGGGAAAGAAAAGAGGGGGTCAAAGGTCAAGGTTTTGGACACTCCGGCGAGGACATACGTACCTGACGAGTGGGAAAGAGGGGGTCAAAGGTCAAGGTCTTCAAAACTCTGGTGAGGACACACCTACCTGACGTGTGGGAAAGAGGGGGTCGAAGGTCAAGGTCTTTGACACTCCTACAAGGACATACCTCCCTTACGCGTGGGAAAGAGTGGGTCAAAGTCTTTGAGGTCTTCAACACTCCGGCGAGGACATACCTACCTGACGCGTGGGAAAGAGGGGGTCAAAGGTCAAGGTCTTCGACATTACGGCAAAGACATACCTACCTGACATGTGGGAAAGAGTGGGTCAAGTGGGAAAGAGGAGATCAAAGTTCAAGGTATTCAACACTCTGGAGAGGACATATCTACCTGACGCGTAGGAAACAGGCAGTAAAATGTCAAGGTCTTGGACACTCCAGTGAGGACATACCCACCTGATGCTTGAGAAAGAGTGGGGTCAAAGGTCAAGGTCTTCAATACTCCGACGAGGACTTACCTACCGGACGCATGGGAAAGAGGGGGTAAAAGGTCGAGGTGATCAACACTCTGGCGATTACATACCTACCTGCCGCATGGGAAAGAGGGGGTCAAAGGTCAAGGTCTTCGACATTCAGGCGAGGACATAACTACCTGATGTGTGGGAAAGAGGGGGTCAAAGGTCAAGGTCTTCAACACTCCGGCGAGGACACACTTACCTGACACGGGGGAAAGCGGGGTCAAAGGTAAAAGGTCTTCGGTACTCTGGCGAGGGCACACCTACCTGAAGCGTGGGAAAGAGTGGGTCAAAGGTCAAGGTCTTCGACACTCTTGCGAGGGCACACCTACCTGAAATGTGGGAAAGAGTGGGTCAAAGGTCAAGGTGCTCAACACTCCCCGGAGGACAAATCTACCTGACGCGTGGAAAAGAGTGGGTCTAAGGTCAAGGTCTTCGACACTCCGACGAGGACATACCTACCTGACGGGTGGGAAACAGTGGGTCAAAGGTCAAGGTCTTCGACACTCCGGCGAGGACATATCTACCTGACGCGTGGTAAAGAGTGTGTCAAAAGTCAAGGTCTTCGACACTCCGGCGAGGACATACCTACCTGACGCGTCGGAAAGAGAGGGTTAAATGTCAAGGTCTTCGACACTCCGGCAAGGACATACCTACCTGACATGTGGGAAAGAGGGGGTCAAAGGTCAAGGTCTTGGACACTCAGGCGAGGACATACCTACCTGATGCGTGGGAAAAAGGGGGTCAAAGGTCAAGGTCTTCGACACTCCGACAAGGACATACCTACCTTACGCATGGGAAAGAGTGGAACAAAGTCTCCGAGGTCTTCAACTCTCCGGCAAGGACATACCTACCAGACGAGTGGGAAAGAGGGGGTCAAAGGTCAAGGTCTTCGACACTCCAGCAAAAACATACCTACCTGACACGTAGGAAAGAGTGTGTCAAAGGTCAAGGTATTCGCCACTCCGGCAAAGACATATCTACCAGCCGCGTGGGAAAGTGTGGGTCAAAGGTCAAGGTCTTCGACACTCCGGTGAGCACATACCTACCTGACGCATGGGAAAGAGGGGGGTCATAGGCCAAGGTCTTCAATACTCCGGCGAGGACATACCTACCGGATTCATTGGAAAGAGGGTGTCATAGGTCAAGGTGATCAACACTCCGGCGAGTACATACCTACCTGACGCATGGGAAAGAGGGGGTCAAAGGTGAAGGACTTCAACATTCCTGCGAGGACATAACTACCTGACATGTGGGAAAGAGGGGTCAAAGGTCAAGGTCTTTAACACTCGGGCGAGGACATACATACCTGACAAGTGGGAAAGAGGGGGTCAAAGGTCAAGGTCTTCATTACTCCGGCGAGTACATACCTACCTGACACGTAGGAAAGAGGGGGTCAAAGGTCAAGGTCTTCAACACTCCAGAGATGACATAACTACCTGACTCATGGGAAGATGGGGTCAACGATCAAGGTCTTCAACCTTCCTGAAAGGACATAGCTACCTGACGCTTCGGAAAGAGGGGGTCAAAGGTATAGGTCTTCAACACCCTGGCGAGGACATAGCTACCTGACAAAGGGAAAGAGGGGATCAAAGGTCAAGGTCTTCAACACTCCGGCGAGGACATACCTACCTGACACGTGGGAAAGAGGGGGTCAAAGGTCAAGGTCTTCAACACTCCCCCGAGAATATTCCAGCCTGACACATGGGAAATAGGGGATCAAAGGTCAAGGTCTTGATCACTCTGTCTAGAACATATCTACCTGACACGTGGGAAAGAGGGGATTAAAGGTCAAGGTATTCCACACTCCCGCGAGGATATACCTACCTGACGCTTGGGAAAAAGTGGGTCAAGGTCAAGGTCTTCAACACTAAGGCGAGGACATACCAACTTGATGCGTGGAAAAGAGGTGGTCAAAGGTCAAGGTCTTCGACACTCCAGCAAGGACATACCTATCTGATACATGGGAAAGAGTGGGTCAAAGGTCAAGGTCTTCGACACTCCGGCGAGGACATACCTACCTGAGGCTTGGGGATGAGTGGGTCAAAGGTAAAGGTCTTCGACACTCCGGCAAGGACATACCTATCAGACGGGTGGGAAAGAGTGGATCAAAGTTCAAGGTCTTCGACACTCCGGCGAGGACATACCTACCTGACGGGAAAGAGTGGGTCAAAGGTCAAGATCTTCGACCGTCCGGCAAGGACATTCCTACCGGAAACTGTGTGAAAGTGTGGGTCAAAGGTCAAGGGCTTCAACACTCTGGCGAGTACATAGCTACCTGACGCTTGGGAAAGAGTGGGTCAAAGCAGGTCAAGTTCTTTAACACTCCAGCGGGGACATACCTACCTGAAAGTGTTGGTCAAAGTGGGTCTACGGTCAAGGTCTTCAACACTAAGGCGAGGACATACCCACCTGACACGTGGTAAAGAGGGGGTCAAAGGTCAAGGCCTCGACACTTCGGCGAGGACATACCTACCTGACGCTTGGGGATGAATGGGTCAAAGGTAAAGGTCTTCGACCCTCAGGCAAGGACATTCCTGCCGTAAACTGTGGGAAAGAGTGGGTCAAGGGCTTCAACACTCTGGCGAGGTCATAGCTACCTGACGCTTGGGAAAGAGTGGGTCAAAGCAGGTCAAGTTCTTAAACACTCCGGCGAGGACATACCTACCTGAAAGTGTTGGATAAAGTGGGTCAAAGGTCATTGTCTTCAACACTAAGGCGAGGACATACCTACCTGACGCGTGGGAAAGAGGCGGTAAAATGTCAAGGTCTTCGACACTCCGGCGAGAACATACCTACCTGACACATGGGAAAGAGTGTGTCAAAGGTCAAGATTTTCGACACTCCAGTGAGGACATTGCTACCGGAAAGTGTGGGAAAGAGTGGGCCAAAGCAGATCAAGTTCTTTAACACTCCGGCGAGGACATACTTACCTGGCGAGTGGGAAAGAGGGGGTCAAAAGTCAAGGTCTTCAACACTCTGGCGAGGACATACCTACCTGACCGGTGGGAAAGAGTCAAGTCAAGTCAAGTCAAAACATTTATATAGCGCACTACATACCCAGAGGGTTTCAAGGCGCTTAGGAAGGGGAGGTGGATTATTTGTTAAATATCCACGTTTTAAGCTGCTTTCTGAACTCTAGGTGATTCTGGGTGAGGCGAAGGTAAGCGGGGAGTGAGTTCCATGTTTTGGCAGCCAGGTATGAGAAGGATCTGCCTCCCATGGTGGTCTTGTTGATGCGAGGTACAGTGGCGAAGGCTTGGCTGGAAGAGCGGAGTTGGCAGGGAGGGGGTGTAGAAGGACAGTCGAGAGTTGAGGCAATCTGGTCCGATGTCGTAGAGTGATTTGTGTGCGTGGGTAAGCAGTCGGAAAGTGATCCTCTTATTGACGGGTAGCCAGTGGAGGTCTTTAAGGTGACCGGAGATGTGTTCGTTGCGTGGGATGTCTAATATGAGCCTGGCTGAGGCGTTTTGGATTCGTTGTAGTTTCTTCTGGAGTTTCGCGGTGGTACCTGCGTAGAGGGTGTTTCCGTAGTCCAGTCGGCTCGTGACTAGAGCGTGGGTGACTGTTTTCCTTGTTTCGGGGGGGATCCAGCGAAATGTTTTTCTGAGCATGCGAAGAATGTTAAAGCAGGAAGAGGATACGGCGCTGACTTGTCTGTTCATTGAGAGTGAAGAGTCCAGGATGACGCCAAGGTTCCGTGCGTGGTCTGTCGGGATGGGTGCATTTCCGAGGGCTTCCGGCCACCAGGAGTCGTCCCATGCAGAGGGGGATTTACCTAAGATGAGGACTTCTGTTTTGTCTGAGTTCAGTTTCAGACGGCTTTGTTTCATCCATTCGGCGACTTCTTTCATTCCTTCGTGTAGGTTAGTCTTAGCGGTGCTGGGGTCCTTGGTGAGAGATAGGATCAGTTGAGTGTCATCCGCGTAAGAGATGATGTTGAGGTTGTGTTGGCGGGCGATGGCCGCGAGGGGGCTCATGTATACGTTGAAGAGGGTGGGACTGAGTGAGGATCCTTGTGGTACGCCGCAGATGATTTCGGAGGCCTTGGACTTGAATGGTGGGAGGCGGACTCTCTGGGTTCTTCCGGTGAGGAACGAGGTGATCCATTCCAGTGCTTTACCTTGGATTCCGATGTTTTTGAGGCGTTGTAAAAGGGTGCTGTGGCAGACTGTGTCGAAGGCTGCAGAGAGGTCGAGGAGGATGAGGGCGACTGTGTCTCCATTGTCCAGTAGAGTTCGAATGTCGTCTGTTGCTGCGATGAGGGCGGTCTCAGTGCTGTGTTTGGCTCGGAAGCCAGATTGTGAGGGGTCGAGTGATTTGTTGTCTTCGAGGAATGCGGCGAGCTGGTTGTTGACAGCTTTCTCGATGACTTTGGCCGGGAATGGAAGAAGTGAGATGGGGCGGTAGTTTTTGAGTTCGGTGGGGTCTGCTGTTGGTTTTTTCAGAAGGGCGGTGAGTTCAGCGTGTTTCCAATCTTCTGGGAAGGTAGCGGAGTTGAAGGAGCAGTTGATGACGTCTCGGAGGTGCGGAGCTATGACGGAGTCTGCTTTGTTGAAGATGTGGTGGGGGCATGGGTCTGTGGGGGATCCAGAGTGGATGGAATTCATCAGGCGGATGGTGTCCTCAGTGGAGATTGGGTTCCAGGCGTTAAGGGTGTTAACGGGGGGAAGATGGTCAGTTGATGGTGGGGTGGGTTGGTTTCCGGGTTGGTTGTCAAAGCTGTTGTGGATGTCAGCAATCTTGTTGTGGAAAAAAGAGGCTAGGGAATCGCAGAGGGTTTGAGAGGGGGTGATGTCTTTGGAGTTGGCCGAGGGGTTGGAAAATTCCTTGACGATGTTGAAAAGTTCCTTGCTGTTGTGGGCGTTGTTGTCAAGTCGATCTTTGAATGCTGTTTTCTTGGCTTTTCGGATCAGTTGGTGGTGAGTACGGATGGCGCTTTTGAAGGCGTCCTTGTTGCTGGTGGATGGGTCTTTTTTCCAGGCCTTTTCAAGGGAGCGGCACAGTTTCTTGGAATTCTTGAGGTCGTCGTTGAACCATGACGCCTTCTTGATGCCAAGTTTGTGTTGATGTTTTTTCAGTGGTGCTAAGGTGTCGGCGGTGTTGGATAACCAAAGGGTGAGGTTGGAGGCGGCTTCGTTGGCATTAGAAGAGAGGGCTGGGGAGACTCCGGCGAGGACATACCTACCTGAAGAGTGGGAAAGAGGGGGTCAAACATCAAGGTCTTCAACACTCGGGTGAGGGCATACCTTCCTGACGTTTGTAAAAGAGGGGGCAAAGGTCAAGGTCTTCAACATTCGGGCATGGACATACCTACCTGATGAGTGGGAAAGAGAGGGTCAAAGGTCAAGGTCTTAAACACTCCGGGAGGACATACCTACCTAAAGCGTTAGAAAAAGGGGGCCAAAGGTCAAGGTCTTCGACACTCTGACAAGGACATACCTTCCTGACGCGTGAGAAAGAGTGGGTCAAAGTCTTCGAGGTCTTAAACCCTCTGGCGAGGACATACCTACCTGATGCGTGGGAATGAGAGGGTCAAAGGTCAAGGTCTTTGACACTCTGGAGAGGACATATCTACCTGACGCATGGGAAAGAGGCAGTAAAATGTCAAGGTCTTCAACACTCCAGCGAGGACATACCTACCTGACACAAGGGAAAGAGGGGGTCAGAGGTCAAGGTCTTCAACACTCTGGAGAGGACATATCTACCTGGCGCATGGGAAAGAGGCAGTAAAATGTCAAGGTCTTCAATACTAAGGCAAGGACATACCTACCTGACACTTGGGAAAGAGGGTGTCAAAGGTCAAGGTCTTCGACACTCCGGCGAAGACATACCTAACTGACGCGTGGGAAACTATGGGTCAAAGGTCAAGGTCTTGGACACTCCGGTGAGGACATACCTACCTGACGTGTGGGAAAGAGGGGGTCAAAGGTCAAGGTCTTCGACACTCCGACAAGGACATACCTACCTGATGCGTGGGAAAGAGTGGGTCAAAGTCTTCGAGGTCTTCAACCCTCTGGCAAGGACATACCTACCTGACGCGTGAGAATGAGAGGGTCAAAGGTCAAGGTTTTCGACACTCCTGCAATGACATATCTACCTGAATGAAAGCCATCTTGTAATGCTCGACTTAGCCCAGCGGGCATCAGGGCGCCTATCAGAGAAATATGATGCAGAACAATATATAACCGGAGCCATGTGCTGGATGAATGAATGAAAACCATGATGAATGAATGAATGAAAGCCAGACACATGGGAAAGAGGGGGTCAAAGGTCAAGGTCTTCAACACTCTGGAGAGGACATATCTACCTGACACATAAGAAAGAGGCAGTAAAATGTCAAGGTCTTCAACACTCCGGCGAGGACATATCTACCTGACACACAGGAAAGAGGGGGTCAAATGTCAAGGTGATCAACACTCCGGCGAGTAAATACCCACCTGATGCATCGGAAAGAGGGGGTCAAAGGTCTGGGTCTTCAACATTCCGGCGAGGACATAACTACCTGACGTGTATGTTTTTGACACTCCTGCGAAGACATACCTACCTGATGCGTGGGAAAGAGTGGGTCAAAGGTAATGGTCTTCACCGCTCCAGCGAGGATATACCAATCAAACGCTTGGGAAAGAGTGGTTCAAAGGTCAAGGTCCTCAACACTCCAGCGAGGACATACCTATCAGTCACGTGAGAAAGAGAGGGTCAAAGTTCAAGGTCTTTAACACTCCAGCGAGGACATACCTACCTGACTCGTGGGAAAGAGTGGGTCAAAGGTCAAGTTCTTTGACACTCCGGGGAGGACATTCCTACAGGACAGTGTGGGAAAGAGTGGGTCAAAGGTCAAGGAATATAACATTCCAGTGAGGACATAGCTAACTGACGCTTGGGAAAAAGTGGGTCAAAGCAGATCAAGTTCTTTAACACTCCGGCGAGGAAATACCGACCTGATGCGTGGGAAAGAGGGGGTTAAAAGTCAAGGTCTTCAACACTCCAGCAAGGAGATAACTACCTGACTCATAGGAAAGAGGGGGTCAAAGGTCAAGGTCTTGAACTCTCCGGCGAGGACATACCTACCAGAAACTATTGGAAAGAGGTGGTCAAAGGTCAAGGTTTTCGACACTCCAGCGAGGACATTTCTGCCTGACACGTGGGAAAGAAGGTATCAAAAGTCAAGGTCTTCGACACTCTGGCGAGGACACACCTACCTGAAGCGTGGGAAAGAGTGGGTCAAAGGTCAAGATCTTCGACACTCAGCGGAGGACATACCTACCTGACGCGTGGGAAAGAGATGGTCAAAGGTCAAGGTCTTCGACATTCCGGTGAGGACATACCTACCTGACACGTGGGAAAGAGGGGGTCAAAGGTCAAGGTCTTGGACACTCCGGCGAGGACATACCTACCTGACGCGTGGGAAAGAGGGGGTCAAAGGTCAAGGTCTTCGACACTCCGAAAAGGACATACCTCCCTTACGCGTGGGAAAGAGTGGGTCAAAGTCTTTGAGGTCTTCAACACTCTGGCGAGGACATACCTACCTGATGCGTGGGAAAGAGGGGGTCAAAGGTCAAGGTCTTGGACTCACTGGTGAAAACATACCTACCTGATGCGTGGGAAAGAGTGGGTCAAAGGTCAAGGTCTTCGCCACTCCGGCAAGGACATACCTACCTGCTGCATGGGAAAGTGTGGGTCAAAGGTCAAGGTCTTCGACACGCCGGGGAGGAGATACCTACCTGAGGCGTGGGAAAGAGGGGGTCAAAGGTCAAGGTCTTCAACACTCTGGCGAGGACATACCTACCTGCCGGGAAAGAGTGGGTCAAAGTTGAAGATCTTCAACACTCCGGGAAGGACATTCCTACCGGAAAGTGTGGGAAAGAGTGGGTAAAAGGTCAAGGGCTTCAACACTGCGGCAAGGACATAGATACCTGATGCTTGGGAAAGAGTGGGTCAAAGCAGATCAAGTTCTTTAACACTCCGTCGAGGACTTACCTACCTGACGTGTGGGAAAGAGGGGGCAAAAGTCAAGGTCTTCAACACTCCGGCGAGGACATACCTACCTGACTCTTAGGAAAGAGTGGGTCAAAGGTCAAGATCTTCGACACTCAGGCGAGGACATTCCTACTGGAAAGTGTTGGAAAGAGTGGGTCAAAGGTCAAGGGCTTCAACACTCCCGCGAGGACAAAGCTACCTGACGCTTGGGAAAGAGTGAGTCAAAGCAGATCAAGTTATTTAACACTCCGGTGAAGACATACCTACCTAATGAGTGGGAAAGAGGAGGTCAAAAGTCAAGGTCTTCAACACTCCGGGAGGACACACCTACCTGACGCATGGGAAAGAGGTGGTCAAACATCAAGGTCTTCAACACTCAGGAGAAGACATACCTACCTGAAGTTTGTGAAAGAGGGGGCAAAGGTCAAGGTCTTCAAAACTCGGGCGTGGACATACCTACCTGACGAGTGGGAAAGAGGGTGTCCAAGGTCAAGGTCTTCGAAACTCCGGCGAAGACATACATACCTGACACGTGGAAAACAGCGGGTCAAAGGTCAATGTCTTGGACACTCCAGCAAGGATATACCTATCTGACGCGTGGAAAAGAGGGGGTCAAAAGTCAAGGTCTTCGACACTCTGGCGAGGACACACCTACCTGAAGCGTGGGAAAGAGTGGGTCAAAGGTCAAGATCTTCGACACTCAGCGGAGGACATACCCACCTGACGCGTAGGAAAGATTAGGTCAAAGGTCAAGGTTTTCGACACTCCAGCGAGGACATATCTGCCTGACACGTGGGAAAGAGTTTGTCAAAAGTCAAGGTCTTCGACACTCTGGCGAGGACACACCTACCTGAAGCGTGGGAAAGAGTGGGTCAAAGGTCAACATCTTCGACACTCAGCGGAGGACATACCTACCTGACGCGTGGGAAAGAGATGGTCAAAGGTCAAGGTCTTCGACATTCCGGCGAGGACATACATACCTGACACATGGGAAAGAGGGGGTCAAAGGTCAAGGTCTTGGACACTCCGGCGAGGACATACCTACCTGACGCGTGGGAAAGAGGGGGTCAAAGTTCAAGGTCTTCGACACTCCGAAAAGGACATACCTCCCTTACGCATAGGAAAGAGTGGGTCAAAGTCTTTGAGGTCTTCAACACTCCGGCGAGGACATACCTACCTGATGCGTGGGAAAGAGTGGGTCAAAGGTCAAGATCTTCGCCACTCCGGCAAGGACATACCTACCTGCTGCATGGGAAAGTGTGGGTCAAAGGTCAAGGTCTTCGACACTCCGGGGAGGAGATACCTACCTGAGGCGTGGGAAAGAGGGGGTCAAAGGTCAAGGTCTTCAACACTCTGGCGAGGACATACCTACCTGCCGGGAAAGAGTGGGTCAAAGTTGAAGATCTTCAACACTCCGGCAAGGACATTCCTACCGGAAAGTGTGGGAAAGAGTGGGTCAAAGGTCAAGGGGTTCAACACTGCGGCAAGGACATAGCTACCTGATGCTTGGGAAAGAGTGGGTCAAAGCAGATCAAGTTCTTTAACACTCCGTCGAGGACATACCTACCTGACGTGTGGGAAAGAGGGGGCAAAAGTCAAGGTCTTCAACACTCCGGCAAGGACATACCTACCGGACTCTGAGGAAAAAGTGGGTCAAAGGTCAAGATCTTCGACACTCCGGCGAGGACATTCCTACCGGAAAGTGTTGGAAAGAGTGGGTCAAAGGTCAAGGGCTTCAACACTCCCGCGAGGACAAAGCTACCTGACGCTTGGGAAAGAGTGGGTCAAAGCAGATCAAGTTATTTAACACTCCGGCGAGGACATACCTACCTAATGAGTGGGAAAGAGGAGGTCAAAAGTCAAGGTCTTCAACACTCCGGGAGGACATTCCTACCTGACGCATGGGAAAGAGGTGGTCAAACATCAAGGTCTTCAACACTCAGGAGAAGACATACCTACCTGAAGTTTGTGAAAGAGGGGGCAAAGGTCAAGGTCTTCAACACTCGGGCGTGGACATACCTACCTGACGAGTGGGAAAGATGGTGTCCAAGGTCAAGTGCTTCGACACTCCGGCGAAGACATACCTACCTGACACGTGGAAAACAGCGGGTCAAAGGTCAAGGTCTTGGACACTCCAGCAAGCATATACCTATCTGAAGCGTGGAAAAGAGGGGGTCAAAAGTCAAGGTCTTCGACACTCTGGCGAGGACACACCTACCTGAAGCGTGGGAAAGAGTGGGTCAAAGGTCAAGATCTTCGACACTCAGCGGAGGACATACCTACCTGACGCGTAGGAAAGATTAGGTCAAAGGTTAAGGTCTTTGACACTCCGACGAGGATATACTTACCTGACGCGTCGGAAAGAGAGGGTCAAAGGTCAAGGTCTTCGACATTCCGGCGAGGACATACCTACCTGACACATGGGAAAGAGGAGGTCAAAGGTCAAGGTCTTGGACACTCCGGCGAGGACATACCTACCTGACGCGTGGGAAAGAGGTGGTCAAACATCAAGGTCTTCAACACTCAGGAGAAGACATACCTACCTGAAGTTTGTGAAAGAGGGGGCAAAGGTCAAGGTCTTCAACACTCGGGCGTGGACATACCTACCTGACGAGTGGGAAAGAGGGTGTCCAAGGTCAAGGTCTTCGACACTCCGGCGAAGACATACCTACCTGACACGTGGAAAACAGCGGGTCAAAGGTCAAGGTCTTGGGCACTCCAGCAAGGATATACCTATCTGACGCGTGGAAAAGAGGGGGTCAAAAGTCAAGGTCTTCGACACTCTGGCGAGGACACACCTACCTGAATCGTGGGAAAGAGTGGGTCAAAGGTCAAGATCTTCGACACTCAGCGGAGGACATACCTACCTGACGCGTAGGAAAGATTAGGTCAAAGGTTAAGGTCTTTGACACTCCGACGAGGATATACTTGCCTGACGCGTGGGAAAGAGAGGGTCAAAGGTCAAGGTCTTCGACATTCCGGCGAGGACATACCTACCTGACACGTGGGAAAGAGGGGGACAAAGGTCAAGGTCTTGGACACTCCGGCGAGCACATACCTACCTGACGCGTGGGAAAGAGGGGGTCAAAGGTCAAGGTCTTCGACACTCCCTAAAGGACATACCTCCCTTACGCATCGGAAAGAGTGGGTCAAAGTCTTTGAGGTCTTCAACACTCCGGCGAGGACATACCTCCCTGATGCGTGGGAAAGAGGGGGTCAAAGGTCAAGGTCTTCGACTCACTGGTGAAAACATACCTACCTGATGCGTGGGAAAGAGTGGGTCAAAGGTCAAGGTCTTCGCCACTCTTGCGAGGACATACCTACCTGCTGCATGGGAAAGTGTGGGTCAAAGGTCAAGGTCTTTGACACTCCGGGGAGGAGATACCTACCTGACGCGTGGGAAAGAGGGGGTTAAAGGTCAAGTTCTTCAAAACTCTGGCGAGGACATACCTGCCTGCCGGGAAAGAGTGGGTCAAAGTTGAAGATCTTCAACACTCCGGCAAGGACATTCCTACCGGAAAGTGTGGGAAAGAGTGGGTCAAAGGTCAAGGGCTTCAACACTGCGGCAAGGACATAGCTACCTGACGCTTGGGAAAGACAGGGTCAAAGCAGATCAAGTTCTTTAACACTCCGTGGAGGACATACCTAGCTGACGTGTGGGAAAGAGGGGGCAAAAGTCAAGGTCTTCAACCCTCCGGCGAGGACATACCTACCTGACTCTTAGGAAAGAGTGGGTCAAAGGTCAAGATCTTCGACACTCCGGCGAGGACATTCCTACCAGAAAGTGTTGGAAAGAGTGGGTCAAAGGTCAAGGGCTTCAACACTCCCGCGAGGACAAAGCTACCTGACGCTTGGGAAAGAGTGGGTCAAAGCAGATCAAGTTATTTAACACTCCGGCGAGGACATACCTACCTAACGAGTGGGAAAGAGGAGGTCAAAAGTCAAGGTCTTCAACACTCCGGGAGGACATACCTACCTGACGCGTGGGAAAGAGGGGGTCAAAGGTCAAGTTCTTCAACACTCTGGCGAGGACATACCTACCTGCTGGGAAAGAGTGGGTCAAAGTTGAAGATCTTCAACACTCCGGCAAGGACATTCCTACCGGAAAGTGTGGCAAAGAGTGGGTCAAAGGTCAAGGGCTTCAACACTGCGGCAAGGACATAGCTACCTGACGCTTGGGAAAGAGTGGGTCAAAGCAGATCAAGTTCTTTAACACTCCGTCGAGGACATACCTACCTGACGTGTGGGAAAGAGGGGGCAAACGTCAAGGTCTTCAACACTCCGGCGAGGACATACCTACCTGACTCTTAGGAAAGAGTGGGTCATAGGTCAAGATCTTCGACACTCCGGCGAGGACATTCCTACCGGAAAGTGTTGGAAAGAGTGGGTCAAAGGTCAAGGGCTTCAACACTCCGGCGAGGACAAAGCTACCTGACGCTTGGGAAAGAGGGGGTTATAGGTCAAGGTGATCAACACTCCGGACAGTACATACCTACCTGACGCATGGGAAAGAGGGGATCAAGGGTCAAGGTCTTTAACACTCGGGCGAGGACATAGCTACCTGACGCTTGGGAAAGTGGTGGTCAAAGGTCAAGGTCTTCAAAACTCCGGCGAGGACATAGCTACCTGACGCGTGGAAAAGAGGAGGTGAAAAGGTCAAGGTCTTTAACACCCCGGCGAGGACATACATACCTGACACGTGGGAAAGAGGGGGTCAAAGGTCAATGTCTTCAACACTCCGGCAAGGACATAGCTACCTGACGCTTGGGAAAGAGGGGGTCAAAGGTAAAGGTCTTCAACACGCTGGCGAGTACATAGCTACCTGATGAAGGGAAAGTGGGGATCAAAGGTCAAGGTCTTTAACACTCCGGTGAGGACATACCTACCTGACATGTGGGAAAGAGGGGGTCAAAGGTGAAGGTCAACACTCTGACGAGGACATACCAGCCTGACGCACGGTAATGAGGGGGTCAAAGGTCAAGGTCTTCAACACTCTGGCTAGGACATACTTACCTGACACGTGGGAAAGAGGGGGTCAAAGGTCACGGTCTTCCACATTCCGGCAAGACCATACCTACCTGACGCAATGGAAATAGGGATCAAAGGTCAAGCTCTTTAACACTCCGGTGAGGACATACCTTCCTGAGACGTGGGAAAAGGGGGTCAAGTATCAAGGTCTTCAACACTCAGGCGAGGACATACCTTCCAGAAAGTGTTGGAAAAATTGGCTCAAAGGTAAAGGTCTTCGGCACTCCGGCGAGGACATACCTACCGAAAAGTGTTGGAAAGAGTGGATCAAAGGTCAAGGGTTTCGACATTTCAGCAAGGACTTACCTACCTGACGCGTGGGAAAGAGTGGGTCAAAGGTCAAGTTGTTCGACACTCCGGCGAAGAAATAGCTACCTGACACGAGGGAAAGAGGGGGACAAAGCTCAAGGTCTTTGACACTATGGTGAAGACATACCTACCTGATGCGTGGGAAAGAGTAGTTCAAAGGTCAAAGTCTTCAACACTCCAGTGAGGACATACCTATCAGTCACGTGAGAAAGAGTGGGTCAAAGTTCAAGGTCTTTAACACTCCAACGAGGTCATACCTACCTGACGTGTGGGAAAGAGTGGGTCAAAGGTCAAGATCTTTGACACTCCGGTAGGACATTCCTACGGGAAAGTGTGGGAAAGAGTGTGTCAAAGGTCAAGGACTATAACACTCCGGCGAGGCCATAGCTACCTGACGCTTGGGAAAAAGTGGGTCAAAGCAGATCAAGTTCTTTAACACTCCGGCGAGGACATACCTACCTGACGCGTGGGAAAGAGGGGGTCAAAAGTCAAGGTCTTCAACACTCCAGCAAGGAGATACCTACCTGACTCGTAGGAAAGAGGGGGTCAAAGGTCAAAGTCTTCAACTCTCCGGCGGGGACATACCTACCAGAAAGTGTTGGAAAGAAGTGGTCAAAGGTCAAGGTTTTCGACACTCCAGCGAGGACATATCTGCCTGACACGTAGGAAAGGGTGTGTCAAAAGTCAAGGTCTTCGACACTCTGGCGAGGACCTACCTACCTGATGCATGGGAAAGAGTGGGTGAAAGGTCAAGGTCTTCGACACTCCAGAAAGGACATATCTACCTGACACGTGGGAAAGTGTGTGTCAAAAGTCAAGGTCTTCGACACTCTGGCGAGGACACACCTACAGGAAGCGTGGGAAAGAGTGGGTCAAAGATCAAGATCTTCAACGATTAGCGGAGGACATATCTACCTGACGCGTGGGAAAGATTAGGTCAAAGGTCAAGGTCTTCGACACTCCGACGAGGACATACCTACCTGACACGTGGGAAAGAGAGGGTCAAAGGTCGCGGTCCTGGACACTCCGGCAAAGACATACCTACCTTACGCGTGGGAAAGAGTGGGTCAAAGTCTTTGAGGTCTTCAACAATCCGGTGAGGACATACCTACTTGATGTGTGGGAAAGAGGGGGTCAAAGGTCAAGGTCTTCGACACTCTGGCGAAAACATACCTACCTGATGTGTGGGAAAGAGTGGGTCAAAGGTCAAGGTCTTCGCCACTCCCGCGAGGACATACCTACCTGCTGCATGGGAAAATGTGGGTCAAAGGTCAAGGTCTTCGACACTCCCGCGAGGACCTACCTACCTGACACGTGGGAAAGAGGGGGTCAAAAGTCAAGGTCTTCGACACTCCTGCAAGGACATACCTACCTGACGCATGGGAAAGAGGGGGTCAAAAGTCAA
Organism: Lissotriton vulgaris; assembly: GCF_964263255.1. Taxonomy (NCBI): domain Eukaryota; kingdom Metazoa; phylum Chordata; class Amphibia; order Caudata; family Salamandridae; genus Lissotriton; species Lissotriton vulgaris. The sequence goes on along the minus strand of NC_141687.1, from coordinate 2,053,553,352 downwards.
GGTCTTCAACACTCTGGAGAGGACATATCTACTTGACGCGTGGGAAAGAGGCAGTAAAATATCAAGGTCTTAAACACTCCAGCGAGGATATACCTTCCTGACGCAGGGAAAGAGGAGGGGTCAAAGGTAAAGGTCTTCAATACTCCAGCGAGGACATACCTACCGGACGCATGGGAAAGAGGGGGTCATAAGTCAAGGTGATCAACACTCCGGCCAGTACATACCTACCTGATGCATGGGAAAGAGGGGATTAAGGGTCAAGGTCTTTAACACTCGGGCGAGGACATAGCTACCTGACGCTTGGGAAAGTGGTGGTCAAAGGTCAAGGTCTTCAAAACTCCGCTGAGGACATAGCTACCTGACGCGTGGAAGAGAGGAGGCAAAAAGGTCAAGGTCTTTAACACCCCGGTGAGGACATACATACCTGACACGTGGGAAAGAGGGGGTCAAAGGTCAAGGTCTTCAATACACTGGCGAGTACATAGCTACCTGACGAAGGGAAAGTGGGGATCAAAGGTCAAGGTCTTCAACACTCCTGTGAGTACATACCTACCTGACATGTGGGAAAGATGGCGTCAAAGGTCAAGGTCTTCAACACTCCGGCGAGGACATACCAGCCTGACGCACGGTAAAGAGGGGGTCAAAGGTCATGGTCTTCAACACTCTGGCTATGACATACCTACATGACGCGTGGTAAAGAGTGAGTCAAAGGCTTCGACACTCCTGCGAGGATATACCTACTTGACGCATGGGAAAGAGGGAGTCAAAGGTCAAGGTCTTCAACAGAACGGCGAGGACATACCTACCTGACACAAAGGAAAGAGAAGGTCAAAGTTCAAGGTCTTCAACACTCCGGCGAGGACATACCTACTTGACGCGTGGGAAAGATGGGGTCAAAGGTCAAGGTCTTCAACACTCCAGCAAGGATATACATACTTGACGTGTGCGAAAGAGGGGTCAAGGTCTTCAACGCTCCAGAAAGGACATATCTACCTGACGCGTGCTGTAGTGGGGTTTGCGTGAGGCTGCAGGGCTGCGAGCGGCAACCGGGACTCGCATTCCCAGGAGTCCCGGTGTGTGTGAGTGGCCGAGTCACCTGGCCCCGCTCTCCCTGACCGCCCCGCCCCACCTCCATCAACAGAAAAGGGGCTGAACTCTTTGCTTCGTGGGACACTCTTTGCCTAACCTGGACGGCGCTGCGGACTTGTGAAGGCTCCTTTAACCCACAACTGTGAAGGCTCCTTTAACCCACGACTCGCGGTACCCGCTCCGCGGGTCCCGCTTCAGACATCTTCTGCCTGGTGCTGTAGTGGGGTTTGCGTGAGGCTGCAGGGCTGCGAGCGGCAACCGGGACTCGCATTCCCAGGAGTCCCGGTGTGTGTGAGTGGCCAAGTCACCTGGCCCCGCTCTCCCTGACCGCCCCGCCCCACCTCCATCAACAGAAAAGGGGCTGAACTCTTTGCTTCGTGGGACACTCTTTGCCTAACGTGGACGGCGCTGCGGACTTGTGAAGGCTCCTTTAACCCACAACTGTGAAGGCTCCTTTAACCCACGACTCGCGGTACCCGCTCCGCGGGTCCCGCTTCGGACATCCTCTGCCTGGTGCTGTAGTGGGGTTTGCGTGAGGCTGCAGGGCTGCGAGCGGCAACCGGGACTCGCATTTTTGGCCTTTTTACGGGCAAATGCAGACCTAGCCAAGCTTTTCTTTTGCTGTAGCGCCATTTTTTTAGCATTCTTAATAACCTTTGTCCCTGCCCTAGGCGATTTACTCTTTACCTGTGGGCTGTCGCCAACAACAAGATTGGGTAGCACGACCTCCTCCAGAGGATTTGATGTAAGATCCTCTGCTTGGTCACATGGAGGCAAAGATGGACAATGGTGAATATCTGCCAATGTGAGCAAGGAGCGGGGGCCAGCTGTGCGCACCGGGGTAAGAGCTGAAGCAAAGTTGCCTAGTGAAGATTTCTTCGAGGAAGCAATATTTAGGGACAATTTACGAGCAGCATCCAGTTCCAGGGAGACCCTGTGTTGCATTTTATTAATTTCGGCATCTATAGCCAAATTGGTCTTTGTTAGAAAGTCATCCAAAGTCCCACTAGGTCTGCTGAGTCCCCTAGCAGTTTTGCTGCGTGTGGATCGTGTACACATAGCGAACAAAGGGAAGGTAAGCCACAAATACCAAAAGACTAACTCACAGAAAAAGAGAGGGGAAGGCACCCGTGCAGCCAAGGGACGTGGCCCAGCCCAGACCTCTAAGACCTCGAACGGCCTCAAACGGCCCGCTCTTTGCCCGGTCTTAGCCCCGGGCGCTCACGCGCGCTCACGCGCAGCGTAACAACCCCTTATTTGTAAGTCAAGTAACCAATGGGCAAGGATGATGGAGGTGGGGCGGGGCGGTCAGGGAGAGCGGGGCCAGGTGACTCGGCCACTCACACACACCGGGACTCCTGGGAATGCGAGTCGTGGGTTAAAGGAGCCTTCACAGTTGTGGGTTAAAGGAGCCTTCACAAGTCCGCAGCGCCGTCCAGGTTGCAAAGAGTTCAGCCCCTTTTCTGTTGATGGAGGTGGGGCGGGGCGGTCAGGGAGAGCGGGGCCAGGTGACTCGGCCACTCACACACACCGGGACTCCTGGGAATGCGAGTCCCGGTTGCCGCTCGCAGCCCTGCAGCCTCACGCAAACCCCACTACAGCACCAGGCAGAGGATGTCCGAAGCGGGACCCGCGGAGCGGGTACCGCGAGTCGTGGGTTAAAGGAGCCTTCACAGTTGTGGGTTAAAGGAGCCTTCACAAGTCCGCAGCACCGTCCAGGTTAGGCAAAGAGTGTCCCACGAAGCAAAGAGTTCAGCCCCTTTTCTGTTGATGGACATACCTACTTGATGTGTGGGAAAGAGGGGGTCAAAGGTCAAGGTCTTCGACACTCTGGCGAAAACATACCTACCTGATGTGTGGGAAAGAGTGGGTCAAAGGTCAAGGTCTTCGCCACTCCCGCGAGGACATACCTACCTGCTGCATGGGAAAATGTGGGTCAAAGGTCAAGGTCTTCGACACTCCCACGAGGACCTACCTACCTGACACGTGGGAAAGAGGGGGTCAAAAGTCAAGCTCTTCGACACTCCTGCAAGGACATACCTACCTGACGCATGGGAAAGAGGGGGTCAAAAGTCAAGGTCTTCAACACTCTGGAGAGGACATATCTACTTGACGCGTGGGAAAGAGGCGGTAAAATATCAAGGTCTTAAACACTCCAGCGAGGATATACCTTCCTGACGCAGGGAAAGAGGAGGGGTCAAAGGTAAAGGTCTTCAATACTCCAGCGAGGACATACCTACCGGACGCATGGGAAAGAGGGGGTCATAAGTCAAGGTGATCAACACTCCGGCCAGTACATACCTACCTGATGCATGGGAAAGAGGGGATTAAGGGTCAAGGTCTTTAACACTCGGGCGAGGACATAGCTACCTGACGCTTGGGAAAGTGGTGGTCAAAGGTCAAGGTCTTCAAAACTCCGCTGAGGACATAGCTACCTGACGCGTGGAAAAGAGGAGGCAAAAAGGTCAAGGTCTTTAACACCCCGGTGAGGACATACATACCTGACACATGGGAAAGAGGGGGTCAAAGGTCAAGGTCTTCAATACACTGGCGAGTACATAGCTACCTGACGAAGGGAAAGTGGGGATCAAAGGTCAAGGTCTTCAACACTCCTGTGAGGACATACCTACCTGACATGTGGGAAAGATGGCGTCAAAGGTCAAGGTCTTCAACACTCCGGCGAGGACATACCAGCCTGACGCACGGTAAAGAGGGGGTCAAAGGTCATGGTCTTCAACACTCTGGCTATGACATACCTACATGACGCGTGGTAAAGAGTGAGTCAAAGGCTTCGACACTCCTGCGAGGATATACCTACTTGACGCATGGGAAAGAGGGAGTCAAAGGTCAAGGTCTTCAACAGAACGGCGAGGACATACCTACCTGACACAAAGGAAAGAGAAGGTCAAAGTTCAAGGTCTTCAACACTCCGGCGAGGACATACCTACTTGACGCGTGGGAAAGATGGGGTCAAAGGTCAAGGTCTTCAACACTCCAGCAAGGATATACATACTTGACGTGTGCGAAAGAGGGGTCAAGGTCTTCAACGCTCCAGAAAGGACATATCTACCTGACGCGTCGGAAAGAGTGGATAAAAGGTCAAGGTCTAAAACACTACGGAGAGGACATACCTATCGGACTCATGGGAAAGAGAGGTCAATGGTCAAAGTCTTCAACATTCTGGCGAGGATATAGCTACCTGACGCGAGGGAAAGAGGGGGGTCAAAGGTCAACGTATTCAACACTCCTGCGAGGACATACCTACCCGAAAATGATGGGAAAAGTGGGTCAAAGGTCAAGGTCTTCGACACTAAGAAGAGGACATACCTACCGGAAAATGTTGGAAAGGATGGTTCAAAGGTCAAGGTCTTCGACACTCCTGCAAGGACATACCTACCTGACGCATGGGAAAGAGGGGGTCAAAAGTCAAGGTCTTCAACACTCTGGAGAGGACATGTCTACTTGACGCGTGGGAAAGAGGCAGTCAAATATCAAGGTCTTCAACACTCCAGCGAGGACATACCTACCTGAAGCATGGGAAAAAGTGGGGTCAAAGGTAAAGGTCTTCAATACTCCAGCGAGTACATACCTACCTGACGCATGGGAAAGAGGGGATCAAGGGTCAAGGTCTTTAACACTCGGGCGAGGACATAGCTACCTGACGCGGGGAAAAGAGGAGGTGAAAAGGTCAAGGTCTTAAACACCCCGGCGAGGACATACATACCTGACACGTGGGAAAGAGGGGGTCAAAGGTCAAAGTCTTCAACACTCCGATGAGTACATACCTACCTGAGTCATGGGAAAGATGGGGTCAAAGGTCAAGGTCTTCAACGCTCCGGCAAGGACATAGCTACCTGACGCTTGGGAAAGAGGGGGTCAAAGGTAAAGGTCTTCAACACGCTGGCGAGTACATAGCTACCTGATGAAGGGAAAGTGGGGATTAAAGGTCAAGGTCTTCAACACTCCGGTGAGGACATACCTACCTGACATGTGGGAAAGAGGGGGTCAAAGGTCAAGGTCAACACTCTGGCGAGGACATACCAGCCTGACGCATGGTAATGAGGGGGTCAAAGGTCAAGGTCTTCAACACTCTGGCTAGGACATACTTACCTGACACGTGGGAAAGAGGGGGTCAAAGGTCAAGTAAGCATGAGCGAATTTTGCGGATCTCGCGTTCGCGAATTTTGCGGATTTGCGGATTCGCAATCCGCAAAATCCGCGAATTCCCGCGAATTTGCGGATTTTTTTTTTTTTGTGTTCGCCCGTTTTTTTGCCAGTTCGCGAGGGTTTTGTACACTTTCGCAAATTGCGAACTTACCTGTCGGGTCGCAAGTTTCGCGAACTTGTTGTTTCTACGTGTCCAGCCTGTTTGGGACACTCTTCTTCATCACTGCCACTCTCTGTCACCACTGCCACTCTCTGACTACTCATGCCACCGTCTGGCCCACCCATGCCACCCTCTGTTTCATCACCACACCCTCTGGTTGTCCAGTGTACATTATTTTCGGCAAAGCAAAGCACACCTTCCCTGCCTCAAGTGACCTGAATTAATTTGGGGCTGATTCATGTGTCACAGAATATTTTTTTAGCTGGCACCTGCTTCCTTAGTGCGCCCTGATTAGTGATCTTTTGCACTTGCTAAGTGCTTTCATTGTTGCAAAATTAGTTACAACACCTGCCCTGCCCCAACTGACAATAATGAATTAGGGGCTGATTAATGGATTTTAACTTCCAGCCTGGCTCCTGCTTGTCTCCCTTAGCTGTAATTCAGGACCTTTGTGGCATATGTGTAACTATTCTGAGGTTCAGAGCAGGGTCACATACTAGTTTCAACTGGCAACTGAACTCTGGAGGGGCCCCTCAGGAAGCACTCCAGGAAATGGCTACTAATGATGAGCCTGAACTTTTGAACCTGGTAAGTAGTTACTTTCAGTTTTGCTAAAATCGTATTTCTGCAATTTTGCACTTATTCGCGGGGCGCGAACTCACGCGAACAGTGCGAGCAGTGCGAGCAAAATCCGCTGCTCGCGGATTTGCGGATTTTGCGGGAAATTCGCAAATCTCGCGGATTGCGGATTTCCCGAAAATCCGCAAAATCCGCGAGCGGAACGGATTTTCCGCCCACGCCTAAGGTCAAGGTCTTCCACATTCCGGCAAGACCATACCTACCTGACGCAATGGAAATAGGGATCAAAGGTCAAGCTCTTTAACACTCCGGTGAGGACATACCTTCCTGAGACGTGGGAAAAGGGGGTCAAGTATCAAGGTCTTCAACACTCTGGCGAGGACATACCTTCCAGAAAGTGTTGGAAAAAGTGGGTCAAAGGTAAAGGTCTTCGGCACTCCGGCGAGGACATACCTACCGAAAAGTGTTGGAAAGAGTGGCTCAAAGGTCAAGGGTTTCGACACTCCAGCGAGGACTTACCTACCTGACACCCGGGAAAGTGTGGGTCACAGGTCAAAGTCTTCGACACTCTGGCGAGGACATACCTACCTGACTCGTAGGAAAGAGGGGGGTCAAAGGTAAGGACTTCAACACTCCGGGAAGATATACTTACCTGACGTGTGGGTAAGAGGGTGTCAAACATCAAGGTCTTCAACACTCCGGAGAGGACATAACTATAGGAAAGTGTTGGAAAAAGTGGGTCAAAGGTCAAGGTCTTCAACACTAAGGCGAGGACATAACTAACTGACACGTGGGGAAGAGGGGGTCAAAGGTCAAGGTCTTCGACACTCCAATAAGGACATTCCTACCTGACATGTGGGAAAGAGTATGTCAAAGGTCAAGGTCTTCGACACTCCGGCGAGGACATATCAACCTGACACGTGGGAAAGAGTCGGTCAAAGGAAAAGGTCTTTGACACTCCTGCGAGGACATATCTACCTGACACGTGAGAAAAGTGGGGACAAACGTCAAGGTTTTTGACACTCCGGCGAAGACATGCTTACTTGATGCGTGGGAAAGAGAGGGTCAAAGGTATTGGTCTTCAAAACTCCAGCGAGGACATACCTATCAGACGCATGGGAAAGAGTGGGTCAAAGTTCAAGGTCTCCGACACTCCGGCAAGGACATACCTACCTGACGCGTGGGAAAGAGTGGGTCAAAGTTGAAAATCTTCAACACTCCGGCAAGGACATCCCTAATGGAAAGTGTGGGAAAGAGTGGGTCAAAGTAGGTCAAGTTCTTTAACACTCCGGCGAGGACATACCTATCTGAAAGTGTTGGACAAAGTGGGTCAAAGGTCAAGGTCTTCGACACTCCGGCGAGGACATAACTACCTGACACTTGGGAAAGAGTAGGTCAAAGGTCAAGGTCTTTGACAATCCAGCGAGGACTTATCAACCTGACACGTGGGAAAGAGTGTGTCAAAAGTCAAGGTCTTCGACACTCTGACAAGGACATACCTACCTGACGGGTGGGAAAGAGTGGGCCAAAGGTCAAGTTCTTCGACACTCCAGCGAAGAAATAGCTACCTGACACGTGGGAAAGAGGGTGACAAAGGTCAAGGTCTTTGAAACTCCGGCGAGGACATACCTATCAGACGCGTGGGAAAGAGTGGGTCAAAGTTCAAGGTCTTTAACACTCCAGCGAGGACATACCTACATGACGCGTAGGAAAGAATGGGTCAAAGGTCAAGATCTTCGACACTTCGGCGAGGACATTCCTAGCGGAAAGTGTGGGAAAGAGTCGTTCAAAGGTCAAGGTCTATAACACTCCGGCGAGGACATAGCTACCTGACGCTTGGGAAAGAGTGGGTCAAAGCAGATCAAGTTCTTTAACACTCCGGCGAGGACATACCTACCGGACGCGTGGGAAAGAGGGGGACAAAAGTCAAGGTCTTCAACACTCCAGCGAGGAGATACCTACCTGACTCGTAGAAAAGAGGGGGTCAAAGGTCAAGGTCTTCAACTTTCCGGCGAGAACATACCTACCAGAAAGTGTTGGAAAGAGGTGGTCTAAGGTCAAGGTCTTCAACACTTTGGGAGGACATACCTACCTGACGCGTGGGAAAGAGGGGTTCAAACATCAAGGTCTTAAACACTCGGGAGAGGACATACTTATGTGACTTTGTGAAAGAGGGGGTCAAAGGTCAAGGTCTTCAACACTCGGGCAAGGACATACCTATCTGACGCGTGGGAAAGAGGGGGTCAAAGGTCAAGGTCTTCGACACTCCGGCGAAGACATACCTACCTGACGCGTGGGAAACAGTGGGTCAAAAGTCAAGGTCTTGGACACTCCGGCGAGGACATAACTACCTGACCCGTGGGAAAGAGTGGGTCAAAGTCTTTGAGGTCTTCAACCCTCCGGCGAGGACATACCTACCTGACGTGTGGGAATGAGAGGGTCAGAGGTCAAGGTCTTGGACACTCCTGCAAGGACATATCTACCTGACACAAGGGAAAGAGGGGGGTCAAAGGTCAAGGTCAAGGTCTTCTACACTCTGGAGAGGACATATTTACCTGACGCGTGGGAAAGAGGCAGTAAAATGTCATGGTCTTCAGCACTCCAGCGAGGACATACCTACCTGACGAGTGGGAAAGAGGGGGTGAAAAGTTAAAGGTCTTTAACGCTCCGAGGAGGACATACCTACCTGACACGTAGGAAAGAGGGGGTCAAAGCTCAAGGTCTTCAACACGCTGGCGAAGACATAGCTACCTGACGCGTGGAAAAGAGGGGATCAAAGGTCAAGCTCTCCAACACACAGGCGAGGACATACCTACCTGACACGTGGGAAAGAGAGTGTCAAACATCAAGGTCTTCAACATTCGGGAGAGGACATACCTACCAGACATGTGTGAAAGAGGGGGTATAAGGTCAAGGTCTTCAACATTCGGGCGAGGACATACCTACCTGACGCGTGGGAAAGAAGGGGTCAAACGTCAAGGTCTTAAACACTCCGGCGAGGAGATACCTACCTGGCTCGTAGGAAAGAGGGGGTCAAAGGTCAAGGTCTTCATCACTCTGGGAAGACATACCTACCTGACGCGTGGGAAAGAGGGGTTCATACATCAAGGTCTTCAACACTCGGGAGAGGACATATGTACGTGACGTTTGTGAAAGAGGGGGTCAAAGGTCAAGGTCTTCAACACTTGGATGAGAAAATACCTACCTGACACATGGGAAAGAGGGGGTCAAAGGTCAAGGTCTTCGACACTCCGGCGAAGACATACCTACCTGACGCGTGGGAAAGAGTGGGTCAAACATTAAGGTCTTCAACAATCGGTAGAGGACATACCTACCTGACGTTTGTGAAAGAGGGTGTCAAAGGTCAAGGTCTTCAACACTCGGGCGAGGACATATCTACCTGACGCGTGGGAAAGAGGGGGTCAAAGGTCAAGTTCTTCGACACTCCGGCGAATACATACCTACCTGACATGTGGGAAAGAGAAGGTCTAAGGTCAAGGTCTTTGACACTCCGGCGAGGACATACCTATCTGGCGCGTGGAAAAGAGGGGGTCAAAGGTCAAGGTCTTCGACTCTTCGACAAGGACATACCTACCTGACGCGTGGGAAAGAGTGGATCAAAGTCTTCGAGGTCTTCGACCCTCCGGCGAGAACACACCTACCTGACGCATGAGAAAGAGAGTGTCAAAGGTCAAGGTCTTAGACACTTCTGCAAGGACTTACCTACCGGACGCATGGGAAAGAGGGGGTCGAAGGTCAAGGTCTTCGACACTCCTATGAGGACATACCTACATGACGCGTGGGAAAGAGCGGGTCAAGGTCTTCAACGCTCCAGAGTGGATATATCTACCTGACGCGTGGGAAAGAGAGGGGCAAAGGTCAAGGTCTTCAAAACTCCGGCAAGGACATAGCTACCTGACGCGTTGGGAAGAGGGGGTCAATGTTCAAGGTCTTCAACCTTCAGGAAAGGACATACCTACCTGTGGCATGGGAAAGAGGGGGTCAAGGTCTTCAACACTCTGGCGAGGACATACCTACCTGACGCATGGGAAAGAGTGGGTCAAAGGTAAAGGTCTTCGACACTCTGGCGAGGACATACCTACCTGACTCGTAGGAAAGAGGGGGTCAAAGGTCACGGTCTTCAACTCTCCGGCAAGGAAATACCTAACAGAAAGTTTTTGAAACAGGGGGTCAAAGGTCAAGGTCTTCAACACTCTGGGAGGACATACCTACCTGACGCGTGGGAAAGAGGGTGTCAAACATCAAGGTCTTCAACACTCCGGAGAAGACATACCTACCTGATGTGTGTGAAAGAGGGGGTCAAAGGTCAAGGTCTTCAACACTTGGGCGAGGACATACCTACCTGATGCGTGGGAAAGAAGGGGTTAAAGGTCAAGGTCTTCGACAATCAAACAAAGACATACCTACCTGATGCGCTGGAAAGAGTGGGTCAAAGTCTTCGAGGTCTTTAACCCTCCGGCGAGGACATACCTACCTGACACGTGGGAAAGAGAGGGTCAAAGGTCAAGATCTTCGACACTCCGGCGAGGACATTCCTAGCGGAAAGTGTGGGAAAGAGTCGTTCAAAGGTCAAGGTCTATAATACTCCGGCGAGGACATAGCTACCTGACGCTTGGGAAAGAGTGGGTCAAAGCAGATCAAGTTCTTTAACACTCCGGCAAAGACATACCTACCAGACGCGTGGGAAAGAGGGGGACAAAAGTCAAGGTCTTCAACACTCCAGCGAGGAGATACCTACCTGACTCGTAGAAAAGAGGGGGTCAAAGGTCAAGGTCTTCAACTTTCCGGCGAGAACATACCTACCAGAAAGTGTTGGAAAGAGGTGGTCAAAGGTCAAGGTGTTCAACACTTTGGGAGGACATACCTACCTGACGCGTGGGAAAGAGGGGTTCAAACATCAAGGTCTTAAACACTCGGGAGAGGACATACCTATGTGACTTTGTGAAAGAGGGGGTCAAAGGTCAAGGTCTTCAACACTTGGGCAAGGACATACCTATCTGACGCGTGGGAAAGAGGGGGTCAAAGGTCAAGGTCTTCGACACTCCGTCGAAGACATACCTACCTGACGCGTGGGAAACAGTGGGTCAAAAGTCAAGGTCTTGGACTCTCCGGCGAGGGAATAACTACCTGACCCGTGTGAAAGAGTGGGTCAAAGTCTTCGAGGTCTTCAACCCTCCGGCGAGGACATACCTACCTGACGTGTGGGAATGAGAGGGTCAGAGGTCAAGGTCTTCGACACTCCTGCAAGGACATATCTACCTGACACAAGGGAAAGAGGGGGGTCAAATGTCAAGGTCAAGGTCTTCTACACTCTGGAGAGGACATATCTACCTGACGCGTGGGAAAGAGGCAGTAAAATGTCATGGTCTTCAGCACTCCAGCGAGGACATACCTACCTGACGAGTGGGAAAGAGGGGGTGAAAAGTTAAAGGTCTTTAACGCTTTAACGCTCCGGGGAGGACATACCTACCTGACACGTAGGAAAGAGGGGGTCAAAGCTCAAGGTCTTCAACACGCTGGCGAAGACATAGCTACCTGACACGTGGAAAAGAGGGGATCAAAGGTCAAGCTCTTCAACACACCGACGAGGACATACCTACCTGACACGTGGGAAATAGAGTGTCAAACATCAAGGTCTTCAACACTCGGGAGAGGACATACCTACCAGACATGTGTGAAAGAGGGGGTATAAGGTCAAGGTCTTCAACATTCGGGCGAGGACATACCTACCTGACGCGTGGGAAAGAAGGGGTCAAACGTCAAGGTCTTAAACACTCCGGCGAGGAGATACCTACCTGACTCGTAGGAAAGAGGGGGTCAAAGGTCAAGGTCTTCAACTCTCCGGCAAGGACATACCTACCAGAAAGTGTTAGAAAGTGGGGGTCAAAGGTCAAGGTCTTCATCACTCTGGGAAGACATAGCTACCTGACGCGTGGGAAAGAGGGTTCATACATCAAGGTCTTCAACACTCGGGAGAGGACATATGTACGTGACGTTTGTAAAAGAGGGGGTCAAAGGTCAAGGTCTTCAACACTTGGATGAGAAAATACCTACCTGACACATGGGAAAGAGGGGGTCAAAGGTCAAGGTCTTCGACACTCCAGCGAAGACATACCTACCTGACGCGTGGGAAAGAGTGAGTCATCTGTCAAGGTCTTCGCCACTCCGGCGAGGACATACCTTCCTCATGCGTGGGAAAGTGTGGGTCAAAGATCAAGGTCTTTGACACTTCGGCAAGGACATACCTACCTGACGTGTGGGAAAGAGTGGGTCAAAGGTCATGGTCTTCGACACGCTGGCGAGGACATACCTACCTGATGCGTGGAAAAGAGGGGGTCAAAGGTCAAGGTCTTGGACACTTCAGCAAGGACATACCTACCTGACAAGAGGGAAAGAGGGGGTCAAAGGTCAAGGTCTTCGACTCTACGACAAGGGCATACCTACCTGATGTGTGGGAAAGAGTGGTTCAAAGTCTTCGAGGTCTTCGACCCTCCGGCGAGGACATACCTAACTGACGCATGAGAAACGGTCAAAGATCAAGGTCTTCGACACTCCTGCAAGGACTTACCTACCTGACGCGTGGGAAAGAAGGGGTCAAAGGTCAAGGTATTCAACACTCCAGCGAGGAGATACCTACCTGACTCGTTGGAAAGAGGGGGTCAAAGGTCAAGGTCTTCAACTCTCCGGCAAGGACATACCTACCAGAAAGTGTTGGAAAGAGGGGGTCAAAGGTCAAGGTCTTCATCACTCTGGGAAGACATACCTACCTGACACAAGGGAAAGAGAGGGTCAAACATTAAGGTCTTCAACAATCGGTAGAGGACATACCTACCTGACGTTTGTGAAAGAGGGTGTCAAAGGTCAAGGTCTTCAACACTCGGGTGAGGACATATCTACCTGACGCGTGGGAAAGAGGGGGTCAAAGGTCAAGTTCTTCGACACTCCGGCGAATACATACCTACCTGACGTGTGGGAAAGAGTAGGTCTAAGGTCAAGGTCTTCGACACTCCGGCGAGGACATACCTATCTGACGCGTGGAAAAGAGGGGGTCAAAGGTCAAGGTCTTCGACTCTACGACAAGGACATACCTACCTGACGCGTGGGAAAGAGTGGATCAAAGTCTTCGAGGTCTTCGACCCTCCGGCGAGAACACACCTACCTGACGCATGAGAAAGAGAGTGTCAAAGGTCAAGGTCTTAGACACTTCTGCAAGGACTTACCTACCGGACGCATGCGAAAGAGGGGGTCAAAGGTCAAGGTTTCGACACTCCTATGAGGACATACCTACATGACGCGTGGGAAAGAGCGGGTCAAGGTCTTCAACGCTCCAGAGTGGATATATCTACCTGACGCGTGGGAAAGAGAGGGGCAAAAGGTCAAGGTCTTCAAAACTCCGGCAAGGACATAGCTACATGACGCGTTGGGAAGAGGGGGTCAATGTTCAAGGTCTTCAACCTTCAGGAAAGGACATACCTACCTGTGGCATGGGAAAGAGGGGGTCAAGGTCTTCAACACTCTGGCGAGGACATACCTACCTGACGCATGGGAAAGAGTGGGTCAAAGGTAAAGGTCTTCGACACTCTGGCGAGGACATACCTACCTGACTCATAGGAAAGAGGGGGTCAAAGGTCACGGTCTTCAACTCTCCGGCAAGGAAATACCTAACAGAAAGTTTTTGAAACAGGGGGTCAAACGTCAAGGTCTTCAACACTCTGGGAGGACATACCTACCTGACGCGTGGGAAAGAGGGTGTCAAACATCAAGGTCTTCAACACTCGGGAGAAGACATACCTACCTGATGTGTGTGAAAGAGGGGGTCAAAGGTCAAGGTCTTCAACACTTGGGTGAGGACATACCTACCTGATGCGTGGGAAAGAAGGGGTTAAACATCAAGGTCTTCAACACTCAAACAAAGACATACCTACCTGATGCGCTGGAAAGAGTGGGTCAAAGTCTTCGAGGTCTTTAACCCTCCGGCGAGGACATACCTACCTGACACGTGGGAAAGAGAGGGTCAAAGGTTAAGGTCTTCGACACTCCTGCAAGGACATACCTACCTGACGCTTGGGAAAGAGGGGGTCAAAGGTCAAGGTCTTCAAAACTCTGGAGAGGACATACCTACCTGACGCATGTGAAAGAAGGGGGTCAAAGGACAAGGTCTTCAGTACTCCGGCGAGGATATACCAACCGGATGCATGGGAAAGAGGGGGTCAAAGGTCAAGCTGATCAACACTCCGGCGAGTACATACCTAACTGACGCATGGGAAAGAAATGGTCAAAGGTCAAGATCTTCAACACTTGGAAGAGGAAATACCTACCTGACACATAGGAAAGAGGGGGTCAAAGGTCAAGGTCTTCAACACTCCGGCGAAGACATACCTACCTGACGCGTGTGAAAGAGTGGGTCATCTCTCAAGGTCTTCGCCACTCCGGCGAGGACATACCTACCTGACGCAAGGGAAAGTGTGGGTCAAAGATCAAGGTCTTTGACACTCCGGCAAAGACATACCTACCTGACGTGTGGGAAAGAGGGGGTCAAAGGTTAAGGTCTTGGACACTTCAGCAAGGACATGCCTACCTGACTCATGGGAAAGAGGGGGTCAAAGGTCAAGGTCTTCGAATCTACGGCAAGGACATACCTACCTGATGTGTGGGAAAGAGTGGTTCAAAGTCTTCAAGGTCTTCGACCCTCTGGCGAGGACATACCTAACTGACGCATGAGAAGGAAAGGGTCAAAAGTCAAGGTCTTAGACACTCCTGCAAGGACTTACCTAACTGACACATGGGAAAGAGGGTGTCAAAGGTCAAGGTCTTCAACACTCTAGAGGGGACATACCTACCTGACGTGTGGGAAAGAAGGGGTCAAAGTTCAAGGTATTCAACACTCCAGCGAGGAGATACCTACCTGACTCGTTGGAAAGAGGGGTCAAAGGTCAAGGTCTTTAACTCTCCGGCAAGGACATACCTACCAGAAAGTGTTGGAAAGAGGGGGTCAAAGGTCAATGTCTTCAACAATCGGTAGAGGACATACCTACCTGACGTTTGTGATAGAGGGTGTCAAAGGTCAAGGTCTTCAACACTCGGGCAAGGACATACCTACCAGAAAGTGTTGGAAAGAGGGGGTCAAAGGTCAAGGTCTTCATCACTCTGGGAAGACATACCTACCTGACACAAGGGAAAGAGGGGGTCAAACATTAAGGTCTTCAACAATCGGTAGAGGACATACCTACCTGACGTTTGTTAAAAAGGGTGTCAAAGGACAAGGTCTTCAACACTCACGCGAGGACATATCTACCAGACGCGTGGGAAAGAGTAGGTCAAAGGTCAAGGTCTTCGACACTACGACAAGGACATACCTACCTGACGCGTGGGAAAGAGTGGATCAAAGTCTTCGAGGTCTTCGACCCTCCGGCGAGAACACACCTGCCTGACGCATGAGAAAGAGAGTGTCAAAGGTCAAGGTCTTAGACACTTCTGCAAGGACTTACCTACCGGACGCATGGGAAAGAGGGGGTCGAAGGTCAAGGTCTTCGACACTCCTATGAGGACATACCTACATGACGCGTGGGAAAGAGCGGGTCAAGGTCTTCAACGCTCCAGAGTGGATATATCTACCTGACGCGTGGGAAAGAGAGGGGCAAAGGTCAAGGTCTTCAAAACTCCGGCAAGGACATAGCTACCTTACGCGTTGGGAAGAGGGGGTCAATGTTCAAGGTCTTCAACCTTCAGGCAAGGACATACCTACCTGTGGCATGGGAAAGAGGGGGTCAAGGTCTTCAACACTCTGGCAAGGACATACCTACCTGACACATGGGAAAGAGTGGGTCAAAGGTAAAGATCTTCGACACTCTGGCGAGGACATACCTACCTGACTCGTAGGAAAGAGGGGGTCAAAGGTCAAGGTCTTCAACAATCGGTAGAGGACATACCTACCTGACGTTTGTGAAAGAGGGTGTCAAAGGTCAAGGTCTTCAACACTCGGGCAAGGACATACCTACCAGAAAGTGTTGGAAAGAGGGGGTCAAAGGTCAAGGTCTTCATCACTCTGGGAAGACATACCTACCTGACACAAGGGAAAGAGGGGGTCAAACATTAAGGTCTTCAACAATCGGTAGAGGACATACCTACCTGACGTTTGTGAAAGAGGGTGTCAAAGGTCAAGGTCTTCAACACTCGGGCGAGGACATATCTACCTGACGCGTGGGAAAGAGGGGGTCAAAGGTCAAGTTCTTCGACACTCCGGCGAATACATACCTACCTGACGTGTGGGAAAGAGTAGGTCAAAGGTCAAGGTCTTTGACACTCCGGCGAGGACATACCTATCTGACGCGTGGAAAAGAGGGGGTCAAAGGTCAAGGTCTTCGACTCTACGACAAGGACATACCTACATGACGCGTGGGAAAGAGCGGGTCAAGGTCTTCAACGCTCCAGAGTGGATATATCTACCTGACGCGTGGGAAAGAGAGGGGCAAAGGTCAAGGTCTTCAAAACTCCGGCAAGGACATAGCTACCTTACGCGTTGGGAAGAGGGGGTCAATGTTCAAGGTCTTCAACCTTCAGGAAAGGACATACCTACCTGTGGCATGGGAAAGAGGGGGTCAAGGTCTTCAACACTCTGGCGAGGACATACCTACCTGACGCATGGGAAAGAGTGGGTCAAAGGTAAAGATCTTCGACACTCTGGCGAGGACATACCTTCCTGACTCGTAGGAAAGAGGGGGTCAAAGGTCACGGTCTTCAACTCTCCGGCAAGGAAATACCTAACAGAAAGTTTTTGAAACAGGGGGTCAAAGGTCAAGGTCTTCAACAATCGGTAGAGGACATACCTACCTGACGTTTGTGAAAGAGGGTGTCAAAGGTCAAGGTCTTCAACACTCGGGCAAGGACATACCTACCAGAAAGTGTTGGAAAGAGGGGGTCAAAGGTCAAGGTCTTCATCACTCTGGGAAGACATACCTACCTGACACAAGGGAAAGAGGGGGTCAAACATTAAGGTCTTCAACAATCGGTAGAGGACATACCTACCTGACGTTTGTGAAAGAGGGTGTCAAAGGTCAAGGTCTTCAACACTCGGGCGAGGACATATCTACCTGACGCGTGGGAAAGAGGGGGTCAAAGGTCAAGTTCTTCGACACTCCGGCGAATACATACCTACCTGACGTGTGGGAAAGAGTAGGTCAAAGGTCAAGGTCTTTGACACTCCGGCGAGGACATACCTATCTGACGCGTGGAAAAGAGGGGGTCAAAGGTCAAGGTCTTCGACTCTACAACAAGGACATACCTACCTGACGCGTGGGAAAGAGTGGATTAAAGTCTTCGAGGTCTTCGACCCTCCGGCGAGAACACACCTACCTGACGCATGAGAAAGAGTGTGTCAAAGGTCAAGGTCTTAGACACTTCTGCAAGGACTTACCTACCAGACGCATGGGAAAGAGGGGGTCGAAGGTCAAGGTCTTCGACACTCCTATGAGGACATACCTACATGACGCGTGGGAAAGAGCGGGTCAAGGTCTTCAACGCTCCAGAGTGGATATATCTACCTGACACGTGGGAAAGAGAGGGGCAAAGGTCAAGGTCTTCAAAACTCCGGCAAGGATATAGCTACCTGACGCGTTGGGAAGAGGGGGTCAATGTTCAAGGTCTTCAACCTTCAGGCAAGGACATACCTACCTGTGGCATGGGAAAGAGGGGGTCAAGGTCTTCAATACTCTGGCGAGGACATACCTACCTGACGCATGGGAAAGAGTGGGTCAAAGGTAAAGGTCTTCGACACTCTGGCGAGGACATACCTACCTGACTCGTAGAAAAGAGGGGGTCAAAGGTCACTGTCTTCAACTCTCCGGCAAGGAAATACCTAACAGAAAGTTTTTGAAACAGGGGGTCAAATGTCAAGGTCTTCAACACTCTGGGAGGACATACCTACCTGATGCGTGGGAAAGAGGGTGTCAAACATCAAGGTCTTCAACACTCGGGAGAAGACCTACCTACCTGATGTGTGTGAAAGAGGGGGTCAAAGGTCAAGGTCTTCAACACTTGGGCGAGGACATACCTACCTGATGCGTGGGAAAGAAGGGGTTAAAGTTCAAGGTCTTCGACACTCAAACAAAGACATACCTACCTGATGCGCTGGAAAGAGTGGGTCAAAGTCTTCGAGGTCTTTAACCCTCCGGCGAGGACATACCTACCTGACACGTGGGAAAGAGAGGGTCAAAGGTCAAGGTCTTCGACACTCCTGCAAGGACATACCTACCTGACGCTTGGGAAAGAGGGGGTCAAAGGTCAAGGTCTTCAAAACTCTGGAGAGGACATATCTACCTGACGCGTGGGAAAGAAGCAGTAAAATGTCAAGGTCGTCCACACTCCAGAGAGGACATACCTACCTGACGCATGGGAAAGAGGGGGGTCAAAGGACAAGGTCTTCAGTACTCCGGCGAGGATATACCAACCGGATGCATGGGAAAGAGGGGGTCAAAGGTCAAGGCCTTCAAAACTCTGGAGAGGACATATCTACCTGACGCGTGGGAAAGAAGCAGTAAAATGTCAAGGTCTTCAACACTCCAGAGAGGACATACCTACCTGAAGCATGGGAAAGAGGGGGGTCAAAGGACAAGGTCTTCAGTACTCCGGCGAGGACATACCTACCGGATGCATGTGAAAGAGGGGGTCAAAGGTCAAGGTGATCAACACTCCGGCGAGTAGATACCTAACTGATGCATGGGAAAGAGGTGGTCAAAGGCCAAGGTCTTCAACATTCCGGCGAGGACATAACTACCTGACCCGTGGGAAAGAGGGGTCAAAGGTCAAGGTCTTTAACACTCCTGCGAGGACATAGCTCCCTGATGCGTAGGAAAGAGGGGGTGAAAACGACAAGGTCTTTAACACTCCGGCGAGGACATACCTGCCTGACAGGTCGGAAAGAGGGGGTCAAAGGTCAAGGTCTTCAACACTCCGGCGAGTACATACCAACCTGACACGTGGAAAAGAGGGGGTAAACGTTCAAGGTCTTCAACACTCCGGCGATGACATAATTACCTGACTCATGGGAAAGATGGGGTCAAAGGTCAAGGTCTTTAACACTCCGGCAGAGACATACCTACCTGACGCTTGGAAAAGACGGGATCAAAGGTCAAGGTCTTCAACACTCTGGTGAGGACATATCTACCTGACGTGTGGGAAAGAGGGGATAAAAGGTCAAGGTCTAAAAGACTACGGAGAGGACATACCTACATGACGCGTGGGAAAGAGATGTCAATGGTCATGGTCTTTAACACACCGGCGAGGACATACCTACCTGACGCTTGGGAAAGAGGGGGTCAAAGGTCAAGGACTTCAACACTCCGGCGAGGACATAGCTACCTGACACGTGGGAAAGAGGGGGTCAAAGGTCAAGGTCTTCAACACTCAGATAAGGACATACCTACCTGTCATGTGGGAAAGAGGGGGTAAAAGATCAAGTTCTTCAACACTCTGGGTGAGGAGTGGGAAAGAGTGGGTCAAAGGATCGGACACTCTTGCGAGGACATACCTACTTGACGCGTGGGAAAGAGGGAGTCAAAGGTCAAGGTCTTCAACAGTCCGGCGAGGACATACCTACCTGACACGTGGGAAAGAGAGGGTCAAAGTTCAAGGGCTAGAAACACTCCGGCAAAGACATACCTACCTGACGCGTGGGAAAGAGGGGGTCAAAGGTCAAGGTCTTCAACACTCCGGCGAGGATATACATACTTGACGCGTGCGAAAGAGGGGGTCAAGGTCGTCAATGCTCCAGAGAGGACATATCTACCTGGCCCATGGGAAAAAGGGGATAAGAGGTCAAGATCTAAAACACTACGGAAAGGACATACCTATCTGATGCATCGGAAAGAGAGGTCAATGGTCAAAGTCTTCAACACTCTGGCGAGGACATAGCTACCTGACACATGGGAAAGAGGGGGGGTCAAAGGTGAAGGTCTTCAACACTCCGGCAAGGACATATCTATCGGAAAGTGTTGGGAAAAGTGGGTCAAAGGTCAAGGTCTTCGACACTAACGCGAGGACATACCTACCGGAAAATGTTGGAAACAATGGTTCAAAGGTCATGGTCTTCGACACTCCTGTGAGGACTCTCTTACCTGATGCGTGGGAATAAGGGGGTCAACGGTCAAGGTCTTCAACACTCAGGCGAGGACATAGCTATCTGACATGTGGGAAAGAGGGGGGGTCAAAGGTCAAGGTCTTCAACACTCTGGTGAGGACATATCTACCTGACTCATGGGAAAGAGGGGATAAAAGGTCAAGTTCTAAAAGACTACAGAGACGACATACCTACATGATGCGTGGGAAAGAGAGGTCAATGGTCAAGGTCTTTTTCACTCCGGCGAGAACATAGCTACCTGACGCGTGGGAAAAGAGGGGGGTCAAACGTCAAGGTCTTCCACACTCAGACAAGGACATACCTACCTGTCGCGTGGGAAAGAGGGGGTCAAAGGTCAAGGTCTTCAACACTCCGGCGAGGACATACCTACTGGAAAATGTTGGGAAAAGTGGGTCAAAGGTCAAGGTCTTCGTTACTAAGGCGAAGACATACCTACCGGAAAATGTTGGAAAGGATGGTTCAAAGGTTAAGGTCTTTGACACTCCTGCATGGATTTTCCTACCTGACGCGTGGGAAAGAGTGGGTCCATGGTCAAGGTATTCAACACTCCGGCTAGGACATACCTACCAGACGCATGGGAAACAGAGTGGGTCAAAGGTCAAGGTCTTCAACACTCTGGCGAGGACATACCTAGCAGAAAATGTTGGAAAGAGCGGGTCAAAGGTCAAGGTCTTCAACACTCCGGGAGGACATACCTACCTGACCTGTGGGAAAGAGGGGGTCAAAGATCAAGGTCTTCAACACTCCGGCGAGGAAATACCTACCTGATGAGTGGTAAAGAGTGGGTAAAAGGCTTCGACACTCCGGCGAGGATATACCTACTTGACGCATGGGAAAGAGGGAGTAAAAGGTCAAGGTCTTCAACAGTCCGCCGAGGACATACCTACCTGACATGAGGGAAAGAGAAGGTCAAAGTTCAAGGTCTTCAACACTCCGGCGAGGACATACCTACCTGACGCGTGGGAAAGATGGGGTCAAAGGTCAAGGTATTCAACACTCCCGCGAGGACATTCCTACCGGAAAGTGTTGGGAAAAGTGGGTCAAAGGTCAAGGTCTTCGACACTAAGGCGAGGACTTGCCTACCGGAAAATGTTGGAAAGGATGGTTCAAAGGTCAAGGTCTTCGAAACTTCTGCGAGGACTTTCCTACCTGACGCGTGGGAAAGAAGGGGTCAAAGGTGAAGGTCTTCAACACTCAGGCGAGGACATAGCTAAGTAACGCTGGGGAAAGAGGGGGGTCAAAGGTCAAGGATTTTACACTCCGGCGAGGACATACCTACCGGAAAGTGTTGGGAAAAGTGGGTCAAAGGTCAAGGTCTTCGACACTAAGGCGAGAACACATCTACCAGGAAATTTGGGAAAGGATGGTTTAAAGGTCAAGGTCTACAACACTCCTGCGAGGACTTTCCTACCTGACGCGTGGGAAAGAGTGGGTCAAAGGTCAAGGACTTTGACACTCCGGCTAGTACATGCCTACCTGATGCGTGGAAAAGAGTAGGTCAAAGGTCAAGGTCTTCGACCCTCCGACGAGGACATACCAACCTCACACGTGGGAAAGAGGGGGTCATAGGTCAAAGTCTTCGACACTCCGCAGAGGACATACCTACCTGACGCGTGGGAAAGAGAGGGTCAAAGGTCAAGGTCTTCGACACTCCAGCGATGACATACCTACCTGGTGCGTGGGAAAGAGTGTGTCAAAGGCCAAGGTCTTCGAAAGTCCGGCAAGGACATACCTACCTGATGCATGGGAAAGGGGGGGTCATAGGTCAAGGTCTTCAACACTCTGGCGAGGACATACCTACCGGAAAGTGTTGGGAAAAGTGGGTCAAAGGTCAAGGTCTTTGACACTAAGGCAAGGACATACATACCGGAAAATGTTGGAAAGGATGGTTCAAAGGTCAAGGTCTTCGACACTCCTGCGAGGACTTTCCTACCTGACGCGTGGGAAAGAGCGGGTCAAAGATCACGGTCTTCAACACTCAGGCGAGGACATAGCTTAGCTATCCGACGTGTGGGAAAGTGGGGGGTCAAAGGTCAAGGTCTTCAACACTCTGGCAAAGACATACCTACCTGACTCGTAGGAAAGAGGGGAATCAAAGGTCAAGGTCTTCAACTCTCCGGCAAGGACATACCTACCAGAAAGTCTTAAAAAGAGGGGGTCAAAGGTCACGGTCTTTAACACTTCGGGAGGACATACCTACCTGATGCGTGGGTAAGAGGGAGTCAAACATCAAGGTCTTCAAAACTCGGGAGAGGACATAACTACCAGAAAGTGTTGGAAAAAGTGTGTCAAAGGTCAAGGTCTTTAACGCTCAGGCGAGGACATACCTACCTGTTGCGTGGGAAAGAGGGGGTCAAAGGTCTAGGTCTATAACACTCCGGCGATGACATAACTACCTGACGCATTGGAAAGATGGGTTCAAAGGTCAAGTTCTTCAACACTCCGGCAAGGACATAGCTACCTGCCGCTTGGGAAAGAGGGGGTCAAATGTCAAGTTCTTCAGCACGCTGGAGAGGACATAGCTACCTAACGCGTGGGAAATAGGGGATCAAAGGTCAAGTTCTTCATCATTCCAGAGAGGACATATCCACCTGACATTTGGGAAAAAGGGGGTTAAAGGTCAAGGCCTTCAACACACTGACGAGGACATACCTACCTGACAAATGGCAAAGAGGGGGTCAAAGGTCAAGGTCTTCCGCATTCTGGCAAGGACATACCTACCTGACGCATGGGAAAAAGGAGGTCAAAGGTCAAGGCCTTCAACACTCCGGCGAGGACATACCTGCCTGACACGTGGGAAAGAGGGGGTCAAAGGTCAAGGTCTTCCACATTCTGGCGAGGACATACCTACCTGACACGTGGGAAAGAGTGGCTCAAAGGTGAAAGTCTTTGACACTCTGGCGAGGACATACCTACCTCACGCCTGAGAAAGAAGGAGTCATAGGTCATGCTCCTCGGCACTCCGGCGAGGACATACCTACCTGACGCGTGGAAAAGACGGTGTCAAAGGTCAAGGACTTCAACACACCAGAGAGGACATACCTATCCGACTCATGGAAAAGAGGGATCAAAGGTCAAGGTCTTTAACACTCCGGCGAGGACATACCTGCCTGACAGGTCGGAAAGAGGGGGTCAAAGGTCAAGGTCTTCAACACTCCGGCGAGTACATACCAACCTGACACGTGGAAAAGAGGGGGTAAACGTTCAAGGTCTTCAACACTCCGGCGATGACATAATTACCTGACTCATGGGAAAGATGGGGTCAAAGGTCAAGGTCTTTAACACTCCGGCAGAGACATACCTACCTGACGCTTGGAAAAGACGGGGTCAAAGGTCAAGGTCTTCAACACTCTGGTGAGGACATATCTACCTGACGTGTGGGAAAGAGGGGATAAAAGGTCAAGTTCTAAAAGACTACGGAGAGGACATACCTACATGACGCGTGGGAAAGAGATGTCAATGGTCATGGTCTTTAACACACCGGCGAGGACATACCTACCTGACGCTTGGGAAAGAGGGGGTCAAAGGTCAAGGACTTCAACACTCCGGCGAGGACATAGCTACCTGACACGTGGGAAAGAGGGGGTCAAAGGTCAAGGTCTTCAACACTCAGATAAGGACATACCTACCTGTCATGTGGGAAAGAGGCGGTAAAAGATCAAGTTCTTCAACACTCTGGGTGAGGAGTGGGAAAGAGTGGGTCAAAGGATCGGACACTCTTGCGAGGACATACCTACTTGACGCTTGGGAAAGAGGGAGTCAAAGGTCAAGGTCTTCAACAGTCCGGCGAGGACATACCTACCTGACACGTGGGAAAGAGAGGGTCAAAGTTCAAGGGCTAGAAACACTCCGGCAAAGACATACCTACCTGACGCGTGGGAAAGAGGGGGTCAAAGGTCAAGGTCTTCAACACTCCGGCGAGGATATACATACTTGACGCGTGCGAAAGAGGGGGTCAAGGTCGTCAATGCTCCAGAGAGGACATATCTACCTGGCCCATGGGAAAGAGGGGATAAGAGGTCAAGATCTAAAACACTACGGAGAGGACATACCTATCTGATGCATCGGAAAGAGAGGTCAATGGTCAAAGTCTTCAACACTCTGGCGAGGACATAGCTACCTGACACATGGGAAAGAGGGGGGGTCAAAGGTGAAGGTCTTCAACACTCCGGCAAGGACATATCTATCGGAAAGTGTTGGGAAAAGTGGGTCAAAGGTCAAGGTCTTCGACACTAACGCGAGGACATACCTACCGGAAAATGTTGGAAACAATGGTTCAAAGGTCATGGTCTTCGACACTCCTGCGAGGACTCTCTTACCTGATGCGTGGGAATAAGGGGGTCAACGGTCAAGGTCTTCAACACTCAGGCGAGGACATAGCTATCTGACATGTGGGAAAGAGGGGGGGTCAAAGGTCAAGGTCTTCAACACTCTGGTGAGGACATATCTACCTGACGCATGGAAAAGAGGGGATAAAAGGTCAAGTTCTAAAAGACTACAGAGACGACATACCTACATGATGCGTGGGAAAGAGAGGTCAATGGTCAAGGTCTTTTTCACTCCGGCGAGAACATAGCTACCTGACGCGTGGGAAAAGAGGGGGGTCAAACGTCAAGGTCTTCCACACTCAGACAAGGACATACCTACCTGTCGCGTGGGAAAGAGGGGGTCAAAGGTCAAGGTCTTCAACACTCCGGCGATGACATACCTACTGGAAAATGTTGGGAAAAGTGGGTCAAAGGTCAAGGTCTTCGTTACTAAGGCGAAGACATACCTACCGGAAAATGTTGGAAAGGATGGTTCAAAGGTTAAGGTCTTTGACACTCCTGCATGGATTTTCCTACCTGACGCGTGGGAAAGAGTGGGTCCATGGTCAAGGTATTCAACACTCCGGCTAGGACATACCTACCAGACGCATGGGAAACAGAGTGGGTCAAAGGTCAATGTCTTCAACACTCCGGCGAGGACATACCTAGCAGGAAATGTTGGAAAGAGCGGGTCAAAGGTCAAGGTCTTCAACACTCCGGGAGGACATACCTACCTGACCTGTGGGAAAGAGGGGGTCAAAGATCAAGGTCTTCAACACTCCGGCGAGGAAATACCTACCTGATGAGTGGTAAAGAGTGGGTAAAAGGCTTCGACACTCCGGCGAGGATATACCTACTTGACGCATGGGAAAGAGGGAGTAAAAGGTCAAGGTCTTCAACAGTCCGCCGAGGACATACCTACCTGACATGAGGGAAAGAGAAGGTCAAAGTTCAAGGTCTTCAACACTCCGGCGAGGACATACCTACCTGACGCGTGGGAAAGATGGGGTCAAAGGTCAAGGTATTCAACACTCCCGCGAGGACATTCCTACCGGAAAGTGTTGGGAAAAGTGGGTCAAAGGTCAAGGTCTTTGACACTAAGGCGAGGACTTGCCTACCGGAAAATGTTGGAAAGGATGGTTCAAAGGTCAAGTTCTTCGAAACTTCTGCGAGGACTTTCCTACCTGACGCGTGGGAAAGAAGGGGTCAAAGGTGAAGGTCTTCAACACTCAGGCGAGGACATAGCTAAGTAACGCTGGGGAAAGATGGGGGTCAAAGGTCAAGGATTTTACACTCCGGCGAGGACATACCTACCGGAAAGTGTTGGGAAAAGTGGGTCAAAGGTCAAGGTCTTCGACACTAAGGCGAGAACACATCTACCAGGAAATTTGGGAAAGGATGGTTTAAAGGTCAAGGTCTACAACACTCCTGCGAGGACTTTCCTACCTGACGTGTGGGAAAGAGTGGGTCAAAGGTCAAGGACTTTGACACTCCGGCTAGTACATGCCTACCTGATGCGTGGAAAAGAGTAGGTCAAAGGTCAAGGTCTTCGACCCTCCGACGAGGACATACCAACCTCACACGTGGGAAAGAGGGGGTCATAGGTCAAAGTCTTCGACACTCCGCAGAGGACATACCTACCTGACGCGTGGGAAAGAGAGGGTCAAAGGTCAAGGTCTTCGACACTCCAGCGATGACATACCTACCTGGTGCGTGGGAAAGAGTGTGTCAAAGGCCAAGGTCTTCGAAAGTCCGGCAAGGACATACCTACCTGATGCATGGGAAAGGGGGGGTCATAGGTCAAGGTCTTCAACTCTCTGGCGAGGACATACCTACCGGAAAGTGTTGGGAAAAGTGGTTCAAAGGTCAAGGTCTTTGACACTAAGGCAAGGACATGCATACCGGAAAATGTTGGAAAGGATGGTTCAAAGGTCAAGGTCTTCGACACTCCTGCGAGGACTTTCCTACCTGATGCGTGGGAAAGAGCGGGTCAAAGATCACGGTCTTCAACACTCAGGCGAGGACATAGCTTAGCTATCCGACGTGTGGGAAAGTGGGGGGTCAAAGGTCAAGGTCTTCAACACTCCGGCAAAGACATACCTACCTGACTCGTAGGAAAGAGGGGAATCAAAGGTCAAGGTCTTCAACTCTCCGGCAAGGACATACCTACCAGAAAGTCTTGAAAAGAGGGGGTCAAAGGTCACGGTCTTTAACACTTTGGGAGGACATACCTACCTGATGCGTGGGTAAGAGGGAGTCAAACATCAAGGTCTTCAAAACTCGGGAGAGGACATAACTACCAGAAAGTGTTGGAAAAAGTGTGTCAAAGGTCAAGGTCTTTAACGCTCAGGCGAGGACATACCTACCTGTTGCGTGGGAAAGAGGGGGTCAAAGGTCTAGGTCTATAACACTCCAGCAATGACATAACTACCTGACGCATTGGAAAGATGGGTTCAAAGGTCAAGGTCTTCAACACTCCGGCAAGGACATAGCTGCCTGCCGCTTGGGAAAGAGGGGGTCAAATGTCAAGTTCTTCAGCACGCTGGAGAGGACATAGCTACCTAACGCGTGGGAAATAGGGGATCAAAGGTCAAGTTCTTCATCACTCCAGAGAGGACATATCCACCTGACATTTGGGAAAAAGGGGGTTAAAGGTCAAGGCCTTCAACACTCTGACGAGGACATACCTACCTGACAAATGGCAAAGAGGGGGTCAAAGGTCAAGGTCTTCCACATTCTGGCAAGGACATACCTACCTGACGCGTGGGAAAAAGGAGGTCAAAGGTCAAGGCCTTCAACACTCCGGCGAGGACATACCTGCCTGACACGTGGGAAAGAGGGGGTCAAAAGTCAAGGTCTTCCACATTCTGGCGAGGACATACCTACCTGACACGTGGGAAAGAGTGGCTCAAAGGTGAAAGTCTTTGACACTCTGGCGAGGACATACCTACCTCACGCCTGAGAAAGAAGGAGTCATAGGTCATGCTCCTCGGCACTCCGGCGAGGACATACCTACCTGACGCGTGGAAAAGACGGTGTCAAAGGTCAAGGACTTCAACACACCAGAGAGGACATACCTATCTGACTCATGGAAAAGAGGGATCAAAGGTCAAGGTCTTCAACACCCCGGCGAGGACATACCTACCTGACACGTGGGAAAGAGGGGGTCAAAGGCTTCGACACTCCGGCGAGGACATACCTACCTGATGCATGTGAAAGAGTGAGTCAAAGATCAAGGTCTTGGACACTCAGGCGAGAACATACCTACCTGACCAGTGCGAAAGAGCGGGTCGAGGTCTTCAGCCCTCCGGAGAGGACTTATCTACCTGTTGAGTGGGAAAGAGGGGTTAAAAGGTCAAGGTCTTCAACAGTCCTGTGAGGACATACCTACGTGACGCGTGAGAAAGAAAGGGTTAAAGATCAAGATCTTCAACACTCCAGCGAGGACATACATACCTAACGCGTGGGAAAGAGAAGGTCAAAGATCAAGGTCTTCAACACTCCAGCGAAGATGTACATACTTGACTCGTGCGAAAGAGGGGGTCAAAAGTCAAGATCTATAACACTCTGGTGAGGACATGACTTTAGAAAGTGTTGGAAAAAGTCAGTCAAAGGTCAAGTTTGTCGACACTCCGGCTAGGACACACCTACCTGACGCATGGGAAAGAGGGGGTCAAAGGTCAAGGTCTTTGACACTCCGGCGAGGACATACCTACTTGACGCGTGGGAAAGAGCGGGTCAACGTCTTCAACGCTCCAGAGAAGACATATCTACCTGATGCTTGGGAAAGAGGGGATAAACGGTCAAGGTCTAAAACACTACGGAGAGGACAGACCTACCTGATGCGTGGGAAAATTAGGTCAATGTCTTCAACAGTCCGGCGAGGACATAGCTACCTGACGTGTGGGAAAGAGGCTGGTCAAAGATCAAGGTCTTCAACACTCCGGCGAGGACATACCTACAGGAAAGTGTTCGGAAAAGTGGGTCAAAGGTCAAGCTCTTCGACACTAAGGCAAGGACATACCTAACGGAAAATGTTGGAAAGGATGGTTTAAAGGTCAAGGTCTTCGAAACTTCTGCGAGGACATTCCTACCTGACGCGTGGGAAAGAAGGGGTCAAAGGTCAAGGTCCTTAACACTCCGGCAAGGACATACCTACCAGAAAGTGTTGGAAAAAGTCGGTCAACGGTCAAGGTCTTCGACACTAAGGCGAGGACATAGCTACCGAAAAGTGTTGGAAAGAGCGGTTCTAAGGTCAAGGTCTTCGACACTCCTGCAAGGACATACCTACCTGATGGGTAGGAAAGAGTGGGTCAAAGGTCAAAGTCTTGGACACTCCGGCTAGGACATACCTACCTGACGCGTGGGAAAGAGTGGGTCAAAGGTCAAGGTCTTCTTCCCTCCGGCAAGGACATCCCTTCCTCACGCATGGGAAGAGGGGGTCATAGGTCAAGGTCTTCAACACTCCGACGAGGACATACCTACATGACGCGTGGCAAAGAGCGTGCCAAAGGCAAAAGTCTTTGAAAGTCCGGCGAGGACATACTCTGGCAAGGACAAATCTACCTGACACGTGGGAAAGAGAGGGTCAAAGGTCAAGGTATTCGACACTCCGGCGGGCCGTAGCTAACTGAAGCGTGGGAAAAAGGGAGTCAAAAGTCAAGTTCTTCAACACTCTGTCGAGAAAATACCTACCTGATGAGTGGGAAAGAGGGGGTCAAAGGTCAAGATATTCGACACTCTGGCGAGGACATACCTACCTGATGCGTGGGAAAGAGAGGGTCAAAGGTCAAGGTCTTTGACACTCAGGTGAGGACATAGCTACCTGACGCGTGGGAAAGAGGGAGTCAAAGGTCAAGGCCCTCAACACTCCATGAGGACATACCTAACTGAAGTGTGGGAAAGAGGGGGTAAAAGGGCAAGGTCTTCAACAATCTGGCGAAGACAAACCTACCAGAAAGTGTGGGAAAGAGTGGGTCAAAGGTCAAGGTCCTCAACACTCCGGAGAGGACATACCTACCTGACGTGTGAGAAGGAGGGGTTAAAATGTCAAGATCTTCAACATTCCGGAGAGGACATACCTACCTGACGTGTCGGAAAGAGGGGGTTAAAGGTCAAGGTCTTCAACACTCCGGCAAGGACATGCCTATCTGACGGGTGGGAAAGAGGTGGTCAAAGGTCATAGTCTTCAACACTCCGGCGAGGTCATACCTACCGGAAAATGTTGTAAACAGTCAGTCATAGGTAAAGGTCTTCAACACTCCGGGGAGGACATACCTACCTAAATGTGTTGGAAAAAGTGGGTCAAAGGTCAAGGTCAATGACACTCTGGAGAGGACATACCTACCTGTTGCGTGGGAAAGAGGGGGTCAAAGGTCTAGGTCTATAACACTCCGGCGATGACATAACTACCTGACGCATTGGAAAGATGGGTTCAAAGGTCAAGGTCTTCAACACTCCGGCAAGGACATAGCTACCTGCCGCTTGGGAAAGAGGGGGTCAAATGTCAAGTTCTTCAGCATGCTGGAGAGGACATAGCTACCTAACGCGTGGGAAATAGGGGATCAAAGGTCAAGTTCTTCATCACTCCAGAGAGGACATATCCACCTGACACTTGGGAAAAAGGGGGTTAAAGGTCAAGGCCTTCAACACTCTGACGAGGACATACCTACCTGACAAATGGCAAAGAGGGGGTCAAAGGTCAAGGTCTTCCACATTCTGGCAAGGACATACCTACCTGACGCGTGGGAAAAAGGAGGTCAAAGGTCAAGGCCTTCAACACTCCGGCGAGGACATACCTGCCTGACACGTGGGAAAGAGGGGGTCAAAGGTCAAGGTCTTCCACATTCTGGCGAGGACATACCTACCTGACACGTGGGAAAGAGTGGCTCAAAGGTGAAAGTCTTTGACACTCCGGCGAGGACATACCTACCTGATGCATGTGAAAGAGTGAGTCAAAGATCAAGGTCTTGGACACTCAGGCGAGAACATACCTACCTGACCAGTGCGAAAGAGCGGGTCGAGGTCTTCAGCCCTCCGGAGAGGACTTATCTACCTGTTGAGTGGGAAAGAGGGGTTAAAAGGTCAAGGTCTTCAACAGTCCTGTGAGGACATACCTACGTGACGCGTGAGAAAGAAAGGGTTAAAGATCAAGATCTTCAACACTCCAGCGAGGACATACATACCTGACGCGTGGGAAAGAGAAGGTCAAAGATCAAGGTCTTCAACACTCCAGCGAAGATGTACATACTTGACTCGTGCGAAAGAGGGGGTCAAAAGTCAAGATCTATAACACTCTGGTGAGGACATGACTTTAGAAAGTGTTGGAAAAAGTCAGTCAAAGGTCAAGTTTGTCGACACTCCGGCTAGGACACACCTACCTGACGCATGGGAAAGAGGGGGTCAAAGGTCAAGGTCTTTGACACTCCGGCGAGGACATACCTACTTGACGCGTGGGAAAGAGCGGGTCAAGGTCTTCAACGCTCCAGAGAAGACATATCTACCTGATGCTTGGGAAAGAGGGGATAAACGGTCAAGGTCTAAAACACTACGGAGAGGACAGACCTACCTGATGCGTGGGAAAATTAGGTCAATGTCTTCAACAGTCCGGCGAGGACATAGCTACCTGACGTGTGGGAAAGAGGGGGGTCAAAGATCAAGGTCTTCAACACTCCGGCGAGGACATACCTACAGGAAAGTGTTCGGAAAAGTGGGTCAAAGGTCAAGCTCTTCGACACTAAGGCAAGGACATACCTAACGGAAAATGTTGGAAAGGATGGTTTAAAGGTCAAGGTCTTCGAAACTTCTGCGAGGACATTCCTACCTGACGCGTGGGAAAGAAGGGGTCAAAGGTCAAGGTCCTTAACACTCCGGCGAGGACATACCTACCAGAAAGTGTTGGAAAAAGTCGGTCAACGGTCAAGGTCTTCGACACTAAGGCGAGGACATAGCTACCGAAAAGTGTTGGAAAGAGCGGTTCTAAGGTCAAGGTCTTCGAAACTCCTGCAAGGACATACCTACCTGATGGGTGGGAAAGAGTGGGTCAAAGGTCAAAGTCTTGGACACTCCGGCTAGGACATACCTACCTGACGCGTGGGAAAGAGTGGGTCAAAGGTCAAGGTCTTCTTCCCTCTGGCAAGGACATCCCTTCCTCACGCATGGGAAGAGGGGGTCATAGGTCAAGGTCTTCAACACTCCGAAGAGGACATACCTACATGACGCGTGGCAAAGAGCGTGCCAAAGGCAAAAGTCTTTGAAAGTCCGGCGAGGACATACTCTGGCAAGGACAAATCTACCTGACACGTGGGAAAGAGAGGGTCAAAGGTCAAGGTATTCGACACTCCGGCAGGCCGTAGCTAACTGAAGCGTGGGAAAAAGGGAGTCAAAAGTCAAGTTCTTCAACACTCTGGCGAGAAAATACCTACCTGATGAGTGGGAAAGAGGGGGTCAAAGGTCAAGATATTCGACACTCTGGCGAGGACATACCTACCTGATGCGTGGGAAAGAGAGGGTCAAAGGTCAAGGTCTTTGACACTCCGGTGAGGACATAGCTACCTGACGCGTGGGAAAGAGGGAGTCAAAGGTCAAGGCCCTCAACACTCCATGAGGACATACCTACCTGAAGTGTGGGAAAGAGGGGGTAAAAGGGCAAGGTCTTCAACAATCTGGCGAAGACATACCTACCAGAAAGTGTGGGAAAGAGTGGGTCAAAGGTCAAGGTCCTCAACACTCCGGAGAGGACATACCTACCTGACGTGTGAGAAGGAGGGGTTAAAATGTCAAGATCTTCAACATTCCGGAGAGGACATACCTACCTGACGCGTCGGAAAGAGGGGGTTAAAGGTCAAGGTCTTCAACACTCCGGCAAGGACATGCCTACCTGACGCGTGGGAAAGAGGTGGTCAAAGGTCATAGTCTTCAACACTCCGGCGAGGTCATGCCTACCGGAAAATGTTGCAAACAGTCAGTCATAGGTAAAGGTCTTCAACACTCCGGGGAGGACATACCTACCTAAATGTGTTGGAAAAAGTGGGTCAAAGGTCAAGGTCAATGACACTCTGGAGAGGACATACCTACCTGACGAGTGGGAAAGAGGGGGTCAAAGGCAAAGGTCTTCAACACTCCGGCAAGGACATACCTACCTGACGTGTGGGAAAGAGGAGGTCAATGGCCACGGTCTCCGACATTCCGGCGTGGACATACCTACCTGACGCGTGGGAAAGAGGGGGTTCAAAGGTCAAGGCCTTCAACACTCCGGCGAGGACATAGCTACCTGACGTGTGGGAAAGAGGGGGTTAAAGGTCAAGGCTTTCAACACGCCGGTGAGGACGTAGCTACCTGAACACGTGGGAAAGAGGGGCTCAAAGGTCAAGGTCTTCAACACTCTGGCGAGGACATAGCTACCTGATGCGTAGAAAAGAAGGGTCAAAGGTCAAGGTCTTTAACACTCCGGCGAGGACAAACCTACCTGAAGTGTGGGAAAGAGTGGTCAAAGGTCAAGCTCTTCGACACTAAGGCAAGGACATACCTAACGGAAAATGTTGGAAAGGATGGTTTAAAGGTCAAGGTCTTCGAAACTTCTGCGAGGACATTCCTACCTGACGCGTGGGAAAGAAGGGGTCAAAGGTCAAGGTCCTTAACACTCCGGCGAGGACATACCTACCAGAAAGTGTTGGAAAAAGTCGGTCAACGGTCAAGGTCTTCGACACTAAGGCGAGGACATAGCTACCGAAAAGTGTTGGAAAGAGCGGTTCTAAGGTCAAGGTCTTCGAAACTCCTGCAAGGACATACCTACCTGATGGGTGGGAAAGAGTGGGTCAAAGGTCAAAGTCTTGGACACTCCGGCTAGGACATACCTACCTGACGCGTGGGAAAGAGTGGGTCAAAGGTCAAGGTCTTCTTCCCTCTGGCAAGGACATCCCTTCCTCACGCATGGGAAGAGGGGGTCATAGGTCAAGGTCTTCAACACTCCGAAGAGGACATACCTACATGACGCGTGGCAAAGAGCGTGCCAAAGGCAAAAGTCTTTGAAAGTCCGGCGAGGACATACTCTGGCAAGGACAAATCTACCTGACACGTGGGAAAGAGAGGGTCAAAGGTCAAGGTATTCGACACTCCGGCAGGCCGTAGCTAACTGAAGCGTGGGAAAAAGGGAGTCAAAAGTCAAGTTCTTCAACACTCTGGCGAGAAAATACCTACCTGATGAGTGGGAAAGAGGGGGTCAAAGGTCAAGATATTCGACACTCTGGCGAGGACATACCTACCTGATGCGTGGGAAAGAGAGGGTCAAAGGTCAAGGTCTTTGACACTCCGGTGAGGACATAGCTACCTGACGCGTGGGAAAGAGGGAGTCAAAGGTCAAGGC
The DNA here is from genome assembly GCF_964263255.1 of Lissotriton vulgaris. NCBI lineage: Eukaryota > Metazoa > Chordata > Amphibia > Caudata > Salamandridae > Lissotriton > Lissotriton vulgaris. Next base: position 2,053,519,531 of record NC_141687.1, on the reverse strand, counting down.
CCTCAACACTCCATGAGGACATACCTACCTGAAGTGTGGGAAAGAGGGGGTAAAAGGGCAAGGTCTTCAACAATCTGGCGAAGACATACCTACCAGAAAGTGTGGGAAAGAGTGGGTCAAAGGTCAAGGTCCTCAACACTCCGGAGAGGACATACCTACCTGACGTGTGAGAAGGAGGGGTTAAAATGTCAAGATCTTCAACATTCCGGAGAGGACATACCTACCTGACGCGTCGGAAAGAGGGGGTTAAAGGTCAAGGTCTTCAACACTCCGGCAAGGACATGCCTACCTGACGCGTGGGAAAGAGGTGGTCAAAGGTCATAGTCTTCAACACTCCGGCGAGGTCATGCCTACCGGAAAATGTTGCAAACAGTCAGTCATAGGTAAAGGTCTTCAACACTCCGGGGAGGACATACCTACCTAAATGTGTTGGAAAAAGTGGGTCAAAGGTCAAGGTCAATGACACTCTGGAGAGGACATACCTACCTGACGAGTGGGAAAGAGGGGGTCAAAGGCAAAGGTCTTCAACACTCCGGCAAGGACATACCTACCTGACGTGTGGGAAAGAGGAGGTCAATGGCCACGGTCTCCGACATTCCGGCGTGGACATACCTACCTGACGCGTGGGAAAGAGGGGGTTCAAAGGTCAAGGCCTTCAACACTCCGGCGAGGACATAGCTACCTGACGTGTGGGAAAGAGGGGGTTAAAGGTCAAGGCTTTCAACACGCCGGTGAGGACGTAGCTACCTGAACACGTGGGAAAGAGGGGCTCAAAGGTCAAGGTCTTCAACACTCTGGCGAGGACATAGCTACCTGATGCGTAGAAAAGAAGGGTCAAAGGTCAAGGTCTTTAACACTCCGGCGAGGACAAACCTACCTGAAGTGTGGGAAAGAGTGGTCAAAGGTCAAGCTCTTCGACACTAAGGCAAGGACATACCTAACGGAAAATGTTGGAAAGGATGGTTTAAAGGTCAAGGTCTTCGAAACTTCTGCGAGGACATTCCTACCTGACGCGTGGGAAAGAAGGGGTCAAAGGTCAAGGTCCTTAACACTCCGGCGAGGACATACCTACCAGAAAGTGTTGGAAAAAGTCGGTCAACGGTCAAGGTCTTCGACACTAAGGCGAGGACATAGCTACCGAAAAGTGTTGGAAAGAGCGGTTCTAAGGTCAAGGTCTTCGAAACTCCTGCAAGGACATACCTACCTGATGGGTGGGAAAGAGTGGGTCAAAGGTCAAAGTCTTGGACACTCCGGCTAGGACATACCTACCTGACGCGTGGGAAAGAGTGGGTCAAAGGTCAAGGTCTTCTTCCCTCTGGCAAGGACATCCCTTCCTCACGCATGGGAAGAGGGGGTCATAGGTCAAGGTCTTCAACACTCCGAAGAGGACATACCTACATGACGCGTGGCAAAGAGCGTGCCAAAGGCAAAAGTCTTTGAAAGTCCGGCGAGGACATACTCTGGCAAGGACAAATCTACCTGACACGTGGGAAAGAGAGGGTCAAAGGTCAAGGTATTCGACACTCCGGCAGGCCGTAGCTAACTGAAGCGTGGGAAAAAGGGAGTCAAAAGTCAAGTTCTTCAACACTCTGGCGAGAAAATACCTACCTGATGAGTGGGAAAGAGGGGGTCAAAGGTCAAGATATTCGACACTCTGGCGAGGACATACCTACCTGATGCGTGGGAAAGAGAGGGTCAAAGGTCAAGGTCTTTGACACTCCGGTGAGGACATAGCTACCTGACGCGTGGGAAAGAGGGAGTCAAAGGTCAAGGCCCTCAACACTCCATGAGGACATACCTACCTGAAGTGTGGGAAAGAGGGGGTAAAAGGGCAAGGTCTTCAACAATCTGGCGAAGACATACCTACCAGAAAGTGTGGGAAAGAGTGGGTCAAAGGTCAAGGTCCTCAACACTCCGGAGAGGACATACCTACCTGACGTGTGAGAAGGAGGGGTTAAAATGTCAAGATCTTCAACATTCCGGAGAGGACATACCTACCTGACGCGTCGGAAAGAGGGGGTTAAAGGTCAAGGTCTTCAACACTCCGGCAAGGACATGCCTACCTGACGCGTGGGAAAGAGGTGGTCAAAGGTCATAGTCTTCAACACTCCGGCGAGGTCATGCCTACCGGAAAATGTTGCAAACAGTCAGTCATAGGTAAAGGTCTTCAACACTCCGGGGAGGACATACCTACCTAAATGTGTTGGAAAAAGTGGGTCAAAGGTCAAGGTCAATGACACTCTGGAGAGGACATACCTACCTGTTGCGTGGGAAAGAGGGGGTCAAAGGTCTAGGTCTATAACACTCCGGCGATGACATAACTACCTGACGCATTGGAAAGATGGGTTCAAAGGTCAAGGTCTTCAACACTCCGGCAAGGACATAGCTACCTGCCGCTTGGGAAAGAGGGGGTCAAATGTCAAGTTCTTCAGCATGCTGGAGAGGACATAGCTACCTAACGCGTGGGAAATAGGGGATCAAAGGTCAAGTTCTTCATCACTCCAGAGAGGACATATCCACCTGACACTTGGGAAAAAGGGGGTTAAAGGTCAAGGCCTTCAACACTCTGACGAGGACATACCTACCTGACAAATGGCAAAGAGGGGGTCAAAGGTCAAGGTCTTCCACATTCTGGCAAGGACATACCTACCTGACGCGTGGGAAAAAGGAGGTCAAAGGTCAAGGCCTTCAACACTCCGGCGAGGACATACCTGCCTGACACGTGGGAAAGAGGGGGTCAAAGGTCAAGGTCTTCCACATTCTGGCGAGGACATACCTACCTGACACGTGGGAAAGAGTGGCTCAAAGGTGAAAGTCTTTGACACTCCGGCGAGGACATACCTACCTGATGCATGTGAAAGAGTGAGTCAAAGATCAAGGTCTTGGACACTCAGGCGAGAACATACCTACCTGACCAGTGCGAAAGAGCGGGTCGAGGTCTTCAGCCCTCCGGAGAGGACTTATCTACCTGTTGAGTGGGAAAGAGGGGTTAAAAGGTCAAGGTCTTCAACAGTCCTGTGAGGACATACCTACGTGACGCGTGAGAAAGAAAGGGTTAAAGATCAAGATCTTCAACACTCCAGCGAGGACATACATACCTGACGCGTGGGAAAGAGAAGGTCAAAGATCAAGGTCTTCAACACTCCAGCGAAGATGTACATACTTGACTCGTGCGAAAGAGGGGGTCAAAAGTCAAGATCTATAACACTCTGGTGAGGACATGACTTTAGAAAGTGTTGGAAAAAGTCAGTCAAAGGTCAAGTTTGTCGACACTCCGGCTAGGACACACCTACCTGACGCATGGGAAAGAGGGGGTCAAAGGTCAAGGTCTTTGACACTCCGGCGAGGACATACCTACTTGACGCGTGGGAAAGAGCGGGTCAAGGTCTTCAACGCTCCAGAGAAGACATATCTACCTGATGCTTGGGAAAGAGGGGATAAACGGTCAAGGTCTAAAACACTACGGAGAGGACAGACCTACCTGATGCGTGGGAAAATTAGGTCAATGTCTTCAACAGTCCGGCGAGGACATAGCTACCTGACGTGTGGGAAAGAGGGGGGTCAAAGATCAAGGTCTTCAACACTCCGGCGAGGACATACCTACAGGAAAGTGTTCGGAAAAGTGGGTCAAAGGTCAAGCTCTTCGACACTAAGGCAAGGACATACCTAACGGAAAATGTTGGAAAGGATGGTTTAAAGGTCAAGGTCTTCGAAACTTCTGCGAGGACATTCCTACCTGACGCGTGGGAAAGAAGGGGTCAAAGGTCAAGGTCCTTAACACTCCGGCGAGGACATACCTACCAGAAAGTGTTGGAAAAAGTCGGTCAACGGTCAAGGTCTTCGACACTAAGGCGAGGACATAGCTACCGAAAAGTGTTGGAAAGAGCGGTTCTAAGGTCAAGGTCTTCGAAACTCCTGCAAGGACATACCTACCTGATGGGTGGGAAAGAGTGGGTCAAAGGTCAAAGTCTTGGACACTCCGGCTAGGACATACCTACCTGACGCGTGGGAAAGAGTGGGTCAAAGGTCAAGGTCTTCTTCCCTCTGGCAAGGACATCCCTTCCTCACGCATGGGAAGAGGGGGTCATAGGTCAAGGTCTTCAACACTCCGAAGAGGACATACCTACATGACGCGTGGCAAAGAGCGTGCCAAAGGCAAAAGTCTTTGAAAGTCCGGCGAGGACATACTCTGGCAAGGACAAATCTACCTGACACGTGGGAAAGAGAGGGTCAAAGGTCAAGGTATTCGACACTCCGGCAGGCCGTAGCTAACTGAAGCGTGGGAAAAAGGGAGTCAAAAGTCAAGTTCTTCAACACTCTGGCGAGAAAATACCTACCTGATGAGTGGGAAAGAGGGGGTCAAAGGTCAAGATATTCGACACTCTGGCGAGGACATACCTACCTGATGCGTGGGAAAGAGAGGGTCAAAGGTCAAGGTCTTTGACACTCCGGCTAGGACATACCTACCTGACGCGTGGGAAAGAGTGGGTCAAAGGTCAAGGTCTTCTTCCCTCTGGCAAGGACATCCCTTCCTCACGCATGGGAAGAGGGGGTCATAGGTCAAGGTCTTCAACACTCCGAAGAGGACATACCTACATGACGCGTGGCAAAGAGCGTGCCAAAGGCAAAAGTCTTTGAAAGTCCGGCGAGGACATACTCTGGCAAGGACAAATCTACCTGACACGTGGGAAAGAGAGGGTCAAAGGTCAAGGTATTCGACACTCCGGCAGGCCGTAGCTAACTGAAGCGTGGGAAAAAGGGAGTCAAAAGTCAAGTTCTTCAACACTCTGGCGAGAAAATACCTACCTGATGAGTGGGAAAGAGGGGGTCAAAGGTCAAGATATTCGACACTCTGGCGAGGACATACCTACCTGATGCGTGGGAAAGAGAGGGTCAAAGGTCAAGGTCTTTGACACTCCGGTGAGGACATAGCTACCTGACGCGTGGGAAAGAGGGAGTCAAAGGTCAAGGCCCTCAACACTCCATGAGGACATACCTACCTGAAGTGTGGGAAAGAGGGGGTAAAAGGGTAAGGTCTTCAACAATCTGGCGAAGACATACCTACCAGAAAGTGTGGGAAAGAGTGGGTCAAAGGTCAAGGTCCTCAACACTCCGGAGAGGACATACCTACCTGACGTGTGAGAAGGAGGGGTTAAAATGTCAAGATCTTCAACATTCCGGAGAGGACATACCTACCTGACGCGTCGGAAAGAGGGGGTTAAAGGTCAAGGTCTTCAACACTCCGGCAAGGACATGCCTACCTGACGCGTGGGAAAGAGGTGGTCAAAGGTCATAGTCTTCAACACTCCGGCGAGGTCATGCCTACCGGAAAATGTTGCAAACAGTCAGTCATAGGTAAAGGTCTTCAACACTCCGGGGAGGACATACCTACCTAAATGTGTTGGAAAAAGTGGGTCAAAGGTCAAGGTCAATGACACTCTGGAGAGGACATACCTACCTGACGAGTGGGAAAGAGGGGGTCAAAGGCAAAGGTCTTCAACACTCCGGCAAGGACATACCTACCTGACGTGTGGGAAAGAGGAGGTCAATGGCCACGGTCTCCGACATTCCGGCGTGGACATACCTACCTGACGCGTGGGAAAGAGGGGGTTCAAAGGTCAAGGCCTTCAACACTCCGGCGAGGACATAGCTACCTGACGTGTGGGAAGAGGGGGTTAAAGGTCAAGGCTTTCAACACGCCGGTGAGGACGTAGCTACCTGAACACGTGGGAAAGAGGGGCTCAAAGGTCAAGGTCTTCAACACTCTGGCGAGGACATAGCTACCTGATGCGTAGAAAAGAAGGGTCAAAGGTCAAGGTCTTTAACACTCCGGCGAGGACAAACCTACCTGAAGTGTGGGAAAGAGTGGTCAAAGGTCAAGCTCTTCGACACTAAGGCAAGGACATACCTAACGGAAAATGTTGGAAAGGATGGTTTAAAGGTCAAGGTCTTCGAAACTTCTGCGAGGACATTCCTACCTGACGCGTGGGAAAGAAGGGGTCAAAGGTCAAGGTCCTTAACACTCCGGCGAGGACATACCTACCAGAAAGTGTTGGAAAAAGTCGGTCAACGGTCAAGGTCTTCGACACTAAGGCGAGGACATAGCTACCGAAAAGTGTTGGAAAGAGCGGTTCTAAGGTCAAGGTCTTCGAAACTCCTGCAAGGACATACCTACCTGATGGGTGGGAAAGAGTGGGTCAAAGGTCAAAGTCTTGGACACTCCGGCTAGGACATACCTACCTGACGCGTGGGAAAGAGTGGGTCAAAGGTCAAGGTCTTCTTCCCTCTGGCAAGGACATCCCTTCCTCACGCATGGGAAGAGGGGGTCATAGGTCAAGGTCTTCAACACTCCGAAGAGGACATACCTACATGACGCGTGGCAAAGAGCGTGCCAAAGGCAAAAGTCTTTGAAAGTCCGGCGAGGACATACTCTGGCAAGGACAAATCTACCTGACACGTGGGAAAGAGAGGGTCAAAGGTCAAGGTATTCGACACTCCGGCAGGCCGTAGCTAACTGAAGCGTGGGAAAAAGGGAGTCAAAAGTCAAGTTCTTCAACACTCTGGCGAGAAAATACCTACCTGATGAGTGGGAAAGAGGGGGTCAAAGGTCAAGATATTCGACACTCTGGCGAGGACATACCTACCTGATGCGTGGGAAAGAGAGGGTCAAAGGTCAAGGTCTTTGACACTCCGGTGAGGACATAGCTACCTGACGCGTGGGAAAGAGGGAGTCAAAGGTCAAGGCCCTCAACACTCCATGAGGACATACCTACCTGAAGTGTGGGAAAGAGGGGGTAAAAGGGCAAGGTCTTCAACAATCTGGCGAAGACATACCTACCAGAAAGTGTGGGAAAGAGTGGGTCAAAGGTCAAGGTCCTCAACACTCCGGAGAGGACATACCTACCTGACGTGTGAGAAGGAGGGGTTAAAATGTCAAGATCTTCAACATTCCGGAGAGGACATACCTACCTGACGCGTCGGAAAGAGGGGGTTAAAGGTCAAGGTCTTCAACACTCCGGCAAGGACATGCCTACCTGACGCGTGGGAAAGAGGTGGTCAAAGGTCATAGTCTTCAACACTCCGGCGAGGTCATGCCTACCGGAAAATGTTGCAAACAGTCAGTCATAGGTAAAGGTCTTCAACACTCCGGGGAGGACATACCTACCTAAATGTGTTGGAAAAAGTGGGTCAAAGGTCAAGGTCAATGACACTCTGGAGAGGACATACCTACCTGACGAGTGGGAAAGAGGGGGTCAAAGGCAAAGGTCTTCAACACTCCGGCAAGGACATACCTACCTGACGTGTGGGAAAGAGGAGGTCAATGGCCACGGTCTCCGACATTCCGGCGTGGACATACCTACCTGACGCGTGGGAAAGAGGGGGTTCAAAGGTCAAGGCCTTCAACACTCCGGCGAGGACATAGCTACCTGACGTGTGGGAAAGAGGGGGTTAAAGGTCAAGGCTTTCAACACGCCGGTGAGGACGTAGCTACCTGAACACGTGGGAAAGAGGGGCTCAAAGGTCAAGGTCTTCAACACTCTGGCGAGGACATAGCTACCTGATGCGTAGAAAAGAAGGGTCAAAGGTCAAGGTCTTTAACACTCCGGCGAGGACAAACCTACCTGAAGTGTGGGAAAGAGTGGTCAAAGGTCAAGGTCTTCAACACTCCAGCGAGGACATACCTACCTGACGTGTGGGAAAGAGTGGGTCAAAGGTTAAGGTCTTTAACACTCTGGTGAGGACATACCTACCGGACGAATAGGAAAGAGGGGGTTCAAAGGTCAAGGTCTTCAACACTCCGACGAGGACATAGTTACCTGGTGCATGGGAAAGAGGTCGTCAAAGGTCAAGGTCTTCAACAATCTGGCGAAGACAAAGCTACCTGACGCGTGGGAAAGAGAGGGTCAAAGGTCAACGTTTTCAACACTCCGGCGAGGACGTAGCTACCTGACGCGTGGGAAAGAGGGGGTCAAAGGTCAAGGTCTTCAACACTCCGGCAAGGATGTAGCTACCTTACATGTGGGAAAGAGGGGATCAAAGGTCAAGGTCTTCAACACTCCGGCGAGGACATAGCTACCTGACTCGTTTAAAAGAGGGGGGCAATGGTCAAGGTTTTCAACACTCCGGCGAGGACATACCTACCTGACACGTGGGAATGAGGGGGTCAAAGGTCAAGTTCTTCAAAACCCCCGCGAGGACATACCTACCTGACACGTGGGAATGAGGGGCTCAAAGGACAAGATCTTCAACACTCCGGCGAGGACATACCTACCGGAAAGTGTGGAAAATAGGGGGTCAAAGGTCAAGGTCTTCAACACTCCAGCGAGTGCATACCTACCGGAAAGCGTGGGAAAGAGGGGCTCAAAGGTCAAGGTCAAGGTCTTCAACACTCCGGCGACGACATTCCTACCGGAAAGCATGGGAAAGAGCAGGTCAAAGGTCAAGGTCTTCAACACTCTGGCGAGGACATACCTACCGGACGCGTGGGAAAGAGGAGGTCAAAGGTCAAGGTCTGCTACACTCCGGCAAGAACATAGCTACCTGATGCATGGGAAAAAGGTGGTCAAAGGTTAAGGTCTTGAACACTCTGGCGAGGACATTCCTACCTGATGCATGGGAAAAGAGGGGGTCAAAGGTCAAGGCCTTCAACACTCCAGTGAGGACATACCTACCGGGAAGTGTTGGAAAAAGGGGTTCAAATGTCAAGGTCTTTATGACTCTGGAGAGGACATACCGACGGTACACGTGGGAAAGAGGGAGTTAAAGGTCAAGGTCGTCAGTACTCCAGAGAGGACCTACCAACCTAATACGTGAGAAAGAGGTGGGTCAAAGGTCAAGGGCTTCAACATTCTGGAGAGGACATACCTACCTGACCCGTGGGAAAGTGGGGGTCAAAGGTCAAGGTCTTCAACACTCCAGAGAGGACATACCTAACTGACCCGTGGGAAAGAGGGGGTCAAAGTTCAAGGCCTTCAGCACTCCGGTGAGGATATCTACCTGACGTGTTGGAAAGAGTGGGTATAAGATCAAGGTCATGAGTAACTAATGAAATAGAGGCATGGGTGACCTAGTGTCAAAGAATGAAGATGACATAGTTGGCATGAGCATAGAGGTCAAGAACATTCCCAATCTAATAAGGTTGCAGAAATCAAGGCGCTCTGGGAAAATTGAAAGATTTGGAAAATGGATCCCGGTGAGATAATGTGCTGATCTGGAATGTTTTGGAACAGAGGAATGTGATGACATCATCCTGTACTATATGTCTCTTTTCCGTATTGTACCCAAAGAGGGCCCACCATATGAAATTCTCATAATCCAGGCGCATTGAGAGAGAGCACCACGGTTGTCTCCCCCTGTTGTCTGCCCCTGCAACATTATAGTTAAGCAGGGGTCCTCCCACCTAAAGGACACTGTTAATGTGAGAAGTAAAAAAAATAGATCTGCTCATTTTTTGAGAATATACTCTTGACCTTTTCTAGGATGTTTCACATGTGGCCATGAGCAAATGACGCATGCTATCCTTAGTGACTCCTGAGTTTTATAGTAGAGTGAGTCATATCCATACAGTTCTCCTGAGTGGGAATAGGAGGGTCGAAGAGTGGGGGAGGGTCAGGGGAGTTTTGACAGAAATTGATGTTGGAAGTGTTTTGTATTCACTTTGACTGATGGTCTACACTGTTTTATCCTATTCTATGACAACAAAGAGAAAAAAGAAAGCTCGAGGCAGAAATCCCAATGCTACTGTGTGATGCATGGGAGGTGCAGACAGCCTTGACATACTCACGAGGGGAGTCTATGACAGGGGGATTGCACTACTGGAGAGCTTGAAATACTATTCTGCGTTGCAATGAGCCATTCCTAAAAGCAAATACAGTGATTCAAGGAAATATGGGCCTCCCAGCAGCTTTGTATGGACCCGAGACAATGGCAGAACTAAAGTGTCATACCAAGTCCATGATTCGATCACAGAAGGAGACCACTAGATAAATGAATGGTAGAAGACATTAGTGAATCAATCCCTGGTATGGCACAGTGTGGCACAGACTGAATTGCAGAAAACGCAGAGATCTGAGGGATGGGACTAGACATGAATCCGAAAATTGGGAGCTTGTGCCGAGATGGGAGGCTGATAAACTGGAGTTGTCATTTGGGAGGACTGCCAGATGCCTGAGACGAGGTATTTATCTAGTTCCAGATAAACCATGCTATGTCGACTCACTTAGTGGTGGGAGCATAGGTTGCAAAGGCACCCCGCTGAAAAACCACCCTGCTGTCAGAACCCCTTACCAAGAAACCATCTCACTTACTTATAACTGCTCAACAATTACTGAAATGCCGTAGAGAAGTTAAAGAGAGCGGTGGGAGTAGGTACTTATCACCTTCGAGAAATAGTGATCTGGGTTAGCTTTTGCCTGGTCCAGTTGCTCTTTCTACATGCATCCTACTAAACAAAATCTAGGTTGTGTAAGATGGGGAAAATAGGGTCAGATCTCTGTGCCAGAGGGTGCAGCCGATTGGGAACCTTTCTTCACGCACTATGGGGGTGCCAAATGCTAACCAGCTACTGAAGGCTGCATGGGTGTGCCAGAGCTATGTCACTGGATCCCAGGCAAAACTGTCTCCCAGGCTAGAGGAACTCAACATTTGCAGAGATTGATCAAACCCCACACACACACACAGAACTCTCACCACCCTGGGGCTAACAGCAGCAAAAAGAAATGTGGGCAAGAAATAAGGATCTGATATGCCTCAAAATTTGACCTCTGGGTAAACAGACATGGATCGGTGCATGTTGGTGGAACAGCAGGTCTATCAGTGGGGGGGGGGGCTGCCCCTATAAGTGGGAAAACAAATTAAAGCAATGAAGAATGCACTATGGACAATAGTGGTCTGGCCCTTGTGTGAGGCAAAAAAAGGAAACCACTGACAGGATAGTGGAGAATGGAAACGATAATTTGGAGCTGCCGGAGCAATAAGGTTTGGTGTGCTAACATTGATGGGTGCTTGAGGTAGTCCTTCCCTCAAGAAGCTTGAGAATATGCACAAGCGAGGCCTATCCATGTGCAGGGGATGAGGAGAGGAATCTCACACAGATTTAGTTATCGCAATTTGATGGACTGATAGAGCGGTAGTAGAGCTGGGGTGTTTTGATGGAAATTTGTTGCACTATTTTTGTAGTTTTCTTGTGTCTTATGAAAATGATGCATTGCTGTGTCTGACAGATTGGAATGGATTTAAGTAGAGGAGGTCCCTGTCACTCTTTTTTCTGTTGTTTTGTCTCTTACTCCCCATTATGGGGTCTTGTTGGTTGTGTTCATGATAAAAGTTAATGCTTTTTCCATCTCAACCAGTAGATCTTGATGGAGGTGGACAATGAATCTACCCATACAACCTCAGGCTTTTTCACAGGATTTAATTGTTTGTTTTTTTGTCCCATGCTGTAGGCAATATTGGACAATGAGTCATCACAAAACTTGTGAACATCGGTCTGTAGAGGGTTATGTTAGGTGAACCGTAGCTTGGTATCTCTATCCTGTTTGTTGCTGTTTGCTGTTTGCTGTTGCAAATTGTGTCACACCAATGTCTCTCAAATGTTGCCTTTGCGCAAGATAGTAGTGGTCTCAGAGAGTCTTCAAATTCTTTAATTTGCTCTGATTTTGTCCATTTTGAATCGGCACAATGCTGCAGTTTTACCAATTTAGAGTCAATTGTGGAAGTGGAATTTGGCTGGCTCTGTGGGAGATTCAGTTTAAATGTGCCCAACACTGATTGGAGTATTGGGGGGCAGGTACATGCCCATGGCTCTGGTTGGTCTTATCTTGCGGTAAATTATTAAGGAGTCTGGATTTTACAGAATCTCCTGCCCTTAATGCAGTGGTTAGTTGCCTTTCAAACAATTTGATTTCCTCTGGAAGAACTCTAGAGAACTATAATGACAGGAGAAAGGTAAATAATGTAAGTTAACTTTAGTTAGTCACATTAACAAGAGTAAATTCAACAGTTAACAAGAGTAAATACAACAGCTGAGTAGCTGTTTCCATCCAAGATATTATGTGCCGGAGGTGGTCACTTTCCCCAGGAAGGCAAATACAGTCTCATTGTTTGTGTAGGGCAGGAGCCAGTGTAGGAACAGGAATGGCCATGTCGATTTCGTATCAGTCTGTCACATATGATCTTACATTCTTTTCAAGTTAACCTTGTGTATGACAATGAACCTTTCAACAGAAGAGCTGCTTGCGTAACCACTGAGGGCCAGGTGTACAAAGCTTTTGTGAGGTTGCAAACTTCCCCAATCACAGAATACCATTGCGACCTCCAAATAGCATTATTTTATGTACAAAAGCCCAATTTGAAATTCAGTAATCTATTACTAAATTGCAAATTGGGTTTGCGACTGGGTAATAGTAAGGGGCGTGTTTAGTGCATCCATTCCTAATTCCAAATCGCTGTGGTGTGGTGAATGTTTTGCAACGGACGTAAGGTTGCAAAACATTCAAATTTTTCCACCTACTTCAAGTAGATGGTAACCCATTTACAAATGTAAAGGGGCCCCCTGGAAACCCTTCGCCAGTGAGAATATTTGGAAAAACATCTTTTAAGAACAGGCAGGGGTTCCTCGTACCACTGCCTACTCTTAAAAAATTAAAAGAAAGCTTTTTTTTCTTTTTGAAACAAATCCCATTTTCATACCTGTAATGGACACATGTGGCTGCAACAACTACATGAAAAGTTCCCACTAAAATAAAATCCCATATCTCACATACAGTGCAATCTGCCAAAAGACAAATTGCATTGTCTCTCTCACATCATTCAAAAATACAGTGAACTCTCACAAGTAAGAGTTTACTTTCCAACCTCGAATAGCATTACAACTTGCTGCACATTTACTCATAAGTTAACTTTATAAGTATTTGATAAAGTTCTAGCAAGAAGTGTAACATTAAAAAATCATCTTATATTAGGGCTAATTATAATCTCCTATAACATCATATTGTTACTTGTGTAAACATAACAGCCAATTAAACTTCTGTTTTATCATATGCTGGGACATACTCCTGATCAATAAAATCAAGAAAAACGCTTCAGATCAAATTACTAAATTGAATCAGAAGAAACCAGCAACCTGCAATCTTCTGCTATGGAAATGAGAAAGATACTGGTATCTTAAATCACGTCCACAAATTTTGTTACTGCTAATGCTGAATAGGTCACTATCACTGTGAGAAATGCATCATTCACACTATGACATTACCAAACATCTCCCAAGCTTCAGACTAGCAGTGCATGTGCGCTAATCTCATGACAGCGAGGGAATACTGGTGCAAGAAAGTTCACCTATTTGTAATCAATAATTAGACAGATTTTCTCTACATATCTGGTATCAATTTATAAATCACTGTGCACTACTCAAAATAATTTAGGACAAACCTTTAATACGTGTCTTAACAAGTGAGAGTTGAGGAACCTGCTATCCGCCAGACTTTATACAGCCTTCAGTACCTTCTGCAGCATGATGGGGTGAGTACAAATTTCTGCTTGCCTCCCTCCGCCCATGGTGGGGTTATGTCATCTATAAAATTGTCTTGGAGGTCCTGGGGTAGTGTTATCATGTGGGTATATAATGTTTGGTTAAAACACTGGAATGCATGTACTATCGAAGCATTCCCCATAATGGGTTCTGCGTTGGCTGTACACAAGTATTGAACCACCATTCTTGGTTGCACCCCTTTCAGTATCAGCAAGAGGACACCCGAGCTTCGGCCTCCCACGAAGCTCGGGTCCTGCAATGAGACAACGCCGGACAGAGCGGGCCTCCTTTTTCCTGAGCTGGGTTCCAGGAGAGGTGAGGTACACTCCCTGTACTATTCAGATGTAAGAGACACCGTTTGGTACAGAGGAACACGATTTTGGACTATTTATGTATATCCTTTACAGATTGTCGTTACGTTCACTTTATGTATGCAGTAGCTAATGCTTAGAACTCTGGCCCTGAAGAAAGCCATGGGATCTTGTCCCTACCGGCTGAAACATGTTGGCCTTGTAAATGTAGTTATATGTTTAGACTGCTTCCTCTGCATTGTTCTTGTTTGTTTGAGGGAAAGGACAAATTACATTAGAGTTTTTCGCCTATTGATCCTTTTACCCCTTGTTTTTAACTCACACATCTTTTGATTTTTGCACTGCACTCAATCCCATCTTTATCATTTGTTCATGGGTACCTTAGCGATTGATGGTGCGACCCAATTGAGTAAGGGCGATGGATGGGTCTCATTGATCAAGAGACATACCACCCCATTTTTGGATGACCAAATGAGAACACTTGATCTACATACCTATTTGATGGGAATCCAACACATCTCTGTACGGGTCTTACCAACAATCTCAGTAGGTCCCTCGACAGGTTTGTCCTGGCACACATTCTGATATAGAGACTTATATAGCTCTATTAGCGCCTAACTCACTTATGTAGGAGTTTTGCAGCAGCTCGGAGTACTTGAAACTCCGTTATAGACCCCCAGTTCTTTTTGTTGTTAGGACACTTCCGCCTCCACATAAGTCCTGGCCCAGGTATGTTTCCCAAGGTAGACCATTTCTCTAAATTCTGCAAACAGGAAATCAATTGGGCAAGTACGGAGGTAAAGGGAGAGATGTTGTATCATTGTTAAGCTACATTTAACGGTGTAGAAAAAGAATATCAAGGACAAAATGTTGAGGTGCACAAATACCAAGTTGGAAATATCGTGGGTCAGAAATATTGACAGCAAAAATATAGAGGTTAAGAATATCGAATTCAGGTCAATGATATTGATTTTACAAATACCAAAGTATTCCATATCATTTGCAAAAATACAGTTGTTAAAAATATCGTTTTTTATTATGGTTATGTATTTTAGTGTATATTTTATATGCATGTGATGTATGTTGTGTATAAGAATTGTTTGTATTTTTTATATTTTTAGTAGTTATAAAAAAATTATCTACATTTTGCACTTTTAGTTCTGTAGCGAGTTGTGGGTTTATAGGGGCATAGGGTGGGAGGTAATTTAATTATAATAAATGTATTAATTAGTTTAATATGAATTTTGTACTTTTAGTTCTGCAGCTGGGTTGTGGGTTTATGGGGGAATAGGGTGGAAAGTAATTTAATTATTTAAAATGTATTGATTAATTTGTATTTATTGATGTGTATATCCATTTATTATTAATTAATTAATATTTTATTGTCAATATGATTTGTAATTGTTTCATACAGTGTTTTAGCCTGTTCCCTCATCCTACTTCAACCTCCCACCCCTAACTCCTCACTATCCCCTTATTAGCTTTATATCACTCCACCCTCCCTCCTTTCCCCCATCTCCTCCAACCTTTAGACCATCATGCTTCACCTTAGTCCCAATCCCATGTCTCACTCCAAACCTGCTCTGTCCTCCCTACACCCCTCCCTCACCAAACATGGCCCCAACTCTTGGTCCATTCTTTACCCTCCCAATCTTTCTAAAAACGCATAGAAAATTTTCAAACATAAATAACTAATCCTGCATCCCGGAACCCTAATTGTGGATAACTACCACAGCCTCATAACCAACTACATTTTCTATTCTAAGTGCCCCTCCAAATGGAAGAGCACCTTCCTACGCTACCTCCCAGTTACTAAATCTAACAATATTCCTTACGGTTTCAAAATATCTACTACTCCCTGTCCTATTTTCCCCGGTGAAATGGACATCTCCATCTTCAAACTGGAAATATCCTCATACAAGCCTCTGAACACTACCCCAACATCTTCGAGCATCATTTTAGCACTCTGTCCCACCAATTGCCCTTACCTACTCCTCTCATCTCTACTCCCCATTCCCCAGACACGTCCCTGTGCTCCCCTGCCTCCATGACAAATACCCTTCTTCCCCTAGACATCTCTAACCTCAAGGACTTATCCTATTCTATGACTTCCTATCCACCACCCAACCCCGAAACCCCAAAACATCTCAAACTCACTCATCATCCCCCAAACTCCCATGCTCTCCAACGACCGTTACCTTCTGACCCCAAGCACCACTGCTAGACCCTCTCCTTCCCCCCAAGCTCCCCTCTTAGCCCACACCACCATACCCCCGCCTGTCCCACATCCCCTATCTGAATTCCCCCCACCCCCAACTCTGATGTTGCCTCTCCCCTCACCCCTTACACCCTCTCTTCTTCTACTATCCCGTTCCCGAACCCCTACAACTGCCCCATCCCTCTCCATGCCTGTCCCTCCCGCACACTGCCAGATCCCCCTTCTCTCTCCCCCAGACCTCCCCAATTCCAACAGCTTCAGCATCTGCTTACCACCCCCTAGGCCTCTCACCCTCTCCCAACACTAGACATCCACCCAGATCAACTACGAACACACCTCCTCCACTCCTCCTCCACTCCTCCTGCCCCAAGTACCTCTTTAACTATCCTCCTGTCCTTCCCCACGTACTTCCCCCCCTGACTACCGGAACTCCCCTCCCCCCCACAGACCTGCCCCACTCCCACAACGTCAGCACCGTTCAATCAATCAATCAATCAGAGACACTTATAAAGCGCGCTACATACCCGTAGGGTCTCAAGGCGCTGGGGGGGGGGAGCCGCTACTGCTCGAACAGCCAGGTCTTCAGCTTCTTCCTGAAGGAGAGGTGGTCTTGGGTCAGGCGCAGGTCGGTCGGGAGGGAGTTCCAGGTCTTGGCGGCCAGGTAGGAGAAGGACCTTCCTCCTGTAGTCGCTCTTCGGATGCGGGGGACGGCGGCGAGGGCGTGGTTGGCTGATCGTAGGTGGCGTTTGGGAGCGTAGAAGTTGACTCGGCTGTTGAGGTAGCTCGGGCCTTGGTCGTGTAGGGCTTTGTGTGCGTGGGTGAGGAGGCGGAAGGTGATTCTTTTGTTGACGGGGAGCCAGTGAAGGTCTCTCAGATGTCCGGAGATGTGGCTGGTTCGTGGGATGTCGAGGATGAGTCTGGCTGAGGCGTTCTGGATCCGCTGGAGTCTCTTCTGGAGCTTGGCGGTGGTACCGGCGTAGAGGGCGTTGCCGTAGTCCAGTCGGCTGGTGACGAGGGCCTGGGTGACGGTCTTCCTGGTCTCGGTGGGGATCCACCAGAAGATCTTCCGTAGCATGCGTAGGATGTTAAAGCATGCCGAGGAGACGTTGTTGACTTGCCTGGTCATGGAGAGGGAGGAGTCCAGGATGAAGCCCAGGTTGCGTGCATGGGCTGTCGGTTTGGATGCGGTGCCCAGGGCGGGAGGCCACCAGGAGTTGTCCCAGGCGGAGGGAGAGGAGCCCAGGATGAGGACCTCCGTCTTATCCGAGTTCAGTTTCAGGCGGCTGGTCGTCATCCACTCGGCTACCTCTTTCATCCCTTCGTGCAGGTTGGCTCTGGCGGCGGCGGGGTCGTTGGTCAGGGAGAGGATCAGCTGGGTGTCGTCGGCGTAGGAGATTATGCTGAGGTTGTGTTTGCGTACGATGGCCGCGAGAGGGCTCATGTAGACGTTGAAGAGTGTGGGGCTCAGAGATGATCCTTGGGGGACGCCGCAGATGACTTCGGTGGCCTCTGACTTGTACGGTGGTAGGCGGACTCTCTGTGTTCTCCCGTCGAGGAAGGAGATGATCCATTCCAGCGCCTTGTCCTGGATTCCGACGTTGCTGAGGCGCCGTACTAGGGTGCGGTGGCAGACCGTGTCGAATGCCGCGGAGAGGTCCAGGAGGATGAGGGCCGCTGTTTCTCCGTTGTCCATCAGGGCTCGGATGTCATCGGTGGCAGCGATGAGGGCGGTCTCGGTGCTGTGGTTGGCTCGGAAGCCGGACTGTGAGGGGTCGAGGGATCCGTTCGTCTCGAGGAAAGCGGCCATCTGCTTGTTGACGGTCTTCTCGATGACTTTGGCTGGAAACGGGAGGAGCGAGATGGGGCGGTAATTCTTGAGGTCGGTGGGGTCCGCTGTTGGTTTCTTGAGTAGAGCGCTGAGTTCGGCGTGTTTCCAGCTCTCGGGGAAGATGGTGGTGTCGAAGGATGTGTTGATGATGTCTCGCAGGTGGGGTGCGATGACAGCGTCGGCCTTGTTGAAGACGTGGTGAGGGCAGGGGTCGGTCGGTGATCCGGAGTGGATGGAGTTCATCGTGCGGATGGTGTCTTCGGTGCTGATCGGGGTCCAGGCGTGGAGGGTGGTGGTGGGGGGTGGTTGTTCGGTCATGGTGTGCGTTGGTTGGTTGTTGAAGCTGTTGTGTATGTCCGCGATCTTGTTGTGGAAGTATGAAGCCAGGGAGTTGCAGAGGTCTTGCGATGGGGTGATGTCGTTGTTTCCTGCGCTGGGGTTGGAAAGCTCTTTGACGATGTTGAAGAGTTCCTTGCAGTTGTGTGCGTTGTTGTCCAACCGGTCCTTGAATGCTGTTTTCTTGGCGGCGCGGATCAGCTGGTGGTGTTTCCGGGTGGCAAGTTTGAAGGAGGTCCTGTTGTCCGGTGTCGGTTCCCTTCTCCAGACTTTCTCGAGGGCTCGGCAGTTCTTCTTGGAGCTCTTGAGTTCGTCGGTGAACCATGGGGCTTTCTTGCTGCCGGGTCTGCTGGGCGGGGTCCTCAGTGGGGCGAGTTCGTCCGCGCAGTTGCTGATCCACTTCGTGAGGTTGTCGGTGGCCTGGCTGGGGTTCGCTGAGCTGGCAGGAGGGTGCTGGCTCAGGGAGGTGGCGAGCTGGTCTGCTGTGATCTTGTTCCAGCTTCTGCGGGCGGCCTGTTGCTGGTGGTGGTGGGTCGTTGTTTTCTTGAAGGTGAAGTGGACGCAGCTGTGGTCCGTCCATTGAAGCTCTGTGGCGTGGCTGAAGTCGATGTCCTTGCTGGATGAGAAGACAGCGTCGAGTGTGTGTCCGGCGAGGTGGGTGGGGGTGGACACCAGTTGCTTGAGTCCCAGGTTGGCGAGGTTGTCGAGCAGGGTGCTGGTGTTGCGGTCGTTGTTGTTCTCCAGATGGAAGTTGAGGTCTCCCAGGAGGATGTAGTCAGCGGAGGGGAGGGCATGTGGGCTGACGAAGTCGGCGATGTCCTCGCTGAATTGTGTGCGTGGTCCAGGGGGTCGGTAGATCAGGGTGCCTCTGAGGGTGGTGTTCGGGTTGGTGTGGATCTGGAAATGCCGTTGTCCGTTGTCGCACCCCCAGACCTCCCAACCTCTCCGAACACCAGAACACCTCCCCCGACCAACTCAGAAAACACCTCCCCCATACTGCCTCTACTACATCCCACCTCAATCTTTTAACTCAGACACTTTGCAACATTGACTGCAATAGTGCTTACTTGGTATCTGAAGTCACTGTGCTTAGAGAGGATTTCAAAGACGTCAAATCCCTTATACCCAAAACCCGCCTCTTCCGGTCCACTTCACCATACACTGGTCCTCAAAAACCTACTAATCTCAAACCTTGGGAAACCACAAAACTACACAACCGTACACATAGACCTCTTTGCACCTTAAGTGACCACTCCGCCACTGACCTATCCGACATCTGCAACTCCTACCCGCCAATAACCTCACTTAAGGATATGGCTGTTCCTCACTCCAACATCCCTGTTATTATAGGGACCATCAGAATTCCCTCCTCTCCTGGCTTCCCGAGACCCTCTCCTCAACGTTCCGCCATCCATTTGTGCCCCCCCAAAAAAACCAACCCTAAGCCCCAGGCTTGCCTGTTCGCGAACTGCCATTCGGTGGTTCAGCATGCGACTAAAATTTCCTGAACTATCCTTAGTAAAGATATAGACGTCCCCTTCCTCACAGAAACCCGGCTCAATGATCATATAACACCCATTCTTGACTTACTCTCCCCCCCCCCGGTTACTCTATCATCAGGAAAGACAGACCAAAGAGAATAGGAGGTGGATTTTAAAAGCGAACTCCAGCTCTCCCTAGTCAAAAACACAGACTTTGCAACATTTGAATACCTAGGAGTTGAACTTAAGATCCAAGACGATCCCCAAATACATCTACACAATATCTATCATCATCCGGGTGAACCTCTTCCCTTCGCTGAGGAATTATCTGACCTTTCTTACTCAATCATCACTTTCTAGCTCTAAAAATGTCTTCCTAGGAGACTTAAACCTTCACTGGAAAGTCACAAGGATCCTACTATCAAACTTCTCAATAACCTTCTTGAGATAAATGACCTCAAACAACTCTGCTATTCCCCAACCCACTCAAAAGGGGCTACTCTTGATGCCATCATTGCAAACAATGATTTGGCATCCCTATCCAACATCACCCATGTCGATTGGTCTGACCACCACCTCATACTGTTCATGATCTCCCCCTTAGCCCTGCCCCCCACCTAAGAACAACAAAACCAAAATTTCTAACAGAAACCTTAATCTTATTGCCCCTAGTGTACTGGAGGCCAAACTCCAAGCTCAACTTAGTTGAACCCCTCCCTCTCTTAATGCAAATGAGCTCACTGAGAAATATAATAAAACCTCTGAGGCACCATCCAAACTAAAAACTAAAAAAAATATCCCTTCCATATCATGGTTTACCTCAGCCCTCACCATTGAAAGACGTGCTCTCAGACTGGCTGAAAGAACTTGGAGACAACACCATTCCCCCTCCAATCTCGTCGTCTTTCGAACCGCTAGATCTACTTACAAGAAACACATTTTCTTTAAAAAGGCATCTTTTTTTCGGTTACAACTCGCCCATGCCAAAAATAGATCCAGAGAACTGTTCAACATTGTTAGAAACCAAACCTCCCCCGCCCCTCCACTTGACGGCCTCCTCCAACAAATGTGAAAAAATTGATAACTTTTTCTCCGAAAAAATCACCAAAATTGACCAATCTTTCATTTGAACTCAGATCCCTCCCAACCCCAATATTCCCATGTTACTACTGCAACACCCTCCCCCCTGATCCTGCCCCCTGCATCCCTAGCACCAACTTTCAATAACCCCTCCTGAAACCTACCCTGAGAAAATACAGCTAAAAAATAATGCCACCAGCAGAATTTCCACTCCGTTTTTCGAGCTAGAAGTCTTTAACATCCTGTCCAAATTTAAACCGTCCTCTCACACAAAAGGCCCCCTCCCGTCTACCCTCGTCCAGGACCTTAAGAACATCATTGTACCTTATTGGACCAAAATCATCAGCTCCTACCTTTCCTCGGGGTGCGTCCCTGTCTACCTCCAACTCGGGCTGGTCAACCCCATTCCAAAAAACCCTAAGGCTGACCCCAACAACCCTAATAACCTCCACCCCATCTCAAACCTCCCCATTCTTTCAAAAGCCCTTGAAAAATGTGCCCTTCTTCAATTGGATAAACACATTGACACTTACAACCGACTCGAACCTTTACAATCTGGCTTCCGTAAAGGCTGCAGCACTGAAACTGCATTGCTAAATATAGCTGATGACATCTACCACGCCATGGATAATGGTGAGACCTGCCTACTAATTCTCCTAGACCTCTCTGCGGCATTCAATACAGTTAACCATTTAACCTTACTCAATACATTTAAACTTCGTTTCGGTCTTAATGGCACTGTCCTGAACTGGTTCACCTCCTATTTCCAACACAGACCCCAGTAAATCAAAATCAAAAACTGTCTCTCCAGCCCCACTCCTGTCTCCCTTGTTGTCCCCCAAGGATCTATCCACTCACCTGCTCTACTCAACTTATTTATGGAACCCCAACCCTCATACTTATAAAAGCTTGTATTAACTATCACCTGTATGCCCACGATACCCAACTGCACTATAAAATAAAATCTCACTCAGATGTCCTACGCCTTAACACTTTCCTGGCTAATATACAAACCTGGTTCTACACAAATCATCTCAAACTCAAACCAAACAAACTGAAATCATTCTTTTCTCTCCTAAAAACAACCCACTCCCCATCCAAACATGGATCTCTGAACTTAATGCCCTAAACTGTTTGCTCTCCTTATCTGAATCAGTAAAATCCCTTAGCATCACCATTGACAGTAAGTTAACGCTCAATTCCCATATAAAAAAAATCAGGAAACGGAGCACTTTTCACGCTTCACATCTCAAAAAAATCAAACCTTTCATTCCGCGGGAAGATTTCAAATCTGTTGTCCAATCTCTAGCCCACTCGAAAATTGACTATGGCAATGCCATACCGTCTGGATCTCCCAAAGTCCTTCTTGCCCCCCTCAAATCTGTTCTCAACCTAGCGGTCAGGCTTACAACTGACTGTAAACACTCTAACCACATTTCGCCTGCTCTTAAGACCCTTAAATGGCTTCCTATCGAAGGCAGATCCTCCAATAAAATAGCCTGCATTACGTACAAAGCCCTTCATCAAAAGACCCCGCTTTAACTTTCAAACAAACTCAATAAAGCGGGCAGTGCCCGACCGATGAGTAGCACCTACTCTCTCTCTGCCTCGTCCCCCCTCTGTTAAAAAAGAAAGCTGTGAAATCTCGCTCCTTCTCTTGTAAGGCTCCCAGCATCTGGACTGCCCTCCCTAAAGAGCTGCAACTTAACCCTTCATAGTCCAGTTTAAAAAAAGACCTTAAAATGCACCTGCTCAACAAATATTGGGGTCCTTAATCCTTACATTACCATACCTGTTATACTCCCCCCTTCTTGAAACCCCGTCTTTCCCCTCTTTTCACTCCTCCTGTGTCGACCCTACCTATTCACCCCCTTCCCTTCCCTACCCATCTTTACCTTTACTTCCACCCTACCAGTCCTCTCCGAACACTCCCACTCCCCCCTTTCTCTCACTCGCACAACCCTTCCTTATTCACAAAAAATGAGACCACCTCCTTTATACAGTGTAATGATTTGTAATTACTCTATTCACGTGTTGTTTTGTAAATTGCTACTTCTTAGCATTTTTTATTAAGTCAAGCTATGTTACTCAATGTGGTTCTCAAAGTCCGTCATTTCTGAAAGCTTCTTTTGGACACCATTGTTTTGTATTCCATGTACTATATTCATTCCAATGTAAAGCGCTCTGAAACCCCCGGGTGGAGCCA
The DNA here is from genome assembly GCF_964263255.1 of Lissotriton vulgaris. Taxonomy (NCBI): domain Eukaryota; kingdom Metazoa; phylum Chordata; class Amphibia; order Caudata; family Salamandridae; genus Lissotriton; species Lissotriton vulgaris. The sequence continues at coordinate 2,053,496,543 of NC_141687.1, read as the reverse complement.
GCGCTATATAAAAGCTTTTAAATAAATAAATACAATAAATAATACATTTCAATTAATTAATTATTAAATAATTATGGTAAATATGTCTTTTATTTTAGGTGTGTGTTGTGGTGTTTGTGGACATAAATGGAGGGAAGTAATTTAATTTAAATTTATGAATTAATAATTGGTTGTTAATTAACTTTAATTAACTTGTAAATTTATTATGGTAATTGTTAAATCAATTTTAAGTGTGTGTTGTGGTGTTTGTAGGCATAAATGGTGGGACGTAATTTGTGTTTAATTAATATATAGTTGTAAATGCGGCCACGAGAGAGCAGCAGAAAGCCAGAAACGCCAGAGACGCCGGCCGACCGCCATTCCAGCAAGCCAGAGCTGCAAGCTGCAGCGTCTCCCCGCAACACCGCTCACAGAGCCCCACTGAGGACCCACGCCGAGCTAGGGGACTAGGAAGGACAAGGAGACTGGGGCGCAGTGAGAGGCATCGGCGGTATCAGCGGGGGCCTCGGCAGCAGCTTCACCCCAGCGGCAGCAACAGCACGTCACGATACCGGCATCGGCATCAGCACCAGTATCGGCAGCCGGACTCAGCCCTGCCTACCAGCCTACCTGCCTCAGCCCCCAGCCTCAGCCTCAGCTGTGGACAGCAGTAGTCAGCTGGCCAGGGGGCCACTGGAGAGCCGAGAGGCGAAATCGGCAGAACGCAGAATGCCAGACTCAGCGGTACGCACAGGTTACTGCGGGCAAACGGGCTATCAGGCTACGGGGCTACTGGCGGCCAGGGCACCATTAACATGATCGGCCTGCCGCGAAACATGATTTGCCCTGCCTAGCCCAGAGAAAGCACCGCACCGCTGGGGGACCGCGGGAACCATCTGCTGGACATTGCCCGCCGAAAACCACCCGCCGACGCTACCGTAGCTACTGAAACTGAAGCTGCGGACCTCGCCACAACATCTCCCCCCTCCACCGCAGCTTCTGGGCCACACCTCCGCCGCCGAGCATCCGCGTGTATCTTTTGAGGGAACAGCCCGGGGCATCAACCCTGGGCAGTCCCGGGATCACAAGAGCTACTGAAGCGCACACCACAACTACAGTAAACGTATCACCGCCAAACAAATCTACAGGAACAAGTACCCTTGATTACAGCGTTGTGAACCAGAATAACCCTGTACAGACCACTGAAGCAATAATGGAAGACCAGAAAAGTCCACCTAAACCCCAGGTAATGGCAGAAATCACGAAAATGGATCTTCATAGCTCAACAGCGGGCAAGGCAACAGACCGCTGTGCATCCCATCCATTAGAAGACCCAACTAAAGCCGGCTGGGACTTCCACATGCACCCGCAGAGGCATTTTTTGCCTCAAGTGCCACAAGTCTTGGAATGACAAGTCAACCAAAGGAGGAACTATTTACCCGCCTGAAGCATGCTTCCAACTCTTGATGGTGACAGCCCCTTTACCTGGAACAGCCAGGAGTCAGGATCCCCAGATCCCGGAAAAGGGAGCAGAACTAGTCTTTTATCCACACTATGAGCACAAGGTCCCACACAACACTCTTAACAGATGAAACCTCCTCCGCGTTTTCAACTGCATTCCAGCGCTGGCCGGGGTCACCTCCTCAGACCTTATATCAGTCAAGTTCTCCACAATACTAGGGAAAGGGGGCTCAGAGGCTACCACTACAATGTGGTCCCAGGAATCCATCAGGAATACCATTTTCAAGGAATCCAATCGATTTGAAAACTGGGACATTGAAATGTGGGTTCCTACTCAACAAAAATACCCCCACATTCTTCTACCACAGGCCCCTGCGAAACATCTCACCAGTGTACTGAAGGGGTCCCGGGGCGCAACCCATGCTTGGCTCCCAGATGAGTCGAAAGCTGACAGTCTCCTAAACATTGCATTCTATAACAATCAACGTATGATAAGCTGCAAACTTAATTGCCCTGTCCCCCATGCCAACGACATGCGCCATGGAGACTCCGTCCCAGAGCCGTCAAACAACTTTGCCCAGCAACAGTGATCCTCCTAACAACAACACCAACTGGCTCGATTCCAAACGAACTATCATATCTTGGAACACGTGTGGGCTAAAGTCAACCCTTGCTTCAAACTCGGCCATGGAATTCCTGAACAAAAGAGACATCATTTGTTTTCAGGAGACCTGGTCTCTATCTCCATCACCTCTGCTTGGCTATTATGAACTCTTTCAACCGGACGCCCAGGTCAATTCTCATGGAAGACCCTCAGGGGGCCTTTCTATTTTCATCAGTCACAGGTGCAAGATAACGGCCACACCTATCCCTCGGAACCTGATGGCAGGGCAGACGGTCCTGATCACTGGTCTGTCATTTTCAGGCAGGGCACGCTCTATCCTCCTAATTAACATTTACCACAATACAGCAAAAACCGCAAAATCAACTGTAACTGATCAAATGATAAAACAACTGGAAGTTCTTTTAGCGGAATTTGCATCCACGGAGGTACTGCTACTAGGAGACTTTAATATCAAAGACCTCGCAACCAACCAACTTAGCAAGGTAAAACAAACAGCAAGAAGCGATGACCACTTTTCTAACAACTCATAACTTCCGCTCGGCTCAGCAAATTTCGCTGGAACAGCACCCGGACGCTCATTTCTTGCCAACATTCAGGAGAATCTCAACTATCGATTATATTTTTCTCTCACCGCTCCTGGGCAATCATCTGGCCAGGATGGAAATTCCCTATCGTTTGAAGAGCGACCACAACCCCATAATGGCTACACTGCACCTGCAAGTGCAAGTTGCCCTCAAAACGACAGAAGTGGGGCATTCAACGCGGGCTGAACTGCACACCATGGTTAGAAGAATCAAATGGGATTCACGGGGATCTGCCAAGGTGAGAACCTGGCTCAAGGGCGAAACACTTAACTTCAGACAAAGTGCTCTGACAGAATCACACTATCGGTGGGATAAGGCAATTGGTAAGCTACAGGATCTTCTGGCAGGGCCCGCGGTTCATCACAGAACACTCGGGCCACATCCGAAGCAAACCCATGACCCATTGTTAGTCTCCCAACGAAAGATCCTCAGGAAGGCCGTCTGCCAGCACAATCTGACTGGAACCGTACACACTGCCAACAAGGTGGCATCGCTGCGGACGACCTAAAATGGGAGACCAAGAGACTCAAAGAACAGTCTGAGTGGGTAAAAATTTTTGCCCTACTCAAGGGCAAAAGCCAGTCCCAGTTTTGGAATCATATGAACAAACTCCGCTCCACCAACAAGACGAGAGGAAACGTAGTCTGTGAAGAAGCCTGGGCCCTGCACGTGTCCAATCTTTATCGCAATGACTCTGGGGACCCCGCAGTGATTGAATTAAGAGATTGTGCTTGTTCCATTCGAATAGAAACTCTCGAACTGACCACTGCAGTCGAGGTCGCCAAGAATATGCGAGCCATGAAAAAAGACCGAGCTCCAGGGCCCAACGGACTCCCTGCCGGGATATTCAAAAGTGCCCCGGAAGAGTGGGCGGACCTTTTGACTCCCCTATTTAGCAACCTGTTCGCGACAGGCCAGCTACCAGACTCTTGGTTAGGTTCAACTCTATGCCCCATATTCAAGAAAGGAGACCCTGCGTCACCGGCTAACTACCGCCTCATTGCCCTATTAGATCTGGAGGCAAAGGTATATGCCCGATGTCTTCTTCGGTTGCTTGAAAAATGGGTCGTAGAAAATACCATAATTCCATACTACCAAACTGGGTTCCGGGCATCGGCCTCCACAATAGACAACATTACTACTCTAGCCATTCTGAGTCAAAAAGCAGTACAAAAAACCATCTTCCACTCTATTGCTGCTACATAGACTACAGCGCAGCTTTTGACAAAGTATCTCGGAAGATCTTGTGGAGGAAGCTGAACAAATGGGGGATTCCGCACGACCTACTAGGAGCACTAATTTCCCTGCATAAGAACACGTGGGTGCGAATTAAAACCGGCCCAAAGACACTTTCTTCAAGAATTGCCGTCGAAGATGGGCTAAAGCAAGGCTGTGTTCTTGCGCCGCTGCTGTTCAATCTCTACACAGCTGATCTCGGTACATTCCTGGAGAATAGTAATCTTCTCCCACCAAACTAGGACCCGCCAAAAAGCCTCTTCACATATTACAATTCGCAGACGACATCGTAATAATGGACCAAGCAAAATCGGGTCTCCAACGGGCACTAAGTACGCTCCATATATATAACAATGCCAATGCTCTGAAAATCAACCAGGCAAAGATGAAGGTACTGGTATTCGGCAGATGCAAGAATAAGAAAAGGATGGTATGGAACATCGGGCCCGCCAGGATTAACACAATAGTAAAATATAATTACTTGGGAGTCTGGTTCAATGAGACGTCCAGGCCTACATCTCACCTAGCTGCCTTGCAAAAGAGAGCAGGCGCAATTACATACTGTTAGAGGTAAGCATGTACTGAAGAAACAGGACACAGCTGGAAGTATTACTCTTTTATTGGCCATCCACTCTCCTCACTGGAGAACACTTCAACATTCTACACTGAGCTTCAGAACGGGAGAACCCAACAGGGGTCAGGGAGAAGGGGTGAACGGAATGTACCAAGGTGGGTTGTAACACATCTCCCTTCCTTATAATGAGTACCCACAAAGCGTACCCCAGGATTTAGGTTCACAACAAAACGGTCGGCTTCCCAAAGGGGAATGACAGATGTTCCTAGGGAGGAAAAGGTTATAACTGCACTTTTACAATGTTGTCAAAACTCCACCATTGACCATTTTCAAACTGTACAACATTTTTTAACACTTTGACAATTCTGCTGGGGGAGTAGAACTTGCTGATCTCAGTTCCCAATTTAGTGTTCTTTCTGGCTTGTGCCATGTCCCCCACTTCCCACTTTTGAACCTTCACACCATGTCTCTTATCATACCACTGTTTGTACTTAGTTTGATGTTGTTTGACTTTCTCTCCTGCCTCCTCCCAATCTACATCTCTGACATCGCCCCCATTTAACCAACTGTGGTTAAACTTGGTACTAGGCTCCCTCCCACGTAAAGACACAAAAGGAGAGACCCCAGTTATTCTATTTGGCGAAGTGTGGTAAGCCCACAGACATTCCCTCAAACAATTCTCAACATCTTGTCCATTTACAGTAGCCAGCTGGATATTCTCTTTGATGACCCTATTAGCTCTCTCCACCATGCCATTGGCTTTGGGGCAATAAAGGGCTGTGGTTTCATGTCTGATTCCTGAAATTTCCAGAAAACTTTGCATTTCCTCGGAGGTGAATTGTACCCCATTGTTGGTAACTAATGTGGAGGGTATACCTTCTTCACAAAACACTTCTTTGAGAAATTGGATCACTGATTTGGTGTTGATGTTGTGCACAAATTTTTGTTTTACCCTGTGTGAAGTATAGTCAATCAGAACCAACATGAACCTTTTTTGCACACCTAGGTTTTGCATAGGTCCAATGATGTCTAATGCCAACTTGCTCCATGGCTTGGTTGGAACACTTACTGGAGAAAGTGGAGACTTGTGTATTATTTTTGACTTGTCACTTTTAGCGCATGCCCCACACTCTTTCACTGCTTCCTTCGTCATGGTGTCCATTTTTGGAAACCAAAAGTTTGTTCTTACCCTGGCCTTTGTGGCACTTCGCCCAAGGTGACCTTCGTGCGCCAAGTCTATGACTCTCTTCCTTAATTCTCTGGGCGGAATTACTCTGTTATTACGGTACACTTTCCCTCCAATAACACTCAATTCCTTCCGGACTTCCCAAAACTCTTCTAGTTCTGCTTCAACGTCTCTTTTCTTGTTGGGCCATCCTTTCTTGACTTGCTCCATTAACACCTTAAGTTCTTTATCTTCCTTCATACTGTCCTCCCACTCTTTCTCTGTAATGGCAGGAAAATCCACCATCATTATTGGGCTATCCAGAGCCTCCTCAGGTTCTTCCTCCTCTGGTAAAGGTGATCTCGAGAGAAAATCTGCTATCGTATTTTCCTTTCCCGGCACGTGTTCGATCTTAAAATTAAAATGTTCTAGACCCAGAATCCACCTGCTGATGCGTGGGGTGCAATTTTCCAGACCTTTTACTGAAAATATATACGTGAGGGGCTTGTGGTCCGTCCTTATTGTGAACCTCAATCCCCATTGAAAAAATTTGAAATGCCTGACCGCCCAAAAACACGCCAGGGCTTCTCGTTCGATTACAGAGTAGTTTTTCTCTGGTGGAGAAAGGCTCCTGGACGCATAGGCAATGACTTTTTCCTCACCTCCATCTTTCTGGACTAGGGTGGCACCCAATCCATAGTTTGATGCATCTGTTGCGAGAATGGTTTTTTTAGTTGGATCAAACGTACCAAGCGCTGGGGAGTTGATTAGATCCTCCTTTAGAGCATTTGCAACCGCCTCCTGCTCCTCACTCCACACAAAGTCCTTTTCCTTTTTTAACATCTCTCTCATGGGCTCGCACTTAGTAGCAAAATTGTCCACGTACTTGGACATATACTCCATGAGCCCTAAAAAAGATTTGAGTTCTTCTTTGTTACGTGGACTTGGAGCCTCCTTCACTGCACGAATTAAACTTCCCTTTGGTCTGAAACCTTTTTCTGTGATGGAATGGCCCAGATATTCGACTTGTTGCACTTTTATTCTGCACTTTTCCTTTTTGACTGTTAGACCTGCATCCATGAGTTTTCTAAAGACTTGTCTTAGCACATTATCGTGTTCTTCTGAATCTTTTCCATATACCAAGATGTCATCTTGGAAATACATGGTGTGTTCTACGCCTTCCAGGATCTTCTGCATGACTCTTTGGAAGATGACCGCCGCTGACGCAAGGCCGAACGGCATCCTTTTAAACATAAAAGCTCCGAAAGGCGTGATGAACGCTGTGAGTGGCCTTGAGTCCGGATGCAATTCGATCTGGTGGTACGCCATGGATAGATCTATTACACTGAAGTATTTTGCAGGGCCCATGGTGACTAACATCTCATTTATGACTGGCAAAGGGTGTCTCTCAACCCAGATGCAGTCATTTAAACTGCGCAAATCCACACAGAGGCGGATGCCTTCACCGTTGGATTTGGCTGCGAGAACAATTGGGGCCAACCACTCGGAGCAGCCAATGGGTTGAATAATGTCCAAGTCACACAACTTGCGCAGTTCGTTTTCTAGACGCTCTTTTAGTCTAAGGGGCACGGTGCGCAGGCCATGCACCACAGGTTTGGCATTGTGCTTTAGTTTAATTCTATGTTGGAAATTGTGCAGGCACCCTAGCTCCTCTTTGAAAAGTTGTTTGAATTCTTCACAGATTTTTCACTTCCCGGAAACTTTTCTGTAAGCAAGACTTGTTCCGCACTGTTAGGGTCCAGTATGATTCCCAACTCCTTTTGATGAACCCATCCCAAAAGGTTTGAACCAGACTTGACTACATATATTGTCCCATAGGTTTTCCTATCTTTAAATTGCAGCCGCACATCCTTCATCCCCAGCAAAGGTATATTGCCCTTATTGTATCCTGAAGGAGAGACATCAGGATTTTTTAAATCACTAATCTTATTTTTTCCCATGGACACATAGTCATCCTTATTAATGAAAGTGAATGGAGAACAGGAATCTGCAAACATTTCAATACGTTCATCATTAACTAGTACATCGCATTTTGGATAAATGGAATTTACAGTGTCATCAACATCCTTTACCTGCAAAATAAACTTTTCCATTTTCTGTTCAATACATTTTACTTCTTTATTAGCCCCCCTCTCAGTACCTCTTTCGTTATCTCTTGAGTGTAACTCTCCATCACGGCACACTCTGGCAAAATGCCCCCTCCTATTGCATTTCTTACAAGTGACATACCTGGCTGGGCATTGGAAATAGGTGGCAAAATGGTTGTTACTGCCACATCGGTAACACTTAGGACCCTTCTCTTTGTGCTCTACCTTGGTACTGGTATTTTCTTTAAACCTCATCTTGTACACATCTGATCTCTCCTCTGTATCACTTACGGTAGCCACTAACTCCCCTTCTGGTTTCATTTCTTTAACACACCTTGCTGTGTGTTCCACTGACTTGGCTATTTCAATAGCTTCTTTTAGCCCTGGATTCTTAGCTAATAGTTTCTCCTGGATGCGTGGATTATTGGTGCACCTCACCAATTGATCTCTTATTAGGGAATCTGTGAGGTCCCCAAACTCACATAGCTGTGTCAGTCCCCACAAAACTGCGATATAATTCTGTACTGACTCCTGTTTCCCTTGACATCTTTTAAAGAATTTATGACGCTCCAGGACCACGTTGATTCTATCCCCAAAATGTTTCTCTAACTTTTCCATGGTCTGCACAAACACATCAACTTCCCCCACAGCATTCTCATCCCTCTCTGGTACGGGTAGGTTTTCATATACTTTACGCCCTTGAACACCCAGATTATGGAGTAGGATATGTTGTTTCCTTACAGAGTTGAACCTTTGTCCCCCAATTGCTATAAGGTAGGACTCAAAAAGCTTCACCCATTCCTTCCAGCTTATCTCAGGTTCCCCTATCTCATTTAGAAAGGGCGGGGGTTGGTTCATGCTTGCTGCTGCGATAGTGGACCAGGAATTTTGACCAAGGTCTGCACCACAAGGGGAAAATGTAACCTAGGAAAGAAATAGCCCCAGCATGCAAAAACAACTGAAACAGGCACACTTCTCTTTCCTCAATATTCACTGTCCCTCATCAAAATATGGCCAACACATGAACAGTAAACCACTGCGAAGGAAAGGCAAGATAGAATGTTTGGGTGAGTTCACCAACTATAATAGCACCCAACAGTCAGACGCTTTGCAAAACGGTGCAGAGCACCAACAGTCAGACGCTTCACAAGCAGTGCGCAGCTCTTACTAATGTTCCTTTTCTTTGTGACCCCACTCTCCGCCGACTATGTGGAGATCTTTGAAGAAATGTTGCTAGTGAGAGACAAGCTGCTTCTCCTTAAATTTCCCAGTGTAACTTGATTCCGGTTGCAGACGCTGGGTTCCGGCCCTTTACACTTGGTGCGCCGGCACTGTTTTCCCCGGCGGAAACCAGGCACACGGACAGCCTCCTCAGAACACGATCTGAGGAAAAACACGCAGGCGCCGTCCAGAGACACCGCCAGGCCCCGGATGAAGTCGGCCTCAGGGACGCTGACAGAGATGGGCGGGCTAAACTTCAGAGACACCGCTGTGCGCAGACACTGCTCTCTCAGGCACAAGTTCCTCTCACATCGATACGACCCTCGTCCGAAATCGGCCTCAGGGACACTGACGGGGAATGCCGGTATAAGCTTGCGAGGCGCTGCTCTGCCCAAACACCGCTCGCTCTGGCAACAGTTCCTCTCACAATCGTCACAGACTTGAGGTACAAGCTTAGTAAGCGACCAGGTCAAAGGCGGAATGCCCCAGCGTGGGCCCCTGCCAACAACGCCGTACCGGTCACCACATGTAGACTTCACGCTAACACTCTGCCAACGCCGGTCCTCAACAACAGCAAGGTACGTGTGAATTACAGGGGAAAATCCACACCAGGATGCACACTCAGAGAGGGTAGGCTTCTTAAAAGGCACACCAATCCGCTCTTTTAAGTCTCTCCTTTAGCTTTAACTGCACTCCCACAGTAACCGCTTGTAGCTTAAATGAAGGTCAGCTTACGTTTAGACAGGTCCAAAAGCGATCCTTTCACTTGCTGAAATCATGTACGCCAGACTCGAGATAATCCTTACATCAAGGTCCTTGTATGATTCTGTGTGTGGAGAGAGCACACAAAGGGGAGATGGCCACTACTGCCTCCTGCACAGTTCCGTCGCCAGTGTTAGAGGTAAGCATGTACTGAAGAAACAGGACACAGCTGGAAGTATTACTCTTTTATTGGCCATCCACTCTCCTCACTGGAGAACACTTCAACATTCTACACTGAGCTTCAGAACGGGAGAACCCAACAGGGGTCAGGGAGAAGGGGTGAATGGAATGTACCAAGGTGGGTTGTAACACATACTCCCTACCCGGCTGAACCAAACCCTGAGCAGCCCTTCTGCAGAAGCCATCCTGAAGGTGACTAAAGCTATTCTACTTCCTGCGTTAACCTATGGACAACAGGCCTTTCCTGGCGCATGCTCCCCCAGTCTTGAGCTCGCTCAAATCTCCACCTACAATTTTTTTTTCCATCTGCCAAGTTTCATTCAGCGGGCAAGACTACGATTGGAGCTGGGTCTACAAAGACAATCTCTTTACTGCGAGGCCGACACCCGGAAATATTTTATAAGGACCCTAAAAGCAGGTGATAACACTCTTAAATCCCAGCTAAAAGGAATCCTGTCCAGTCCTGGCAATCCCTGGAACACACAGATTGTAAAGGCCATAGGAGTGTTAGAGATTGACAAGTCATCTCTCCTCTCAGTCAAAATCCCATACTCGGCCTGGAAAAGCGCCATCAATAAGCAAGTCAAACGTATCTCTCAGTCTTTGGATCTGCAGGCTGTAAAGTCATCAACCATTCCGCTCCCCTTGAACTCTTTGTATCTTTCTGGGATCCCACAAGCATATTTCCAGGAAAATTTAAGTGCAGTGGCTCGGAGAAATATAATGTTTATGCGACTTCTAGGCCTGTGCTCGACGGCCTTCAACAAATGGGCTCCAACAAGCAAGGGGGGGCCTGTAGCCTGTGCATATACCACTCTGAATCATGGCTGCATCTCCTGTGCTGCTGCCCGGCACTAGCAGACCCCAGAAGGTCCCGCTTGAAACCCTTGTTTTTAAAAAGGGGTGCTAGGACGTGCTGGGAGGCCTCGGACTTGTGCTTTACATCTACTGACATCCAAGTGCTCGCAAGGTTTGGTACATTTGTGAGACTTTTAGACAATCTTCTATTACCTCCCTTGGCTGCCATTCTTCCTCCCCCTCCCCGTCAAAGACTCATTACAGACTTTTTCCGTCCTTTGGCCCAGTACCCTTTGTCTTAATTCTTTTTATCAGTCCAAGCACAGCAAAATGTTCACACAGGCAACTATAACGCTGTTCTTTCAATAAGCATACCGGTCTCTAAGCCTGTAAAATTGTTTTTTTAGCCCTGTTTTATATGATAAATGTGCTAAAAGCTAAATTAGATTCTGTATACCAATGGTTTTAAGTAACTGTGGTAAATTAATAAAACTTAACTAACTAACTTAACTATAGTTGTAAATTAATGTTAATAGATTCATATTTTGGGTAATATTTGAATATTTTTTGTTATATTTGTTTTTAAAAGGGGTAAAGGGTGTATATTAAATACATTTTAATAATTTAATTATTAGTTGTTCATAGTAATTGATTATAATTTTAAGATAATTTCTAAATGTGTTTTATTATTTGATAGTTTAGTTTGTATTTTGCAAATTATAGTGTTAAAATGTGTGTAGTAGATGAATGTTTATAATTTTTTTTATTAGTAAGAATGTTTTAATTGTTTAATAATTATGTAAAATATGTAAATAAATTTAATTTAGAAATGTGAAGTGTTTTAATATTGGTATAGTGTTATAGATTAGGAAATGATATAAAAACATTTATTTTGTCATTAGTTGATTTTTTTGCAAGTATTTTAAAATAAATACGTGTTGGTAAATGTATTTGTTATTTTTTTATATATAGTATTTGTAAACTTGTTATATGAAATTACTATTGTTATATGTGTTCATTTTATATGTTTTAAACATTAATTTAGAATATTGATTATTATTTTTATTATATTTTAGATTTTTAAAAATCATATATATATATAGATCTATATATATATATATATATATATATATATATATATATATATATATATATATATATATATATATATATATGTAAAGTGTTTCCGTGTAAATAGAAAAAACAATTACTACGGTATCCAGCACTTTCCCTACTGTTGCACTCACTGGAGTGGGAATAGTAATTTTTACCCCTCCACTATCAAACAATTACCCTACTGTTGCACTCACTAGAGTGGGAATAGTCATTTTTACCCCTACACTATCCAGTACTTTCCCTACTGTTGCACTCACTAGAGTGGGAATAGTAATTTTTACCCCTCCACTATCCAGCACTTTCACTACTGTTGCACACGCTGGAATGGGAATAGTAATTTTTACCCCTCTGCTATCCAACACTTTCCCTACTGTTGCACTCACTGGATTGGCAATAGTAATGTTTACCCCTACGCCATCCAGTGCTATCCCTACTGTTGCACTCACTGGAGTGGGAATAGTCATTTTTACCCCTACGCTATCCAGCGCTTTCCCTATTGTTGCACTCACTGGAGTGGGAATGGTAATTTTTACCCCTCCGCTATCCATCATTTTCCCTATTGTTGCATTCACTAAAGTTGAAAATTTTATTTGAAAGACTTTAAAATAGTTTTACGTTTTAATTTATAATATAATTTTTATTATATTTTATGTTATTGGTGTTTTTGAATATATATATATATATTTATTTATACATTTTTATAATAATAAAATAAATAGCTTACAAATTGTTTTAAAATAAAAATATATATATTACATTTTATATACGGATGTTTAAATTACATTTATTTGTTATATTTCTTCAAATGTATATTAAATCCAAATAATTTTTCAAGTTAATTTAATTTCTTTATATATTTAATATTATTTATATATATTAAAATTGACATTTTCTACAACTATATTTTTCTCATCTATAAAAAATTTTTAATTTGTACTTGCAATAATAAATGTAGGATGTCAATATTTTTTACATCAATATTAAAAACTCAATATTTGTGTATGGGAATATTTGGGGGGTTTAGACTCCGAAGCCAGGTCCACATGGATTTAAGTACTTTGTATGCTCTAAGATTGCTGTCCATCATATGTAAACTTTAAGTACTTCAGAGATTGTCTGATAAGAGGCAACTGACCCTACATTCTGTTCAAAATATTCATCTAAGTCCCGCCCCCTTTGCTCTGAATACTGCGTCCCTTAATGCTGATTACAACCAACTTACACGAAGGAATGAAAGAAGTAGCCGAGTGGATGAAGCACAGCCATCTGAAACTGAACTCAGACAAAACAGAAGTCCTCATCTTAGGCACCTCCCCCTCCGCCTGGGATGACTCTTGGTGGCCAGAGGCCCTTGGTAAAGCACCCATCCCGACGGACCACGCACGGAACCTGGGCGTCATCCTGGACTCCTCACTCTCGATGACCAGACAAGTCAACGCCGTTTCATCATCTTGCTACAACATCCTTCGCATGCTCAAAAAAACATTTAGCTGGATCCCCACCGAAACTAGAAAAACGGTCACCCACGCACTGGTCACGAGCCGCCTGGACTACGGAAACACCCTATACGCCGGTACCACCGCAAAACTCCAGAAAAAACTCCAACGCATCCAGAACGCTTCAGCCAGGCTCATACTAGACATCCTGCGTAAAGATCACATCTCTGGTCACCTGAAAAACCTCCACTGGCTCCCCGTAAATAAGAGGATTACTTTCCGCCTCCTAACCCACGCACACAAAGCACTTTACGAACTTGGACCCGAATGCCTCAACACACGACTGTCCTTCTACACCCCCTCCCGTCAGCTACGATCCTCCAACCAAGCCCTTGCTACTGTACCTCGCATCAACAAAACCACCATGGGAGGTAGATCCTTCTCCTACCTGGCAGCTAAAACCTGGAACTCACTTCCCACTCACCTTCGCCTTACTCAGAACCACCTAGCATTCAGAAAGCAACTTAAAACTTGGATATTCGACAAGCAATTCCCCACCCTGCCTCAAGCGCCTTGAGACCCTATGGGTATGTAGCGCGCTATATAAATCTCTTGACTTGACATGATGGAAACACCCAAGTTTCATGTCTTTATAGTAAGTCGGGTACCATAATGACAAGTACAACGGATGAGTGGTTGGAGAATTTGCAGGGTTAGTTCCCAAGAGAGTGGACCCAGGGGACCTCCTTGGGGGATTGAAGCAGGAAAATCAGTCCTCAAATATGTGTTGTGGGCAGTGGAGCACTATGAGTAGAGGCCTTTGCTTCCCCCCGCAGCTTACACCATACATCCACTAAACCATCATGCTCAAGGATTTATTGCAAGGCATACGCTGCACTTGGGGCGCTAGTCGTCTCTCTGGGTCTGCTATCGAGTTCTGAATTAAGAACTAGGTTAAAGTTTAAACCCCCAAATAACACTTATGTCACCATGTCTACCATAATGCTGCATAACGTCCTCGAAAAACTTTAGAAGTCAAAGTTAGGTGTGTAGGAGTTTTTGACTGTGATGGCAAAGTCACAAAGTAAGCCAGCTGGATAAATGATTCTGCCCAAGGAGTCTCAATAAATATATTTAAATGAGAAAGGCAATGTTTGATGGATTAAGATTACAACTCTAGCCAAAGATGAGCTATAGGAAGCAAAGTAATTTGTGGTTCACCACTGATGCACAAAGTTAGCCCTGTCCTAAGGTATCAGGGGCATTGCTTGAAGAAAAGTCACTTCTGCCCCGTGTCTTTCGAAACATGCGAATATTAATCTGAATTTTTAGGGATACCAATTTCTTGTACATTACCATTTCATATACCTAATTATATTTGCCACCCTTGAAAAGGACAAACATAGCACACATTTAACAACCTGATGCAAATATCCATCAACAGTGGTGCAATGAAGGTCAAGTAGTTCCAGACAGCTCGCTCCTCAGTGAATGCCGCCAAACCAAAATTGCAAATGAAACCAAACCCCTTTCCTCCCACCTCCTGTACTGATAACCCAACCATCAGTGACAACTGAAAAACTCAGCAACTCAGTTCAGAACAGCAAACTTGTGCTTAGCACAGAAAACTGGGACGTTGGAGCCAGCTATCGACACACAGCTCAGTGCAGCACAACTGTGATTTGAGATTAAATACTTGGGGCATATTTACAAGCCCCTTGCACCACTGGAGTATCACTTTGTTAATTCTCTGGTGGTGCACAGTGCAGGCCAATATCTACAAGTCCCTGTAAAGCTGCTCTGGGTGGCTTTTCTTGGCTTTGTAGATAAGGTGAAAGACCACACAGCACAAGTTGCTGCATTGCCATATAATCTGGAAGGGAGGCGTTCCCATGCAACACCCTTGACATTTTGACATAGCCCCACAACATAGCATGATTCTGGGGCAGTGCCAAAAAACATATGCCTCCCCAGAGCAGACATAGTGAGAAGAAATGTTTACATTTCTCCTAGTTTTTTCCTCTTTCCATGTGTGCTGCATTCGGCCTCTTAGACCTCTTGTGATTGTGTTTATGCAGGAAGGTGTCCCTTGCTGCACAAATATAATCATGCCAACAATACAGATACCTTGCACCATGGTACAACGGTTGCTGCATTGGCACACATCTGCAATTTATGACTTGGCACTGGCTGAAAGAATTGGAATGCACTGTATCTTGTAAATTCAGTGCATTTCTGTCCTTTCAAATTGGTATAGGGCATAGGGCAGCGCATCAATTCTTTGGCTGTTGAATTTTGCAACAAATGACTAAGGCAGGTTGGAACATCAGGTTGTCGTAACTGGTATTGTGCGGACCACCTATAAGTGTATAGCTAAGACACGCTGCCCTCTATCACTGTCAGCACATCTGAGCTAAGTGTCAGCTCCAGGGGACTTCGTTTGTGAATGATTAGTAAAGGTTAGGCGTGGCTGGGGGCCATTCCTGGTAGGAATGCAATCGCTGATCGGCCACCAGCAAAAAAACAACCAAAACAAATAACTTCACCTCTACAGTGAATTCTGGCGAAAGCAATCAATCTCAGCAAAGGTGGTCAAACCCGAGAGACAGGATTCCACACATGCAATGCACATATGTAACTGCAATAACTATATGAAAAGACCCCAGTCTCATAAAATGACATCTCATATCAAGTCAAGTCAAGTCAGAGAATTTGTATAGCGCACTACATACCCAGAGGGTCTCAAGGCGCTTGAGGGGGGGTGGGTAATTACTTGCCGAATATCCACGTTTTAAGTTGCTTTCTGAATGCTAGGTGGTTCTGGGTAAGGCGAAGGTAAGTGGGAAGTGAGTTCCAGGTTTTAGCTGCCAGGTAGGAGAAGGATCTACCTCCCATGGTGGTTTTGTTGATGCGAGGTACAGTGGCAAGGGCTTGGTTGGATGATCGTAGCTGGCGGGAGGGGGTGTAGAAGGACAGTCGTGTGTTGAGGCATTCTGGTCCGATTTCGTAGAGTGCTTTGTGTGCGTGGGTTTGGAGCCGGAAAGTGATCCTCTTATTGACGGGAAACCAGTGGAGGTTTTTCAGGTGACCAGAGATATGTTCTTTGCGCGGGATGTCTAATATGAGCCTGGCTGAGGTGTTTTGGATTCGTTTGAGTTTTTTCTGGAGTTTAGCGGTAGTACCGGCGTAGAGGGTGTTTCCATAGTCCAGTCGGCTCGTGACCACAGCGTGGGTGACCGTTTTCCTAGTTTCGGTGGGGATCCAACGAAATGTTTTTTGAGCATGCGAAGAATGTTGAAGCAGGATGAGGAGACGGCGTTGACTTGTCTGTTCATTGAAAGTGAGGAATCCAGGATGACGCCCAGGTTCCGTGCGTGGTCTGTCGGGATGGGTGCTTTTCCGAGGGCTTCTGGCCACCAAGAGTCGTCCCATGCGGAGGGGGAGGTACCTAAGATGAGGACTTCTGTTTTGTCTGAGTTCAGTTTCAGACGGCTGTGTTTCATCCATTCGGCTACTTCTTTCATTCCTTCGTGTAGGTTAGTTTTGGCGGTGCTAGGGTCATTGGTGAGTGATAGGATCAGTTGAGTGTCATCCGCGTAGGAGATGATGTTGAGGTTGTGTTGGCGTGCGATGACCGCGAGGGGGCTCATGTACACGTTGAAGAGGGTGAGGCTGAGTGAAGATCCTTGTGGTACGCCGCTGATGACTTCAGTGGCCTCTGACTTGAATGGTGGAAGGCGGACTCTCTGGGTTCTTCCGGTGAGGAACGAGGTGATCCATTCTAGTGCTTTTCCTTGGATTCCGATGTTTCTGAGGCGCTGTAGAAGGGTGCTATGGCAGACTGTGTCGAAGGCTGCGGAGAGGTCGAGGAGGATGAGGGCGACTGTGTCTCCATTGTCCAGTAGGGTTTGAATGTCGTCTGTTGCTGCGATGAGGGCGGTCTCTGTGCTGTGTTTTGCACCGGAAGCCGGACTGTGAGGAGTCGAGGGATTTGTTGGCTTCGAGGAAGGCGGCGAGCTGGTTGTTGACAGCTTTTTCGATGACTTTGGCCGGGAATGGAAGGAGCGAGATGGGGCGGTAATTTTTGAGTTCGGTGGGGTCCGCTGTGGGTTTTTTCAGAAGGGCGCTGAGTTCAGCGTGTTTCCAGCTTTCCGGGAAGGTGGCGGAGTTGAAGGAGCAGTTGATGACGTCTCGGAGGTGCGGTGCTATGATGGAGTCTGCTTTGTTGAAGATGTGGTGAGGGCATGGGTCTGTGGGGGATCCTGAGTGGATGGAGTTTATCAGGCGGATGGTGTCCTCAGTGGAGATTGGGTTCTGGTCATTAAGGATGTTCGAGGGGGGTGAAGGTCCAGCAGATGGTTGGGTGGGTTGGTCTCCGGGTTGGTTGTCGAAGCTGTTGTGGATGTCTGCAATTTTGTTGTGGAAGAATGAAGCTAGGGAGTCACATACATTGGAATCTGCCAACATACAAATGTGCAAGACAACAAATACAGTGGACTTTCACAAGTAAGGAATTACTTCCCAGCAACTATTAGCAATAAACTGTGCAGCATGTTTTCACAAACATAAACTTTCTAGCTATTTAAAAAAGGTCAGGCAAGTAGTGTCACATCAGAAAGTCATTTTATATCGGCCCTGATTAAAATATTCTAAAACATGCAACTTTCATCTAGGTAAACATAACAGCCCACTGAACTTCTATCTCATCTTGTGCCGGGACAAATCCTGATCAATAAAATTGATGTAAAACCTACCAATAAAATTTGTCAAGTGAATTTGCAGAAAGCAGCAGCCTGTGACCTTGCTCGATGAAAATCAGCGAGACACTGATGACTTGAATCACATCAACAGGTTATATGCTGAACAGGTCACAATGTGGAACGCACCATTCATACTATGACATCACCAAACATCACAGAGCTTCAGGCTTGCAGTGCAATGTCCCTAATGCCATGGCAACAAGGGAGCACTGGTACAGGAAAGTTCACCTATTGCTAATGAATTATTAGACAGATTTTCTTTTCATATTTGTTGTCAATTTATAAATCACTGTCCACTACTACATTCAATTTAGAATGTACATCAAATAAATGCCTCTGGCACTTGTTAATATCAATTTCAAAATTAATTAGTAAAAGGAAGACCAGTTGATAAAAAAAAGAGATTTTAAGGGCCTTATTTACAAACTTTTGATTCACGGCGGCACTGTAGGCCTTTCTGCTGCACTGCTGTGCGTCAAAAGAAAATGGAAGGAGTGTGCTGTATCTATAAGATTCAGCCCATTCCTGCACTTCTCCCCTGCACCAGTGCACAAGCAGCAGCCGTGCGGCAACACTGACATTCTTGCGCCATGTTGCAAGGGCGCCTGCATTGAGGGTATGGTTGTTTTGTACATGAAGGGACACCTTCCTGTAAAAAAACAATAATTCATGGCATGTGCTCTCTTTCTATGCATGCTGTAGAATGCATCAAGCATAGAAAGTGGAAAAAAAACAGGAGGAGTAAAGGTATTTCTCCTTGCTGCGCCACTCCCATGCCACTCCCACGCCTCCCATGCGTAGGAGTATGACGCAATCTCAGGTTTGTGTTCCTTGTAAATATGGGAATGCTTCAGATTCCATGCGTGTTGTGTGGGAAAACCCACAGCAACACACATGGAACTCACCTTCAACGCAGTGTCCTGCATGAAAGGGGCACATATTTACAAGGCAATGAAAAGCACCGTACGGTGGCTTTGCGTGATCTTGTAAATATGCTGTGGCACTTTGTGCCACTGGAGCGTCAAAAAGTGATGCTCCATTGGTGCAAAAGTGCCACTGGGGCCTCAGAAATAAGGCCCCAAGTGTCCAGCCAATACACCCACAGAAGATGTAATAATCACTTTCATACATGACACTGTACACCGCGGCTGTCATAGAGACATACCCAAGAATAAGAAATCCTTACATTTGGAAGTGCATCTTTCCATTCACAACTAAGCACATGCGGATTTATGCTTCATTCAATGAAGTTCCTGATATATTTTTGTTAACTGTCGTGCAGCTGTCTGGTAGCTTGACTTCTTAATCTGGTGCTCATGTAAAGCACACTAATCCCCTTAAGCCAAGTTTGCACTATATAAAACTGCCAAAAAAAAAGAATTAAAAAAAGCATATTTGGATTTTAACCCAAGAAGGAAAAGCCAACTTCAATGACTCAGTAGATGCCAGTAGTGAGCAGTTGCACTCATTCCCACTCTGGACAAGTGAAACGGGCATCAGTGCCCTGGACATTGGCACATATGACTCCCAGTAAAGGCACCTGTGTGTGTCTCACGCGCCACGTAGTTTCAATCTGTGATCTTGCCGGAGTCCCTGACCGACTGTGGGGCTTTGTCGGCATACATTCTACTGTCCACACAGGCTCACTTGCAATTCTGACCCTCAACAGCCCATCTCACAGTAGACCAATAGGTCCCAGGCCGGCTAGTTACCAACCTCAGGTCATTAAGTGTCTGGAGGGTTTGTGAAACACGACAGCCACACCCTCTTTGCTTCTGCCCTGAGTGGTCGCTCCCCTGCCTCTCCACCTGAAGCGGTATCGTTAATCTGAGCTGCACTGTGTGACTGTACCCTATTTAGAACTGCTAAATATTTGTATTGACCTCGCCTGCTTGCCGGTATCTTTAAGTGCGCTGCATTGTTTGATTGTGCCATATTTCGACCTGTGCATTTTTTTCGAACAGCTAATTAAGTGTATTAACTGCACCTCGCTTGCTTGCACCATTGTTGTTTTGACATAGAGTTAACTGCGCGATACCCCCCGGCGTCCTGCTCGACTTCCCCCTCCATTTTGGATCTGTTGTTGTTGTGCTCCGTGTTGACCTGAGCCCGCCCCGCCTCCCAGCTGAGCCGCCCTCCCACTAACTATTTACAGCGCTCCCTGTCCCAGAAGCGCTGTGATCCCTCTTTGCTTCTGCCCTGAGTGGTCGCTCCCCTGCCTCTCCACCTGAAGCGGTATCGTTAATCTGAGCTGCACTGTGTGACTGTACCCTATTTAGAACTGCTAAATATTTGTATTGACCTCGCCTGCTTGCCGGTATCTTTAAGTGCGCTGCATTGTTTGATTGTGCCATATTTCGACCTGTGCATTTTTTCGAACAGCTAATTAAGTGTATTAACTGCACCTCGCTTGCTTGCACCATTGTTGTTTTGACATAGAGTTAACTGCGCGATACCCCCCGGCGTCCTGCTCGACTCCCCCCTCCATTTTGGATCTGTTGTTGTTGTGCTCCGTGTTGACCTGAGCCCGCCCCGCCTCCCAGCTGAGCCGCCCTCGCCCCTCCCCCTTCCCACCATCCATATATGACAGCAGCCCAAGCGCGCAGCGTCCACGCGCAGCGACTGCGCCCAATCCGCGCCGAAGGTGCGCCAAAGGTAAGCCCGTCTACGGCCGTCCGTGCCTGGACCGCGCCCAGCGCCACACCCCCTGCCCCTCGCGCTGCCCAGCCCTCCCGCATTACCTACGATGCCGCCACCCTCCTAGCCCTTAACCCCGGTCGCGCCCCCAACTGCGTCCAAGCCGCTCCTGGACACACCCATGGACCTTTCTCTTGCTACTCCTGCAAATTCATCGGCACCGACAACATCTCCACTACAACCACACCACAGATTCCCGACCCCAACCACCTACAATGCATCCTTCTCAACACTCGATCGGTCCACAGACACGCCATTGACCTATGGAATCTACTAGACACCATCTCTCCAGACATCGCCTTCCTAACAGAAACATGGATGAACGCTTCCTCCGCCCCAGACATCACCATTGCCATCCCTCAAGACTATAAGATCACACGCAAGGACCGTACCGGCCACACAGGAGGAGGAATCGCTATCATCCATAAGAAATCTATCCACATCTCAACCAGCTCTGACGTCAACCTCGCCAACTCTGAACACCTTCACTTCCAGATCCACATCGACCCCAAGACCACACTCAGAGGCACCCTCCTTTACAGACCACCAGGACCCCGCGCAAAATTCAGTGAAGACATCACGGACTTCATCACTCCACACGCGCTCCCCTCCAAAGATTACATCCTTCTGGGAGACCTCAACTTTCACCTTGAAAAGAACAACGACCGCAACACCACCACCCTCTTGGACAACCTCGCCAACCTCGGACTTAAACAACTGGTCACTTCCCCCACCCACATCGCAGGTCACACACTCGACCCCATCTTCACCTCCAGCAATCATGTCTCCTTCAGCCACACTACGGATCTCCTCTGGACTGACCACAGCTGCGTTCACTTCACCTACAACAAGCCGAAACCCACCAACCACCTCCAACCAACTCTGCAAAGAAACTGGAACAAAATCACCATCGACCAGATCTCCTCATCGCTCCTTCTAAACACCCCAGCCCACTCTTCTAACCCAGACCAAGCCGCCGCCAACTTCACCCTATGGTTATCCAACACCGCCGACATCCTAGCTCCACTGAAAAAACGTCAACGCAAACCTAGCAGCAAGAAGGCCTCATGGTTCAAAGATGATCTTAAGAAGTCCAAGAAACTCTGCCGCTCCCTTGAAAAGGCCTGGAAAAAAGACCCAACCACTAGCACCAAGGACGCCTTCAAAAACGCCACCCGCACACACCACCAACTAATCCGAAAGGCCAAGAAAACAGCATTCAAGGATCGACTAGACAACAACGCCCACAACAGCAAGGAACTTTTCAACATCGTCAAGGAATTTACCAACCCCTCGGCCAACTCCAACGACATCACCCCTTCTCAAGCCCTCTGCGACTCCCTGGCTTTATTCTTCCACAACAAAATTGCAGACATCCACAACAGCTTCGACAACCAACCCGGAGACCAACCCACCCAACCATATGCTGAACATCCCCCCCCCCCTTGAACGCTCTTAACGACTGGAACCCAATCTCCACTGAGGACACCATCCGCCTGATGAACTCTATCCACTCAAGATCCCCCACAAGGAATTTACCAACCCCTCGGCCAACTCCAACGACATCACCCCTTCTCAAGCCCTCTGCGACTCCCTGGCTTTATTCTTCCACAACAAAATTGCAGACATCCACAACAGCTTCGACAACCAACCCGGAGACCAACCCACCCAACCATATGCTGAACATCCCCCCCCCCTTGAACGCTCTTAACGACTGGAACCCAATCTCCACTGAGGACACCATCCGCCTGATGAACTCTATCCACTCAAGATCCCCCACAGACACATGTCCTCACCACATCTTCAACAAAGCAGACTCCATCATAACACCGCACCTCCGAGACGTCATCAACTGCTCCTTCAACTCCGCCACCTTCCCGGAAAGCTGGAAACACGCTGAACTCACCGCCCTTCTGAAAAAACCCACAGCGGACCCCACCGAACTCAAAAATTACCGCCCCATATCGCTCCTTCCATTCCCAGCCAAAGTCATCGAGAAAGCTGTCAACAACCAACTCGCCGCCTTCCTCGAAGCCAACAAATCCCTCGACTCCTCACAATCTGGCTTCCGAGCAAAACACAGCACTGAGACCGCCCTCATCGCAGCAACAGACGACATTCGAACTCTACTGGACAATGGAGACACAGTCGCCCTCATCTTCCTCGACCTCTCTGCAGCCTTCGACACAGTCTGCCACAGTACCCTTTTACAACGCCTCAGAAACATCGGAATACAAGGAAAAGCACTCGAATGGATCACGTCGTTCCTCACCGGAAGAACCCAGAGAGTCCGCCTTCCACCATTCAAATCCGAAGCCACTGAAGTCATCTGTGGCGTACCACAAGGATCCTCACTCAGTCCCACCCTCTTCAACGTATACATGAGCCCCCTTGCGGCCATCGCTCGCCAACACAACCTCAACATCATCTCCTACGCGGATGACACTCAACTGATCCTTTCTCTCACCAATGACCCCAGCACCGCCAAAACAAACCTACACGAAGGAATGAAAGAAGTTGCCGAATGGATGAAACAAAGCCGTCTGAAACTGAACTCAGATAAAACAGAAGTCCTCATCTTAGGTACATCCCCCTCTGCATGGGACGACTCTTGGTGTCCGGAAGCCCTTGGAAAAGCACACATCCCGACAGACCACGCACGGAACCTAGGCGTTATCCTGGACTCTTCACTCTCAATGAACAGACAAGTCAACGCCGTATCCTCATCCTGCTTCAACATTCTTCGCATGCTCAAAAAAACATTTCGCTGGATCCCCACCGAAACCAGAAAAACAGTCACCCATGCTCTGGTCACGAGCCGACTGGACTACGGAAAAACCCTCTACGCAGGTACTACCGCTAAACTCCAGAAGAAACTCCAACGAATCCAAAACGCCTCAGCCAGGATCATATTAAACATCCCACGCAACGAACACATTTCTGGCCACCTGAAAGACCTCCACTGGCTACCCGTCAATAAGAGGATCACTTTCCGACTGCTAACCCACACACACAAATCACTCTACGACATCGGCCCAGAATGCCTCAACTCACGACTGTCCTTCTACACCCCTTCCCGCCAACTACGTTCTTCCAGCCAAGCCCTCGCCACTGTTCCCCACATCAACAAGACCACCATGGGAGGCAGATCCTTCTCATACCTGGCAGCTAAAACATGGAACTCACTCCCCACCTACCTTCGCCTTACCCAGAACCACCTAGCTTTTAGAAAGCAACTTAAAACTTGGATATTTGACAAGTAAGCGTCCTCCCCTCCCTAAGCGCCTTGAGACCCTCTGGGTATGTAGTGCGCTATATAAATTCTCTGACTTGACTTGACTTGGGATAGGGGGGCATCGGGGGCTTCTGTTCTTTGTTTCCTCTAGCAATGAAGTACATCAGCAGGACCTGATACTAATAGTAATAATACCACTTGTCTGTCTACCAGTGTCCTGCTGTCATCTACATAAATAAGACTGCAGACATTACGAGCTTGTGAAAGTGCAGCAAACAAAGTTGACCAAGTGAAGAGGTAGGAAAGTGAGAGCCACAATGTACCCTAGAATCAAATAAGAAGGATGGGCATAAAATAGCAAAGAAAACTTTGTGTGTTTGAAATAGGTGGAAAAAACTAATTCTCATTTAGAAAAATAATGCTTAAAATAGGTTTGGTTTAGTTTGCATAACTAGGCCGCAACGAGCCACATTACAAAATATTGGTTGTTTATTTGTTGTGCACGAGCTGTGCGACTGCATGTTTTACATTCCATTTCAGAAAAACATTGAAATTCAACTGCAACCACAGTGTCTGTCTTTGCGTTTTGAAATGTAAAACTGTAACTTATTTCTTATTTTTACAGCTGAAGCTTTGTGATTTGCCACATTACAAGGTTTTGAGCTAAGCGTCCATTGTTTTATTGACGTCATAACCGTGCAGAAGCAGTCCACTGTATTCTACTGTTTTGCATTTATAAAATTTACAATTTATTCAGGGCAACAATGTCGTGTTGGCGAGCTGTGTGAGTGACAAGGTTTTGGCACTAACGGGCCAGCTCGTAGTCCGAAAGAGCCCATGAACATCAATTCAAGACCTCTGAGGCCACACCAAGGTCCCAGGGTCTGCAGGGCAACACTGGTGGGTCAGGGGCTGGCAGCTTCAGCTGGATTTGGGTGCTGGTTCAGGTGGTTGGGATCCTGTTATGTCCCTTTGGCTCTGAACAGGATGCCAGCAGACTAGTTCTTGGAGTCACTCTGGGAGTCCTGGGTTCAGATTTATGTCCAATTAGTCTGACTCACACAGGAGGGCAGCTGGGCAATAGGGCAGCAGTCCAACATGGCAGCAGTCCGGCAAGGCAGTAGTCCAGCAGGGAAGCAGTCTAGCAGAGTGTCCGTTCTATCAACACCCCAGCATTCCTTCTTCCTGGCAGAGGCTCCAGAGGTAACAAAAGTGTACTGAAGAGTTGGTGTTTGAGGTCCAATATATATATATAAATATTTGTATAATTCTTTTTATTGAAAATCAGGCATGACAGATAGGCTATACAAATATATTTGAAATAGCAGTATGATTTACACATGAAGTCGGTCTTTGAAACATATTTAGCTCGGACGACATTGACAGTTGCAATTGTACAGAATTAGGTCCCACCAATGGGATCCTCCTTGGGTATCGGGGGTTCACAAATCTCACCCCTGTGGACAGTCCATCGCCACCATATTTGCGTCTATTTGTTCGGGCACCGCCTGGCTTCATAGATGGGCTTCTCCGCAATCAAAGACCAATCCATATCTTTGCCCCAATCACACATAAATATTAAAAAGTGTCAGGCTTAATAAAGACCATTGCGGCACTCCACAGGGTAGTGAGAATGCATCCGCCTTATATTCGCCCAGAGCAACCATTTGGGTTCTGTTGGATAGACAGGTATTAGGCAGTGCCCTTGACTCCGATCTTGTGCAACCGGTCCATCAGCAAAGCATGATGGACGGTATCAGAGGCTGCAGAGAGAGCCAGCATAATCAATGCAGCCTTTCCGCCCTGATCCAGAATGCTCCTAATCTCATCAGTGGATTTGAGTAGCACTGTCTCAGTGCTATGCCCCTCTCTAAATCCGTACTGAATTGGGTTTAGCACCTGTGATTCTTGTAACTACACCTTGAGTGCGTGTTCATGTTTCTCTCTATAATTTTCGCCTGGAGTGGTAATCTAGATAAAGGTCTTAAATTTATTAGGGTCTTTGGCATCCAAGTTAGGATTTTTTGCAGGGGCAGAATGGATGCCTGTTTCCATTCTCTGGGAAAGTAGCCCTCTGAGTACATTACATTTATGATGGTAGTCAGGGAGCCTGACACTGGCTCCGCTGCCAATTCAACTATAGATACTGGGCAGGGATCATGCGGAGAACCTGATTCCACTTTCATGAGGAGATCAAGAGTGTCTGAGACAGAAAAAGGGGCAAGTCTATCGAGTACACAGATCCTGTTTTCATCTATCTTGGAACTGATCGTCGGAACTGTAGTATTCTTAATATTTAAGTCCAAGAAAGTTAAGAAAATAGCGTTACCTTTATCAAATAAGAACTTTGCTACATTATTCTAAATTTCTTGGCTAGCCGGGATGGTGGGCACGATTGGTTGGGTCATGGTGGTAAAAGTTTTAAAGAGTTATTTTGGAGAATTATTTGCATTGTTGAATTTCCTAGTGAAGTACTCTACTTTGGCTTTTTGAAGCAACTGTTTATACTGAGCAATACTCAACTTGTATTTGTTTTTTTTCCTCATCTATGTAATACTTCCTCCAGTTTCCTTTGAGGTGCTTAGAACATAACTTTTGATTTCTAAGCTCCTGCGAGTACCATGGAGATGAAGGTCGCAGTCTATTAAAGCGAAGGAGTTTTTTGGAACGAAATATCGACCAGCACATCCAGCCAAAAATATCGACACCACTTGGACCAATCCCTACAGCTCCTCGGAGTTTCAGACTATTGGGGAAAAAATCCACCACAACAGGCATTGAAGAGCGTAATCAAGCGAACTGTTCGGCTCTGGTCTTTCCACTGTAACGGAGCAAAATAATTCAGAAGGAAGCACACTTGGGCCATTGTCTCCGATTACAAACGGGGGGTTGAGTCATCCTACTTATCAAGTACTTATTTACTCTTCTGGAAGGTCAAGTTCATGGCCTTAAGACTAGGCGAATAACCCTTTTTAAAGTATTTGCCACAATGGCGGCGCCTTAGTCACAAAATTGAATGCAGGGAATGCGGCTAACACTCCGAAAGTTTGGAGCACATAGCCTGCGCATGCCCAGCTCTGCTACATGACAGAAGGACTTTACTGAGAGCAGAGTAGATCAAACTAGGCGCTCACACATGTCGCCAGGCCATAATGGCAGCCATGAATCAAGAAAATATAAAGCTGAACATCCGGTTCACCAAATTCGTTGCCAGAGCTGCAAAAACGCTGGGGAAAGAAAAGGCAGCAATTCTTTCTCCGGCTGGCCCAGTTATCTCCTTGCAACAAAAGCGCTAGCGGCCACCGCCCCCTTCAGCAAGGCCTACAAGGACACTGTGTTCAGCATTTTAAAACAAGCTGTCATACTTACTTGTCCCTCTTTTGAGACTTTCTTAAAACCACTCTGTGACTGTCATGTTATTTAACAAGCTTGATCTGTAAAAGACAAACGCATATTCGGATAATTTATTTTATTTTTATCCATTTTTATTGCAAGATTATTGTACTGTCCTTGCACTAACTAAAGTACTTTTTTCACTCATTTTTAAATGTGTACATGTATATATGAGTCATATGGTTTTACCATTTTGTTATGATTTTTAGTGATCAAACAATAAAATCTGAATTTGAATTAGAATTTGAGTTTTTGGGGCGCAAGCTTACTTAATGCTGCTTCCAACCAGTTTGAGTAAGACCTGGTTGCTTTGTCCAGATCTCTGGGTAGCGTGGTGCAGGTTGAAGATCGTACGTCCTGTAAAGCCTTAGCTTGTACCTTATTCCAAGCTCTCCTCTCTACATATTTTGTTTATGGTTTGGGAGCAGCATGGTCCGTGACCATGAGCTTGAATAATACGGCCCTGTTGTCTGTCCAGACTAAGGGAAAAAGGCCAGTGAACCTAAGCTGGGGGATATTAGAGAAAATGCTGTCTAACGTGAAACAGCCACGTGAGTGGCACCCATCACTAGTTGCTCTAAACTTCCGCCATTCATCAGGTCTAGCAGATTAATGGTATCTAGATCTGAAAGCAGCTCCAAATGGAAGTTGAAATCTCCCACTACTGTATAGGAGTTAGCACTTAACCCATTTTCCATAACACAGCCTGCTTGCTATAGAAATCCTTTTTTCTGGCCTGGAGACCTATAGATGAGGCTGCCTTTAAATGTATAGTGATGAGAGAGCTGAAAGCAGTAATCCAGCGCTTCACATTCCTCACTAGCTAGTGGGTTAAAGGAAGCTGTGATTGATTTATGATATATGACCGCTAAACCACCTCCTTTTCTCTGTGACCTATTCAACGTTTGGCAGAGATAATCAGGATAAGTGGCTTTAACTATGTCTGTGCTTGACGCCTCGTCTGTCAATTCTTCTGTGATAAATGCGATATTTATCTTCTCATCCTCAATGAAGGAGGCACATTCAGTGCTGTGTTTAGCTAAGGACCTTTCATTATGAAGAACCCACTTCCATGCTGTAGAAGAATTGACCTTTACCCTGGCGGTTTATTGTTTATGTCCGCAACTGATTGGAACAATAGTTCAGGTAGTTTCATGCATCCCGGGCAAATCATTTGTGCCTTTGAGGACCAGGATTCAAGTTGAATAGTGCAGCAATTCTGTCTGTGTTAGTCTTGTTTAAACATTTTAGGATACTGCTAGACTATTGTACAGGCATAGTTATACCTCATATGTTTTGTGTAAGGGGCTGGCGATGTGCGTGGAACGAGCTTGGACATGCGCAGATGGACTTGCCTTAGGCGCGCCAGCGGCATGCAGGTTGCACGCATCCGCTGCGCGCTTGCACCAGCCAGTATTTAAATACCATCAGGAGGGGGAAAGACTATCCCGCAGCCCTGTCTACTCTCAAAATGGCGGCCACGCGGGTCAAATGTGGACCACGGGAGCCTAACGGTTCTGAACAGTGCAATTATCGGAGTGCAAATAAGCAGGTTTTCGGGTTTTAAAACAAATTATTTAAACAGATTTAAAACTACTCCATGGTCTCTCTCGGCTCAAGCCTCAGGAGGACTTCAGCTTTAAGCAACCATCAGCCCCAACATGACCCATGTTCGTTCCCTGGAGTTCAAGTCAGTAGGGTCCCACAGAACTTGCACAGGGACACAAGTAACCAACACATGGGCACATTACCCACTTCGGACAAACATTGTCAGTCGATATGTTTATTGCATCAGCACTTTATTCCACGGTATCACCTGCTAGCTTTCACTTGCTTTACGATGTTGGACTGTGTGAGGTTGGATAAACTCGTATGCATTAGATGTTCCATCTACTGAATTCAGGGCTGGTAGCACTAGGCTTATAAGAAGTCATAGGAAAGTTGTTGCATTGCCAGCTTTAGCCCTTATAGTAACTAGATGGTAACCTAATATTTTAAACTAGCACAAATGTCTAATTATTTTAAGTACATTTTTGGCTGTATCACATTGCTTTTATGACTTTAAAAGACATCGAATAAAGCATATTTTTTCATCGTCTTCTTGTCTCTCACCTCTTTCTTCACTTCCAACTGACTTCTCCTAGCCATTTCTATTGGGTCATTTTACTATTTGTTTGGCATTTTCCACCTGGCCATCGGGCGGGAAACTCTAAAGGTGTGTCCTCAAGTTTGATGCAATGTTTAGCCAAGAAATCTCTCATCTGGCTGGAGGTCAGCTGGGTCCCATTGTCCATAATCATGTACTGGGGTACACAGATATATCCTTGAACTTTGATAGTACTGGCGGTAGTGACAGTACTCACAAAAACAATTTTCAGAAAATTGAAATGAACATCTACAATGACAGCAACATAAAGTTGGTAATCTGACAGACGTGGGAACATGTAAACGGTTCCATGAAATCCAGACACACCTTCACCCGGGGTGCTGACGGTTCACCAAGATGTTGCTCTTCCCCACCCACTGCTAGCTTTAGCCTTTTCTCACTCTCTCTGCATACCAAATATCTAATCACATGCCTGAATACCTCTGCCTCCATCCACCAGAACCTCTCCTTCATCTTTTTCTCTGCTCTTGGCTGTCTCAAATGACCTTGATGTGCTAAATTAATCAGCTTCCTCTCACCTCCTGAGGAGGTACAGAACTTTCTCCTCTCAGGATCAGTTCTTCACCACATACTGTCAACTCCTCCACCACCTTGTGATATGGTTTGACCAACACTGAACCCTCTCTCTGTATACCCTTGTGAATCGTCTTCCTGGCTTCTTTCAAAATCTCGTTCTTATCCATCGCTGCTAGCCATTCAGCATTAGTGACAGCTTTGTACACGCCATCCTTTCCATCATCCAAACATGCCACAACCTCCTCAACCTTGTAACTTCCATCAATTCACTCTTATTATCTAGTCACGAAAGGCAATCTGCCCTGCATTTCCTTCACCCCAGAATGTATTCACTTACACCGTTAAAACTCTTGAGTCTGACTGCAGATCTTGCTAACCTACCACAACTTTTGTCCCTGCCTGCATGCCTCAGAATTATCAACAGCGCTTTGTGATCCATCCTCAAGACTACATTGGTTCCCCATACCTACATTCTGAAATGTCCCATCCCCCACACGGATTGGTGAC
The DNA here is from genome assembly GCF_964263255.1 of Lissotriton vulgaris. NCBI lineage: Eukaryota > Metazoa > Chordata > Amphibia > Caudata > Salamandridae > Lissotriton > Lissotriton vulgaris. The sequence continues at coordinate 2,053,466,023 of NC_141687.1, read as the reverse complement.
GGTACAACGCGTACCGTCACAACGCGTGCTGTTACAACGCGTCCCTTACAACGCAAGTCGTTACCACGACTTGCGTTGGGGGCGCGGATATTGAATAGTATAATTTACTATTCTAACACCAGTCCCCGTGGACACTAGGGAAGGTGTTGGAATAGTAAATTTACTATTTTTAATCTTCTAGAGCCCTCCAGCGCAAGTCGTGGTAACGACTTGCGTTGTTACGGACGCGTCGTAACAGCACCGCGTTGTAACATCCGCGTTGTAACGGATGTTTCCCCCCCACACTGCTTCCAATACCTCTCTCTCTCAATGAATGAATAGTTATTTTCTGAAGAATTCAAAGCTCTAGAAGCCAAGGCTACAGTCATGTCTCTGCCATTATGCCCCAATCCCTGAAGTATCAGCATCCACCATAACTATGGATTGTCTGTTGATGTCAGAAGGTGTGAGCATGCCCCCTTCTATTATCTCATGCGTGAGTCCTTGAATTGCCCAACTGTATTCTTTGCCCGAAGAAAATTGAACTTTTTTTACTATCACCCTGAGATCCATCTGTTTGTTTCAGCAATTGTGCTCACAAACCTTGAATTATGTTATATTAAACCAATGAAAGATCTGAGCTGATCTTTGTTGCATAACGTTTGGCCTCTTCAGCCTAGCAAAAAGTTTCTTATCACTATCTCTTTGGAATTTTTGTTTTGAACTTCTTCCAAAGCGGGCACTTCATCATCCTGAGTACATCCTAGGTTCTAGTAGTGATATCTTTAGAAGCCACATCCACTGATCCCCCTCTGCCTATCTTTTCATGACATACACAGGTGAAGTAACATTGTTTCCTACACTTCATGAATTATTTTTCACACTTATTGATTCAGAACCATAATATGAGCTCCCACACCCATACCAGTTCCTTTGAATTGGGATTCGATTTATACTCTGATGTGTTTTATGTCCGTTGGCTTCAGCACTAGGATTTTTGTACTATGTGTATTAGTGAGCTGCTTATTTGTGTGTCTTAAAGCTTTGCTGTCATTCCTCAACTGAATGAGCAGGTGACCGAGCGTACGCTCATGCTTTCTTAGTCACTTATGTAGGGAAGCGGGTTTCTAATGCAGTACCCCTCCCCATTTGTTGCCTCCCTTCTAATGCAACTTTGACTGTGGAGCACTGGGTTCCTGCTAATCAGGCTCCTAGTTCCCGTGTTCTTTCATCAAAACTATAGTATTGTTTCCACAACTGGCACATCTCTGACTCCCATATAATTCCCTTGTTAAAGGTGATAGAGCGTCCAGGTCACCCGACTCAGATTACCATACTCAACTGGGCCCATAAACAACATATGATGAGATTTCATCAGGTAACCTGTGCACTTACTCTAATCTGTGATTTATAAATTTCATTTAGGACCTATACCATTGGCTTACCAATCCTCGTCATCTGTACCTAAAGTCCTAAGGGATCAAAGGAGTTAGAATAATAGGTATAATAATAACATTTGCACTCATATAATAACCACAAACTTAGCAAAGGTTTAAACACTTTATCTGAATTTCTTAAATGTCTTAATCCAAATATTAAACATCAAATATCTTGCAATTAAGAAAATAATGATTAGAATGAAAATATGCAGAGATTTTATAAAGCAGTCTTTACGCATTTGACATAAGGGTGGGATGAGGGAAGGAAACAGTACAATGACATACCCACATTGAATATTTACCTACAATGGTGTGAAGAACTAACCCTGGCCATGGGTCAGTTTAAAGGACAGAACCCCGAAAATGCATGGACCATAAAGGCAAGCAGGTGCAGATCAGAATCAGGACAGGTAAAGCCAAATTGGACCAGGACGGGACCACCACAGGCTAAGACCGGCACCCGCAGTTAAAGTTGCAACGCCTGAGTTACTCCCTCTCTGCAGCTAACAGCCAGAACCTGGTAAGAATTATTGATCTCTCCAACAAAGTGCTTCGCCAGCACTTCAGTTCTTAAACCCCGATCTGGGTTTCGAACTTTCTGACAGAGGGCTAAGCCAGCACCTCTGCTCCCGATCACCTATTGAGTGCGTTGGGTCAGTGACAGGTCAGCTATTTTTACAAGTCGGACAATTACCTAGCTAAGCCTACCCTACTTATAATATTTTTCCAGGTCTGTGTACCACCCCCCAATGTTGTAAGCGTAAGGATCCCCAATTTCGGTTGGACAAAAGGATGAGGAGAGGTTATCACACCATACCAAAATGAAACTTTTAGAATGAATATTAATGTTTGCATTCCTGCCCATCAATTTTATTTTCCAATGCACTTTTATTCCACCCAGCAGTGAATGTATCAATAATGATTACAATGTAGTCCATATTTTAGTTCAGCTTCCTTCACAGGGGTCAGGAGTTGACGTTCCCATGAACATCTTCTAGCAAGTCAGGAATTGGCCGAGTTTCAAAGGTCAGCGCTTCATGGACTTGAGCTTTTCTGCGCAGTCGCAGTTCCTCCAAAAATGGAGTTCAGAAATACATGTCAGGCCCAAAGTTCGATACAACAGAAATAGAAAAGAATCAGTATTAGAACAAATAATAACTGAATGTACTGAATACCTCTTATCTCTACTCTATTCCCATTACTTTATTTTAACTATTGTGTTAGAAATAAGGCAGAATGTACAGCTTAGTATAAGCAGCAGTGCAAGCTTCATGCATGCTTTAGGACACAGTCAGCCATCTTAGTTCTAGTGCGCAAAAGCAAAATATTCCCTCCAAAGCAGAAAGTACGTCATGTCACGTGAGTGTGACAGGCGCATGCACAGTAAGAAATCCAGTGTAGCAGCAGCCATATTAATGCAAGCGGATTATTGTTAGTAAAAGCACATATGCAAGCTTCACTTAGATGTCATGTAATGCAAAATTAATAGGACAAAACATGTTGATTAGTACATTAACGGTATGACGAGAGGACTGAATACAAGCAAGTCACATTACGTGCGAATCCTTGCTCCATCAATCCCCTCTTTGATGATATTTTAGATCATCACCAATTAATGAAACAGATGCCAACTTTTCACATTTCACCCAGCTCAATTTCTTCAAACTTTCTATTTTGTTTCTTCTCACTGTTAGTGTGAAAGCTTTTCACTTTCTTGTATATATTTCCATTCAACTCTTCTAATTCAAGTTCATCAATATTTCTCTTTTTCCCTCTCTTATTTACTGTATATGTTTTGTTGTGCTTCCGACATTTGCACAAATTATTATCCCTAGAATCAGTAGGCCTATTCCCACCATTGGCATCAGTATTCCACCTACAAAACTTTTTCCTACATTAGAAAGCCAACTACGTATAGAGGAGAGACCATCAGTAAGTCTCTTCCATGCACTATCAACCTCCAGTGGTTTAAGCTCTTTTTCCAAATTATCAATATTTCTTACATACCTTTTAATTTCAACACTTTTGTCAGGTATGTAAGTGCAACAATGTTGTGCTTTCAACATTCCACAGACTCCACCTTCTTTGCTAATAATCTATCAAGAGAAAGCCGATTTTGTAAAACCATTGATCTGATCGCAACCAAATTAGTAGAATCAGTTGATAACCGATCCACTACTGTTGACAATTTGCAAATTCTTTGCGTATTCAGAGCCACTCCCACTGTAGGTATCAATGCACTAAATATATCACCTGCTATTTCTCCAAAACTAGCTCTTTTGCTACATATTAACCCATTTGTTTCTTCATTGTTTCCAGTGATTTTGTTTACATGATATATCTTTGGGAATACTATTTCAAAATAACAGCTCCCATACCAATGATCTGGCAGTTTGTAATAAGCTTTGTTTCCGCATATAAAATAAATTCCAGGAAACACAGGGTCAGTTCCATCTTTGAAACCCCAACCCCCAATTACCTTATAATTGTGTTCACATTAATTGGAACCAATGAATATATTGTTAGAGTTTCCCTTTGTTTTAAAAAACCAGCAACATAGCAGCATGAGTCTTGCCATTTGGGGTGAACCCTATATTTTCAGCCCATTTAGGAATTTTATGGTTCTTATCATTTGCCTTTCTTTGGAACTTTTATCTCCTTTTCTCAACCATATTCAAAAATATGTTCTCTTTTTCACGTAATAAGCATGGTAAATTATTCTTGTGTGCTTCAGCTATATCTATTGCACCTATAGTTAGAAAGTATTCACTCATATAACATGTTACATCAATTTTAGTATGTACAGGATTCAGGTTACTACGTATTGGAAGTTCAGAAAATATCACATCTGAATTAGAATAGTAATACTGCAAAGGTCCTTTCTTAAAGAAGAAACTGGCTAAAATACTACATGAAATACCATATGTTAGTGGTAAATGATTGTAATTCACACCTTCGGCCACCGAAGTAGGTAATATCATACAAACATAGTAATCTTCTATTTCCATAGCTTTTACATAGTGTACTAATAGGTTTGCAAATACATTTAAAGTGAGTTCTGTTTTTAATTCCAGTATAATGTAGTCCTTCCTCATCTGATGCTTCTAAATGATGCTAAGGCTGCTGCTTGAAATTATTCTTGGCAAAGATAAGCGCTACCAAATCGATTTAGGATTGTAGCACATCACCATTTGTTATTTGCACATTGCTCATTTTACCCTCTGCACTTTGGAACTTTAGAGTGGTTAGGCTATGTTTTAGACAAACTAGCTTTAAAAAAAGAAATGAATAGGCTTTCTTTTTAAAACTTACCTGTCTTCCTGCATTTCCTACATGGCTGCCCACTTCCCAGCCCCAGTCCACTGCGGCAGTGTGCCGTTTGAGTGTAGGGCGACCAGGAAGCAGGCAGACCAATTGCTAGACACTTCCGATGGGTGGAAAGGCGGATCTAGGCTCTCGCGCTTCGCACTACATTAGGCGAAGGAGTCAGCGGACGTGCAGCACTACACTTGTAAGGCTGCTGCTTCAAATTATTCTTGGCAAATATTAGCGCTACCAAATTGATTTAGGATTTTAGCACATCACCGTTTATTATTTGTACATTGCTCATTTTAGCCTCTGCACTTTGGAACTTTAGAGCGGTTAGGCTCTGTTTTAGACAAACTTGCTTTTAAAAAAGAAACAATTAGGCTTTCTTTTTAAAATGTACCTGTCTTCCTGTATTTCCTACGTTGCTGCCGATGTCCCAGCCCCGGTCCACAGCGGCAGTGTGCCGTTTGAGTGGAGGGCGACCAGGAAGCAGGCAGATCAATCGCTAGACACTTCCGTGGGCGGGAGTTCGGAGCCAGGCTCCAGCGCTTCGCAGTATATTAGACCAATGTGCCAGCGGCCGTGCAGCGGACACGCCGCTGGCCGGCCGGGGCCACTGGCCAGAACCCCTGCCCGTGCCGCACCTACCCAACAAAGCACCACCAAATACTCACGAGAGGCGCTACTAACTCTCGAACATAATACAGGTAATATCCTCTCACAATGTGCTGTAGCCCACCCCGGATCCTCGTTTGGCCCGTTCTCCTGACACTTCTATAAATGATCCAGATTGGGGCATAGTCAAACAAGCAGCCAGGCTGATCCCAACCTTTCCAAACTATCTTGCATCTACCTTAACGCTGGATCATTTCTTAAACACTCCTCTGACATATGGGACCTCCTTAATGAAAGGAATCCTGATCTTGTCTACATCTCTGAAACTTGGATGGACGACAATAACTCCCCAGATATTGCGAATGCATTATCAGCTAATTACAAAATTGTCAAACAAGAAAGGCATGGCCGCAGGGGCGGTGGGGTAGCAATCATGTTAAAAAAAATCTGACCTGCCAACCTGTGCAAGTAGCACCAAAGAATTAACATGAAATACTTCCACTTCCAAATACTTAACGAGGGTCTGATCATTCTGGCAGGGGCAGTGATCTATAATCCCCCAGGTCACCAAGCTGACCTATGTACCAGGTTACTCACCCAACTCCTCCCAGTCTGCCTGAAACACAAGAACTACATGATAGGGGACTTTAACGTACATTATGAAAATAAAGACAGTCCGGCCGTCTCTCAACTGGAGAGCAACATGCAGATACTTCAACTCAAACAGTAGACCGAGGGTCCTACCCATAGAGCCAGCCACACGCTTGACCTTCTCTTTTCTAATATCAAAGCCCCTTGCATCCATGAGATTCAACTTTTACTTTGGACAGACCACTCGCTCATAGCCTTCACATTGAGTTTACCAGTTAAATCAACTAAGTTCTGCAAAACTCGTCAGAAATCGAACCGAGCATGGAGGCTTGTTACTGAATCGTCATTTCAAGCCTACTTCATATGCTCTAACGTACAGACCTTAAAAGGTCTTCCAGTTTGCATAGGAGCCGCTAATCTTGAGTCAGAGATCTGTACAACACTGAATAAACTGGCCCCAATACAGGAACACAACCAACTGCAAAGACCGCACACCGAAAAATGGTACACCCCACAACTTAAAAAACTTAAGAGGAAATGCCAAAACCTCGAACATCTATGGAGATTCTCAAAAAATGATTCTGACAAACTAAGGTACAAATCTGAACTTAAATCCTACAATCAAGCCATAAAAAACTCCCAAAAAATCCCACTATGCCCTCCGAATCACTGAGAACTGTAACTCTGCCAAAGAACTGTACAGAATAGACAGAGAACTTAGCAAACCAGCCAGCAAGTCTCAAACTCTACCTCCTTCAGTCAACGCATGCAAAAGAATAAGTGACTTCTTCTCGGATAAGATAAAGAAAATGTACTCCACTTTTAATATTCCCACTAAAGCTGATATAACGAATAGGGCCCCCTCGATTCCCCATCCAGATGCCACATAAATTATGTGTAATTCCCCCCCCCTTCAAGAAAATGAGGTTTTAGAGGCCATGAGTGAGGTAAAATCTGGATCCCCGCTAGACCCTTGCCCTCATTTCATTTTTGCTCAGATTGCCTCTGTTCTGTGCCCATACATCACCCAACTCTTTAACAACTCCCTCAAAACTGCCACCTTACCCGATAAATGGAATCACGCTTCAGTAATCCCTCTGTTAAAAAGAAATGGAACCGGTGTCCTCAATCCCGAAAACTACTGCCCTATATCCCAACTCCCCTATCTCTCCAAAGTCCTGGAAAAATTGGTGAACAGGCAACTATCCAACTATCTAGAATCAAATAGCCTTCTAGACCCATCACAGATGGGATTTAGGACAAAAAATAGCACAGAAGCAACACTGCTGGCTGTATCAGACAATATTAGATCCAGTACTGACAAAGGAGGGGCAGTCGCGTTGATACTGTAGGACCTGTCGGCAGCGTTCGACACGGTCTCGCACAAGAGTTTGTTAGAAACCCTCTACGAAAAAGGAATTCACCTCGGCCAATATCAATCCAAATCTAATCTCATCAGCTGTGGTGTCCCGCAGGGAGCATCTCTCAGTCCCACCTTATTTAATGCCTATGTCTCCTCACTGGCCAAAATCAGCAGGAAGTGGGGCATTGGCATTTGCTCCTATGCTGATGACACACTGCTGATGGTGACCCTGGATGAAAAGCCTGAGGTCACTAAATCAAAGTTACACAATTGCCTCACGGAAATGCCTCAATGGATGGATGAGCACTACTTAAAGTTGAACGCAGGGAAATCTGAGATCCTATTTTTTGGAAGTTCCAAATTAGTCTGGGATGCCACATGGTAGCCACACACACTTGGCCCTGCTCCAACCCCAAAACACTGCGGAAAAAATCTGGGCATCACCATTGATGACACTTTGTCCATAAAGGACCATGTACGGGCCCTTTGAGGCAAAGGCTTAACAAACCTGAAACTCCTGGGCAGGCTTTTTCCCTGGATACCTCTGGACTGCAGAAGATCTGTCACACAAGCCTTGCTGGTTAGTCAAATGGACTATGGGAATGCACTATTTGTAAGCATGAACAAGCTCCTGTTCACGCAACACCAAGTGCTTCATAACGCTGCCACCAAACTTGTCTGTAAAAAAGGCAAGCTAAGCTCTGCCTCCACATGCATGAAGATCTTGCACTGGCTACCCATGGGACAAAGATCAGCATTCAAGCTGCTCAGCCACGCACATAAATCTCTGGAGAACTCCAGGAGAAAATCGAGTTTTATGTCCCCACTAGGAGCCTTCGCTCACTTCATTTAGCTCTGGCCAGAACCAAGCGCATCAAGAAAGCGAGAACCGGAGGGTGATCATTTTCCTATCTGACAGCTAAGTAGTGGAACGAGCTACCTCTGGATCTACAGCTTACCTCCAACTACACACTGTTTCAGAAAAAACAAAAAACTCATCTGTTCCCCAAGTACTAATTCCCAATCCCGCTACTGTACCAGGATAGTCGCGACCAGCGCCTTGATATCCCTCGGGACGAGTGCAGTGCTTAATAAATAAATAAATAAATAAATAAATAAATAAAATGAGTCCACCTTCTGTTGTTTAATTCTACGTGCTTTCTCTTGTGTATCTATTCTTCTAGGTGTATCTATCGTTTGTGGCTCATTAGTATTATTTTTCACATTTCTACTCATTATGTAAGGAATAGCTAATGTCAGTCCTAACCATACTACGAGTACCATCACTATACTATATGTGCATATTCTACAGTATGTTTTCAAACAGTTCTTTTTGGTCTTCCATTAACAGTAAGATCAGCCAATTCTGACCAAGGAGACTTAACCCATCTTTGTAGCTTTTACACAGTCTGTGAAATTTTTCATGTGGGTCTCAATTCTCCGTCAGTCTGATCAACAATCAATTCGTCATCACTTTCGTCACTTATTTCTAAGTTTTGAAATCTTCAAGAACGACGTAAGTCCATTCAGGGCCTCTGAATTTGTTATTCAGCCTTTTCAGTTGTGGACTTCTCCTTCTTGGTTTTACTGTAGATTGTTCAGTTTGACTTGTTATTTCATTTACCTGTTCTGGTTCTTCATTTATTGTCTTTTGACGAAATCTCAGTCTTTTAGCTGGCACTGTGCTCCGGCCTTCTTCCAGTGCTCTCTTATTTTCTTTCAGTTGTGGCACATCTATTTCAATGCTGTCTTCTGCATTCCGCTCTATCGGACTAGGTCCAGGTCTTGTTTCTGTTTCTTCAGCCTGGTTACTAATCTGGCCTTGTTCAGGTATCTGCTGAATTTGACTTTGATTTGATTCACCTTCTTCTTCCTGAACACATTTTTCTACTCCTGTCTGGCCCTGCTCAAGCTCTTCGAACACTTAATTTTCTTCTGCCTGAGCTCTTGCCCTATTACCTATCTGTCCCTCCTCAGACTTAAGAGTTCTTGGTGGAGTGGCATTTGTCTGAGTATTCTGATCTTTCCTTATCTGGTCCTCCTCAGAATTACTACTGGCTTGGATTTCTGTAATCTGAGTACATTCTTCTAAATAGGTTTAGATTAGATAGGTCTCGTCCTCACTATCACTCTGACTGTCTAAATAAGTTTGACTTCTGATTCTCACGTATTCTGCAGGTATGTCAACTACTGGAATCAAATCATCTTGACTGGTGCTTGGCTGTTCCTCTTCAGCAACTTCAGGATCGATATCTGGAGACCACTCAGCTGCACAACCTTCAGCTTCAGTTTCATCAGGTTCAGTCACTCTTTTTGTGTGACTGGCATGGATCCAGTGTGGAACTCATTCGCACTTTACAGCTGTGGTGGTAACCAGAATTACTTGTAGTGGTTTTCCTCACCTTGGTGCAAGGCAAGATTTTCGAGTGTGTTTCTTTAACACCACCCAATCACCTGGGTTCAGGTCATGTGCTGGAGTTGCTTGTCTGGCGACAGTGTCTTCCCCGACCAGGTGAGAATAGAATGCACTTGGCCAGCCAGTTCTTTGCAGTACTCCAGTACTAAATCATCAGATATATTTATCAGCTTGTGTCCTGGCACCCATGCTTGCCTCATTGCTCTTCCCATTAGTATTTCATTAGGCTTCAAGCCTGTGTTCCGGTTTGGAATACTTCTGAGTCCCATCAGAACAAGAGGTAAAGCATCTGGCCACTCTAATTGGCACAATCTCGACTAGATTGTGCCATTCAGTTGTTCTACCACTCCAGAAGCCTCTGGGCGATATGCACAGTGCAGCTTTTGCTTAGCGTTGAATGCTTCACTAATTAGCCACAGTCTGATTCAATTGTTACTGGAAAACCGAACCTAGGTATGAGTTCTCTAAGTAGGAGTTTGGCTACAGTGAAGCTATCATTCGTACGTGTGGGATAAGCTTCCACCCATTTTGAAAATAGGCAGACAATGACAAGAATGTATTTTAGTCCTCGACAAGGGGGTAACTGAATTACATCAATCTGTAATCGTATGAAGAGACACTCTGTCTTCCCAATCTTTCCTGGTAACACTACAGTTTTCTTCCCAGGATTCATTTGTTGACAAATTAAACATCTATGGCAAAGTGCTTCTGCTATGTTCCTGAATTTTGCATTGAACCATGATTGTCTGAACAAATGTATCATGGCATCTCTTCCCAAATGAGAATCTCTGTGGAACATCCTAGCCATAGGAGCAAGCATACAGTCTGGTAACACAGGCCTACCATCAAGATAAACAATGACACCATCTTCAACCCTTCTCTGGCAACCTATCTTCATCCACTCTTCCTTTTCTTTTGGTTCTGCTTCATTTTGCAAGTCTCTCACTTCTTCCCATGTTCTCACACGTTCAAGCAACATAAGTTGGCAGCTGTTTCTACCCACTTCAATTTTCTTGTTTATAGCCATTTTACATTTTGCGCAATGTTGGGCTAAACTGGTCAGAATATCGGTTACCAGCTGTCACTTTGTCATTTCCAGATTGGTGAGCCACAGCCACTTCTTTTGGCAATTGGATTGCTTCAAGCAAATCTTTTACATAATGACCATTTTTAATAGGAGTACCTGAAGTAGTGTGGCTCACTGGTTAGAGGCGGCAGACCCGAGAGTAGAGGACGGCCCGGGACCAGGGTTCGATTCCCGGCGCGGCAGGTGTCTGGACCAGGGTCAGCGGTCTCGATAATCCTCTCGCCTCGGTGCCCACTCTGATCAGCGATCACACTCGGCAACTCTGGGCATTAGCTTGCCTCATCTTCACTAATGGCCCCACCAGACCGCCGGGGATGCCTGGTCTCACCCTGGAGATACCCATTAAGGGACCATCTCTCAGGGAAGCCAGGAAGGGTTTCGCAGCGGTCGAAGCGCCTTGGGACCCTACGGGTAAGTAGTGCGCTATATAAATGCCAATACATTTACATTTGAAGAAGTTAGAAACTCCCTTTGCATCCAGAGCTGGCCAAAATTGTGCAAAACCCCGTAACCATATTGGCTATCAGTGTATATGTTTACTTTCCAATTTTTCCCAGATTTGCAGGCTTTTGCTAATGCACCCATTTCAGCTACTTGTGCAGACTTGACTCCAGGTAAATAGGATGCTTCAACTGGACCTCCAATGTGCACACTGCATAGGCAGCACCCAAACCTCCTTCCTCATGACTCATACATGAGCCATCTACAAATAGCTCATATTTAGTATCAATTAATGGCTCTTCTCTTATGTCTGGACGTGATTTTGTACTGTATTCAGTCAGGTCGATACAATCATGTTTGACTTCTCCCTTCACTTCTGCAAAGTGTGAATCAGGTAGCAGTGTTGCTGGGTTTAGAATATTACATCTGGAAATGGTGACGTTTTCTGCGCCTACAATGATTCGCTCGTACTTAGTCAGCCCACTAGGAGTTAGGTACTGAGTCTTAGTCCTTGTTAACAAAATCACAACTGCATGTGGAACGTATACTGTCACTGGATGTCCCATAATAATGGACTCACTTTGCTCAAGGCTCATGCAGGTTGCAGCTACTGGTTTCAGGCATCCTAGCAATGTAGATGCCACTGGATCCAATGTAAAAGAAAAATATGTCACCGGACGTCTCATTAGACCGTGAGTTTGGGTCAGAACTGAAAGTGCACAGTTATCTCGTGTATTACAGAATACAGTATACAGTCAGCCTTGAAACATGTTGACATCACTAGGAGAACTAGCTCATTGTTAAGCTTAAAGTTTCCCCGCTACATGTTTTTTAACGATACTAGCCTATGACCAAAAATATTTTTTGTATTCATAAGGCCAGGTATTCTTTTAATCTCATTTTTCCTAATCACTCCTGACCCTACACTCACTCAAATACACCTCACCTTGCACTTACAATATCTAAGTGCTAAGTCGCTAGTCGTAGCACGCCCCATCCCGCAACGGGGCGGGAAGAACCCGATGATGAAGCATGACACCAAGGGCCCTTTTGGTGAGTGAGGGGTATTTTAACAAATACTGTGTATGCCTGCTATACCTTGGCTCACAGGATACCTCTTTGTATTACCTGCTGCTGTTGCTTCCATGACACCTCATTCTGCGTCTGTGTATTCAAATCATTAGTTTACACATTACTGTTTTGCACAGCCTTACACTCGTTCTTCTAGTGCCCCAACTTGCCGCACTCGTGACAAGGAAACTTCTTTTTGGCTTCTTCTCTATTGAATTTTCACCTGAGCTTACCCCCAGTACCATCACCTTGAGTTTGGTTGTTGTTCATTTGGCTCAATTGAAGTTTGTTGCTCTGCTAATTTCACTTGTGCCCACATTACCTTTTCCTTTCATTATTTTCGTTTATTGTCGAGTTCATCTTCACAATACTTTGCATATTTAAGAATTTCATCAATTGGCTTGGCCTGCAGGCAAATTTTATGATCTTTAATCCATTGTGAAATTTCTGGTCTTAATCCTGACACAAACCGATAGATGAAATGTGTCATGTCTTTCATATTGATATTATGCAAACCACTATACTGTTTGAATGCTTGTAACAGGCATTCATAATATGCATGCACAGATTCATTCATTTTATTCTGAGTGGTTCTATCTATTCTAGTCCAATCAGTTTCTTTTGCAGGCACCTTCCCTTTGAGGTAGAGTATTACCTGGTTGTATTTTATCATGACTTCATCAGAAGATACTCCTTTCTTTGGGTCTCTAGGGTACTCATCACTAGGCCAATCAATAGCAATTTTACATTCTGTCCACAAATCTACAGGAACAACAATGTCAAATAATCCATCTAAATCTTTCAAAAGACATTTTGAAACCTTCACAAATCTCTTGACTTGTCTGAACCATTCTACAGGTTTTTCTGGAAGTTTTGGGAAATCATTTGTAAATGACAAAATATTCTGTCGGGACCATGGGACATGTACATAACCTTCACCTGGTACCTCTCTCATGGGACATAACCGTTCCACCTTTTCTGCTTCTATTAATACACATTCGGATTCAGTTTGTTTTGATCAGGCTTGTTCTTTTTTCTTTGCCCACCTAGTTTTTCATTTTTCTATGTCACCCCATTTCTGCAATAATGCCATAAGTTCCCTAATTAGTACTTTTCTACCTGACACATTCATATTTTCCAAATCTTTGTCAGAAAATTCAGTTCGATATGGTTTCTGTAACACTTTAGATTTGGCAATGTCAATTCCCATATTAGCGGCCATATCCATTAACTTTTCTTGTATTTCTAGTAATACTTTTGTATATGAACAACAATTCATCTTCACTGAATGTATTTAATCTGTCCAATCATACATTTCCAGCCATCATTTCTTCCAATTCGACTCTTAATTTAAATATATCCAATACTTTTGGCTGTGACTTTGGTTTCTCTATTTCTCGTGTCCATCTCTCTATTTCTTCCGGGGTTACTACTGTGGCACTTCTTGTACCTGAGGATGTCTCCATTTGTAATTCCCTAGAATTTATAGGAGTGGTTTTCCTGACCGAGTCACTCACTGGTTCTCTTATTGGCAAATCCATCAGGGAAATCACTGACTCACATTCACTTGCTTGATCATCAATTATTAAAGGTTCTTTTCTTGGCTGAACTACTGGTGTAGTCAGAATGGGAGATTTAGGACTAGCCTGCTTATCTCCGTACAAAGGAACAACTGGGCCAGTAGTTACCAGAATTGTTAGGGCTTCAGGACTCGTATTTAATTGAGAAATTTTCTGAATCAACTGGCTTCTTTGTTTATTTAATGCTTCTCTTTCCCTGTCTTGTAGTACATTTTCTAACGAAGTATCATGTACGCCTTGCGGAATCAGAGGTGGTTTCAGGAACGGAGCATTTGGATTAACTGTGCTTGGCTCCTCATTGTGAGGTAGTGGATTTTTCATTCATAAATCCTCCATATAATCATCATCCAATTCCCCATTAGTCGTTAAATGTTTAATTTTCTCAGTCCTTTTACTTCCAGCGGGTTCTTCTAAAGTTTCATTTGGTTGTCTCTTGTCTCTTTTGGAAATCGGGGATAAAACTTACTCCAATTCATGTTACTTCTGGGTCTATCTCACTCAAAAGCCTCAGTTTCCCATTCCTCCAATGCCTCATACTGCGTTAATCTAGGTCTGGGATCAATTCATTCATGCGAGTTCTCAAATTGTACAAAGCTCTGCTATTAATCGTACCATTTTCTGGAAATGCTAAAACACCATCATCTTTTGTGTACTCCATTCACTTTTCTAACCACACACAAGTGTGATAGCCCTTTTCGACCATCAGGTATGATGCAGGCATAATTGATGGGGGAATAATAATCCCTTCTCTTGTTTTAATTGCTTTATCTTTCTTGAAATAATTCTTAATTCTTTTAATGAATTACTTTTTTCTTTTTCCTCCATACATGATATAAGGTCTTCTTCTTATATACTGTTCTTGCGCAAACCCTAGATATTTCCTATCAGGTCTACCTCCTACAATAGGACCTATATGCCACATATATTTTAAACACACATCTTTAGGATAACTCTTACCTTGTTTACAAAATTACTTCCAATACCAGCGCGTCTTTTATTTTTCAGTGACCAATCAAAATTTTGAATTAAAAATCAATCCAACCAATAGTTGCGCGGCTTTTCTCATGAGACTATTTCTGACGATCCTGTTCTCACCCCTCCTTTACAATTACTATCTCAGCTACACACCCACTGTCTCAACCAATACCAGCGCTGCTCTGAGTGACGTCAGCGCAGCTCCGCGACTGACTTCCTCCTTTGCAAGGTAATACAAAAACTTAATTCCTTTCACTTTTAATACAGATTTTATTATTCAACAACGTAAAAACATTTTCCACAGTGCCCGAGTGACAAATTTAAAGGAAAGATACATTTCACTCATTACGAGTAAATCCCTTCCGCTTACTCTTCATAAACTACGAGTAGATCCCTTCCGTCTACCCTTCACGCATGCATTGGAGAACCTGCTACTCCTTCAGACTTATCCCTTCTGGGATATACTAAGGCCAAGTTTCTTTCACCACGAAACCCCTTTGCTATCAATCAAGCTCAGACGAACCTGCTACTCCTTCCATGTGACCCTTTCTTGGTGATATCAATCAAAAAGTTTTGCTGGTGAACTCTTTGCTGTCATTTATTCACACATTCATACAGAAAATCCCTAAATAGTGCTTCCGGTTTTACCTAACCATGCACTTATTTCCTACAGGTAAGTGAACTCACTGCAGCGTGGCTTCCATTTACCACCCGCTATAATGCCCCCGGGGATTCCAGACAAACATTAAACGGGTACGAACACATTTTTTTGGTTAATACATACATTTAATACAGCATCAATGTAATCAATGTAAAATCAGATTTGATCTTTTCATTATCATTACATAACTTAGGGCCAGATGTAGGTAAATCTCATTTACCGATTCATAAATACAGAATTTTACCGATTCGGTTTTTATGAATCGGTGAATGAGATGTAGGAAAAAAATCGGTATTTTTTACCGAATTGGTAAGATTCAGTATTTACCGATTCGGTAAATACCAAATCGGTATTTGCTATTGAATCCTATGGGCCTTGAAGCATTTCCTACATGGCTGCCCACTTCCCAGCCCCAGTCCACTGCGGCATTGTGCCGTTTGAGTGTAGGGCGACCAGGAAGCAGGCAGACCAATTGCTAGACACTTCCGATGGGTGGAAAGGCGGATCTAGGCTCTTGCGCTTCGCACTACATTAGGCGAAGGAGTCAGCGGACGTGCAGCACTACACTTGTAAGGCTGCTGCTTCAAATTATTCTTGGCAAATATTAGCGCTACCAAATTGATTTAGGATTTTAGCACATCACCGTTTATTATTTGTACATTGCTCATTTTAGCCTCTGCACTTTGGAACTTTAGAGCGGTTAGGCTCTGTTTTAGACAAACTTGCTTTTAAAAAAGAAACAATTAGGCTTTCTTTTTAAAATGTACCTGTCTTCCTGCATTTCCTACGTTGCTGCCGATGTCCCAGCCCCGGTCCACAGCGGCAGTGTGCCGTTTGAGTGGAGGGCGACCAGGAAGCAGGCAGATCAATCGCTAGACACTTCCGTGGGCGGGAGTTCGGAGCCAGGCTCCAGCGCTTCGCAGTATATTAGACCAATGTGCCAGCGGCTGTGCAGCGGACAAGCTGCTGGCCGGCCGGGGCCACTGGCCAGAACCCCTGCCCGTGCCGCACCTACCCAACAAAGCACCACCAAATACTCACGAGAGGCGCTACTAACTCTCGAACATAATACAGGTAATATCCTCTCACAATGTGCTGTAGCCCACCCCGGATCCTCGTTTGGCCCGTTCTCCTGACACTTCTATAAATGATCCAGATTGGGGCATAGTCAAACAAGCAGCCAGGCTGATCCCAACCTTTCCAAACTATCTTGCATCTACCTTAACGCTGGATCATTTCTTAAACACTCCTCTGACATATGGGACCTCCTTAATGAAAGGAATCCTGATCTTGTCTACATCTCTGAAACTTGGATGGACGACAATAACTCCCCAGATATTGCGAATGCATTATCAGCTCATTACAAAATTGTCAAACAAGAAAGGCATGGCCGCAGGGGCGGTGGGGTAGCAATCATGTTAAAAAAAATCTGACCTGCCAACCTGTGCAAGTAGCACCAAAGAATTAACATGAAATACTTCCACTTCCAAATACTTAACGAGGGTCTGATCATTCTGGCAGGGGCAGTGATCTATAATCCCCCAGGTCACCAAGCTGACCTAGGTACCAGGTTACTCACCCAACTCCTCCCAGTCTGCCTGAAACACAAGAACTACATGATAGGGGACTTTAACGTACATTATGAAAATAAAGACAGCCCGGCCGTCTCTCAACTGGAGAGCAACATGCAGATACTTCAACTCAAACAGTAGACCGAGGGACCTACCCATATAGCCAGCCACACGCTTGACCTTCTCTTTTCTAATATCAAAGCCCCTTGCATCCATGAGATTCAACTTTTACTTTGGACAGACCACTCGCTCATAGCCTTCACATTGAGTTTACCAGTTAAATCAACTAAGTTCTGCAAAACTCGTCAGAAATCGAACCGAGCATGGAGGCTTGTCACTGAATCGTCATTTCAAGCCTACTTCATATGCTCTAACGTACAGACCTTAAAAGGTCTTCCAGTTTGCATAGGAGCCGCTAATCTTGAGTCAGAGATCTGTACAACACTGAATAAACTGGCCCCAATACAGGAACACAACCAACTGCAAAGACCGCACACCGAAAAATGGTACACCCCACAACTTAAAAAACTTAAGAGGAAATGCCAAAACCTCGAACATCTATGGAGATTCTCAAAAAATGATTCTGACAAACTAAGGTACAAATCTGAACTTAAATCCTACAATCAAGCCATCAAAAACTCCCAAAAAATCCCACTATGCCCTCCGAATCACTGAGAACTGTAACTCTGCCAAAGAACTGTACAGAATAGACAGAGAACTTAGCAAACCAGCCAGCAAGTCTCAAACTCTACCTCCTTCAGTCAACGCATGCAAAAGAATAAGTGACTTCTTCTCGGATAAGATAAAGAAAATGTACTCCACTTTTAATATTCCCACTAAAGCTAATATAACGAATAGGGCCCCCTCGATTCCCCATCCAGATGCCACATAAATTATGTGTAATTCCCCCCCCCTTCAAGAAAATGAGGTCTTAGAGGCCATGAGTGAGGTAAAATCTGGATCCCCGCTAGACCCTTGCCCTCATTTCATTTTTGCTCAGATTGCCTCTGTTCTGTGCCCATACATCACCCAACTCTTTAACAACTCCCTCAAAACTGCCACCTTACCCGATAAATGGAATCACGCTTCAGTAATCCCTCTGTTAAAAAGAAATGGAACCGGTGTCCTCAATCCCGAAAACTACTGCCCTATATCCCAACTCCCCTATCTCTCCAAAGTCCTGGAAAAATTGGTGAACAGGCAACTATCCAACTATCTAGAATCAAATAGCCTTCTAGACCCATCACAGATGGGATTTAGGACAAAAAATAGCACAGAAGCAACACTGCTGGCTGTATCAGACAATATTAGATCCAGTACTGACAAAGGAGGGGCAGTCGCGTTGATACTGTAGGACCTGTCGGCAGCGTTCGACACGGTCTCGCACAAGAGTTTGTTAGAAACCCTCTACGAAAAAGGAATTCACCTCGGCCAATATCAATCCAAATCTAATCTCATCAGCTGTGGTGTCCCGCAGGGAGCATCTCTCAGTCCCACCTTATTTAATGCCTATGTCTCCTCACTGGCCAAAATCAGCAGGAAGTGGGGCATTGGCATTTGCTCCTATGCTGATGACACACTGCTGATGGTGACCCTGGATGAAAAGCCTGAGGTCACTAAATCAAAGTTACACAATTGCCTCACGGAAATGCCTCAATGGATGGATGAGCACTACTTAAAGTTGAACGCAGGGAAATCTGAGATCCTATTTTTTGGAAGTTCCAAATTAGTCTGGGATGCCACATGGTAGCCACACACACTTGGCCCTGCTCCAACCCCAAAACACTGCGGAAAAAATCTGGGCATCACCATTGATGACACTTTGTCCATAAAGGACCATGTACGGGCCCTTTGAGGCAAAGGCTTAACAAACCTGAAACTCCTGGGCAGGCTTTTTCCCTGGATACCTCTGGACTGCAGAAGATCTGTCACACAAGCCTTGCTGGTTAGTCAAATGGACTATGGGAATGCACTATTTGTAAGCATGAACAAGCTCCTGTTCACGCAACACCAAGTGCTTCATAACGCTGCCACCAAACTTGTCTGTAAAAAAGGCAAGCTAAGCTCTGCCTCCACATGCATGAAGATCTTGCACTGGCTAGCCATGGGACAAAGATCAGCATTCAAGCTGCTCAGCCACGCACATAAATCTCTGGAGAACTCCAGGAGAAAATCGAGTTTTATGTCCCCACTAGGAGCCTTCGCTCACTTCATTTAGCTCTGGCCAGAACCAAGCGCATCAAGAAAGCGAGAACCGGAGGGTGATCATTTTCCTATCTGACAGCTAAGAAGTGGAACGAGCTACCTCTGGATCTACAGCTTACCTCCAACTACACACTGTTTCAGAAAAAACAAAAAACTCATCTGTTCCCCAAGTACTAATTCCCAATCCCGCTACTGTACCAGGATAGTCGCGACCAGCGCCTTGATATCCCTCGGGACGAGTGCAGTGCTTAATAAATAAATAAATAAATAAATAAAATGAGTCCACCTTCTGTTCTTTAATTCTACGTGCTTTCTCTTGTGTATCTATTCTTCTAGGTGTATCTATCGTTTGTGGCTCATTAGTATTATTTTTCACATTTCTACTCATTATGTAAGGAATAGCTAATGTCAGTCCTAACCATACTACGAGTACCATCACTATACTATATGTGCATATTCTACAGTATGTTTTCAAACAGTTCTTTTTGGTCTTCCATTAACAGTAAGATCAGCCAATTCTGACCAAGGAGACTTAACCCATCTTTGTAGCTTTTACACAGTCTGTGAAATTTTTCATGTGGGTCTCAATTCTCCGTCAGTCTGATCAACAATCAATTTGTCATCACTTTCGTCACTTATTTCTAAGTTTCGAAATCTTCAAGAACGACGTAAGTCCATTCAGGGCCTCTGAATTTGTTATTCAGCCTTTTCAGTTGTGGACTTCTCCTTCTTGGTTTTACTGTAGATTGTTCAGTTTGACTTGTTATTTCATTTACCTGTTCTGGTTCTTCATTTATTGTCTTTTGACGAAATCTCAGTCCTTTAACTGGCACTGTGCTCCGGCCTTCTTCCAGTGCTCTCTTATTTTCTTTCAGTTGTGGCACATCTATTTCAATGCTGTCTTCTGCATTCCGCTCTATCGGACTAGGTCCAGGTCTTGTTTCTGTTTCTTCAGCCTGGTTACTAATCTGGCCTTGTTCAGGTATCTGCTGAATTTGACTTTGATTTGATTCACCTTCTTCTTCCTGAACACATTTTTCTACTCCTGTCTGGCCCTGCTCAAGCTCTTCGAACACTTAATTTTCTTCTGCCTGAGCTCTTGCCCTATTACCTATCTGTCCCTCCTCAGACTTAAGAGTTCTTGGTGGAGTGGCATTTGTCTGAGTATTCTGATCTTTCCTTATCTGGTCCTCCTCAGAATTACTACTGGCTTGGATTTCTGTAATCTGAGTACATTCTTCCAAATAGGTTTAGATTAGATAGGTCTCGTCCTCACTATCACTCTGACTGTCTAAATAAGTTTGACTTCTGATTCTCACGTATTCTGCAGGCATGTCAACTACTGGAATCAAATCATCTTGACTGGTGCTTGGCTGTTCCTCTTCAGCAACTTCAGGATCGATATCTGGAGACCACTCAGCTGCACAACCTTCAGCTTCAGTTTCATCAGGTTCAGTCACTCTTTTTGTGTGACTGGCATGGATCCAGTGTGGAACTCATTCGCACTTTACAGCTGTGGTGGTAACCAGAATTACTTGTAGTGGTTTTCCTCACCTTGGTGCAAGGCAAGATTTTCGAGTGTGTTTCTTTAACACCACCCAATCACCTGGGTTCAGGTCATGTGCTGGAGTTGCTTGTCTGGCGACAGTGTCTTCCCCGACCAGGTGAGAATAGAATGCACTTGGCCAGCCAGTTCTTTGCAGTACTCCAGTACTAAATCATCAGATATATTTATCAGCTTGTGTCCTGGCACCCATGCTTGCCTCATTGCTCTTCCCATTAGTATTTCATTAGGCTTCAAGCCTGTGTTCCGGTTTGGAATACTTCTGAGTCCCATCAGAACAAGAGGTAAAGCATCTGGCCACTCTAATTGGCACAATCTCGACTAGATTGTGCCATTCAGTTGTTCTACCACTCCAGAAGCCTCTGGGCGATATGCACAGTGCAGCTTTTGCTTAGCGTTGAATGCTTCACTAATTAGCCACAGTCTGATTCAATTGTTACTGGAAAACCGAACCTAGGTATGAGTTCTCTAAGTAGGAGTTTGGCTACAGTGAAGCTATCATTCGTACGTGTGGGATAAGCTTCCACCCATTTTGAAAATAGGCAGACAATGACAAGAATGTATTTTAGTCCTCGACAAGGGGGTAACTGAATTACATCAATCTGTAATCGTATGAAGAGACACTCTGTCTTCCCAATCTTTCCTGGTAACACTACAGTTTTCTTCCCAGGATTCATTTGTTGACAAATTAAACATCTATGGCAAAGTGCTTCTGCTATGTTCCTGAATTTTGCATTGAACCATGATTGTCTGAACAAATGTATCATGGCATCTCTTCCCAAATGAGAATCTCTGTGGAACATCCTAGCCATAGGAGCAAGCATACAGTCTGGTAACACAGGCCTACCATCAAGATAAACAATGACACCATCTTCAACCCTTCTCTGACAACCTATCTTCATCCACTCTTCCTTTTCTTTTGGTTCTGCTTCATTTTGCAAGTCTCTCACTTCTTCCCATGTTCTCACACGTTCAAGCAACATAAGTTGGCAGCTGTTTCTACCCACTTCAATTTTCTTGTTTATAGCCATTTTACATTTTGCGCAATGTTGGGCTAAACTGGTCA
Organism: Lissotriton vulgaris; assembly: GCF_964263255.1. Taxonomy (NCBI): domain Eukaryota; kingdom Metazoa; phylum Chordata; class Amphibia; order Caudata; family Salamandridae; genus Lissotriton; species Lissotriton vulgaris. The sequence continues at coordinate 2,053,444,090 of NC_141687.1, read as the reverse complement.
GAATATCGGTTACCAGCTGTCACTTTGTCATTTCCAGATTGGTGAGCCACAGCCACTTCTTTTGGCAATTGGATTGCTTCAAGCAAATCTTTTACATAATGACCATTTTTAATAGGAGTACCTGAAGTAGTGTGGCTCACTGGTTAGAGGCGGCAGACCCGAGAGTAGAGGACGGCCCGGGACCAGGGTTCGATTCCCGGCGCGGCAGGTTTCTGGACCAGGGTCAGCGGTCTCGATAATCCTCTCGCCTCGGTGCCCACTCTGATCAGCGATCACACTCGGCAACTCTGGGCATTAGCTTGCCTCATCTTCACTAATGGCCCCACCAGACCGCCGGGGATGCCTGGTCTCACCCTGGAGATACCCATTAAGGGACCATCTCTCAGGGAAGCCAGGAAGGGTTTCGCAGCGGTCGAAGCGCCTTGGGACCCTACGGGTAAGTAGTGCGCTATATAAATGCCAATACATTTACATTTGAAGAAGTTAGAAACTCCCTTTGCATCCAGAGCTGGCCAAAATTGTGCAAAACCCCGTAACCATATTGGCTATCAGTGTATATGTTTACTTTCCAATTTTTCCCAGATTTGCAGGCTTTTGCTAATGCACCCATTTCAGCTACTTGTGCAGACTTGACTCCAGGTAAATAGGATGCTTCAACTGGACCTCCAATGTGCACACTGCATAGGCAGCACTCAAACCTCCTTCCTCATGACTCATACATGAGCCATCTACAAATAGCTCATATTTAGTATCAATTAATGGCTCTTCTCTTATGTCTGGACGTGATTTTGTACTGTATTCAGTCAGGTCGATACAATCATGTTTGACTTCTCCCTTAACTTCTGCAAAGTGTGAATCAGGTAGCAGTGTTGCTGGGTTTAGAATATTACATCTGGAAATGGTGACGTTTTCTGCACCTACAATGATTCGCTCGTACTTAGTCAGCCCACTAGGAGTTAGGTACTGAGTCTTAGTCCTTGTTAACAAAATCACAACTGCATGTGGAACGTATACTGTCACTGGATGTCCCATAATAATGGACTCACTTTGCTCAAGGCTCATGCAGGTTGCAGCTACTGGTTTCAGGCATCCTAGCAATGTAGATGCCACTGGATCCAATGTAAAAGAAAAATATGTCACCGGACGTCTCATTAGACCGTGAGTTTGGGTCAGAACTGAAAGTGCACAGTTATCTCGTGTATTACAGAATACAGTATACAGTCAGCCTTGAAACATGTTGACATCACTAGGAGAACTAGCTCATTGTTAAGCTTAAAGTTTCCCCGCTACATGTTTTTTAACGATACTAGCCTATGACCAAAAATATTTTTTGTATTCATAAGGCCAGGTATTCTTTTAATCTCATTTTTCCTAATCACTCCTGACCCTACACTCACTCAAATACACCTCACCTTGCACTTACAATATCTAAGTGCTAAGTCGCTAGTCGTAGCACGCCCCATCCCGCAACGGGGCGGGAAGAACCCGATGATGAAGCATGACACCAAGGGCCCTTTTGGTGAGTGAGGGGTATTTTAACAAATACTGTGTATGCCTGCTATACCTTGGCTCACAGTATACCTCTTTGTATTACCTGCTGCTGTTGCTTCCATGACACCTCATTCTGCGTCTGTGTATTCAAATCATTAGTTTACACATTACTGTTTTGCACAGCCTTACACTCGTTCTTCTAGTGCCCCAACTTGCCGCACTCGTGACAAGGAAACTTCTTTTTGGCTTCTTCTCTATTGAATTTTCACCTGAGCTTACCCCCAGTACCATCACCTTGAGTTTGGTTGTTGTTCATTTGGCTCAATTGAAGTTTGTTGCTCTGCTAATTTCACTTGTGCCCACATTACCTTTTCCTTTCATTATTTTCGTTTATTGTCGAGTTCATCTTCACAATACTTTGCATATTTAAGAATTTCATCAATTGGCTTGGCCTGCAGGCAAATTTTATGATCTTTAATCCATTGTGAAATTTCTGGTCTTAATCCTGACACAAACCGATAGATGAAATGTGTCATGTCTTTCATATTGATATTATGCAAACCACTATACTGTTTGAATGCTTGTAACAGGCATTCATAATATGCATGCACAGATTCATTCATTTTATTCTGAGTGGTTCTATCTATTCTAGTCCAATCAGTTTCTTTTGCAGGCACCTTCCCTTTGAGGTAGAGTATTACCTGGTTGTATTTTATCATGACTTCATCAGAAGATACTCCTTTCTTTGGGTCTCTAGGGTACTCATCACTAGGCCAATCAATAGCAATTTTACATTCTGTCCACAAATCTACAGGAACAACAATGTCAAATAATCCATCTAAATTTTTCAAAAGACATTTTGAAACCTTCACAAATCTCTTGACTTGTCTGAACCATTCTACAGGTTTTTCTGGAAGTTTTGGGAAATCATTTGTAAATGACAAAATATTCTGTCGGGACCATGGGACATGTACATAACCTTCACCTGGTACCTCTCTCATGGGACATAACCGTTCCACCTTTTCTGCTTCTATTAATACACATTCGGATTCAGTTTGTTTTTATCAGGCTTGTTCTTTTTTCTTTGCCCACCTAGTTTTTCATTTTTCTATGTCACCCCATTTCTGCAATAATGCCATAAATTCCCTAATTAGTACTTTTCTACCTGACACATTCATATTTTCCAAATCTTTGTCAGAAAATTCAGTTCGATATGGTTTCTGTAACACTTTAGATTTGGCAATGTCAATTCCCATATTAGCGGCCATATCCATTAACTTTTCTTGTATTTCTAGTAATACTTTTGTATATGAACAACAATTCATCTTCACTGAATGTATTTAATCTGTCCAATCATACATTTCCAGCCATCATTTCTTCCAATTCGACTCTTAATTTAAATATATCCAATACTTTTGGCTGTGACTTTGGTTTCTCTATTTCTCGTGTCCATCTCTCTATTTCTTCTGGGGTTACTACTGTGGCACTTCTTGTACCTGAGGATGTCTCCATTTGTAATTCCCTAGAATTTATAGGAGTGGTTTTCCTGACAGAGTCACTCACTGGTTCTCTTATTGGCAAATCCATCAGGGAAATCACTGACTCACATTCACTTGCTTGATCATCAATTATTAAAGGTTCTTTTCTTGGCTGAACTACTGGTGTAGTCAGAATGGGAGATTTAGGACTAGCCTGCTTATCTCCGTACAAAGGAACAACTGGGCCAGTAGTTACCAGAATTGTTAGGGCTTCAGGACTCGTATTTAATTGAGAAATTTTCTGAATCAACTGGCTTCTTTGTTTATTTAATGCTTCTCTTTCCCTGTCTTGTAGTACATTTTCTAACGAAGTATCATGTACGCCTTGCGGAATCAGAGGTGGTTTCAGGAACGGAGCATTTGGATTAACTGTGCTTGGCTCCTCATTGTGAGGTAGTGGATTTTTCATTCATAAATCCTCCATATAATCATCATCCAATTCCCCATTAGTCGTTAAATGTTTAATTTTCTCAGTCCTTTTACTTCCAGCGGGTTCTTCTAAAGTTTCATTTGGTTGTCTCTTGTCTCTTTTGGAAATCGGGGATAAAACTTACTCCAATTCATGTTACTTCTGGGTCTATCTCACTCAAAAGCCTCAGTTTCCCATTCCTCCAATGCCTCATACTGCGTTAATCTAGGTCTGGGATCAATTCATTCATGCGAGTTCTCAAATTGTACAAAGCTCTGCTATTAATCGTACCATTTTCTGGAAATGCTAAAACACCATCATCTTTTGTGTACTCCATTCACTTTTCTAACCACACACAAGTGTGATAGCCCTTTTCGACCATCAGGTATGATGCAGGCATAATTGATGGGGGAATAATAATCCCTTCTCTTGTTTTAATTGCTTTATCTTTCTTGAAATAATTCTTAATTCTTTTAATGAATTACTTTTTTCTTTTTCCTCCATACATGATATAAGGTCTTCTTCTTATATACTGTTCTTGCGCAAACCCTAGATATTTCCTATCAGGTCTACCTCCTACAATAGGACCTATATGCCACATATATTTTAAACACACATCTTTAGGATAACTCTTACCTTGTTTACAAAATTACTTCCAATACCAGCGCGTCTTTTATTTTTCAGTGACCAATCAAAATTTTGAATTAAAAATAAATCCAACCAATAGTTGCGCGGCTTTTCTCATGAGACTATTTCTGACGATCCTGTTCTCACCCCTCCTTTACAATTACTATCTCAGCTACACACCCACTGTCTCAACCAATACCAGCGCTGCTCTGAGTGACGTCAGCGCAGCTCCGCGACTGACTTCCTCCTTTGCAAGGTAATACAAAAACTTAATTCCTTTCACTTTTAATACAGATTTTATTATTCAACAACGTAAAAACATTTTCCACAGTGCCCGAGTGACAAATTTAAAGGAAAGATACATTTCACTCATTACGAGTAAATCCCTTCCGCTTACTCTTCATAAACTACGAGTAGATCCCTTCCGTCTACCCTTCACGCATGCATTGGAGAACCTGCTACTCCTTCAGACTTATCCCTTCTGGGATATACTAAGGCCAAGTTTCTTTCACCACGAAACCCCTTTGCTATCAATCAAGCTCAGACGAACCTGCTACTCCTTCCATGTGACCCTTTCTTGGTGATATCAATCAAAAAGTTTTGCTGGTGAACTCTTTGCTGTCATTTATTCACACATTCATACAGAAAATCCCTAAATAGTGCTTCCGGTTTTACCTAACCATGCACTTATTTCCTACAGGTAAGTGAACTCACTGCAGCGTGGCTTCCATTTACCACCCGCTATAATGCCCCCGGGGATTCCAGACAAACATTAAACGGGTACGAACACATTTTTTTGGTTAATACATACATTTAATACAGCATCAATGTAATCAATGTAAAATCAGATTTGATCTTTTCATTATCATTACATAACTTAGGGCCAGATGTAGGTAAATCTCATTTACCGATTCATAAATACAGAATTTTACCGATTCGGTTTTTATGAATCGGTGAATGAGATGTAGGAAAAAAATCGGTATTTTTTACCGAATTGGTAAGATTCAGTATTTACCGATTCGGTAAATACCAAATCGGTATTTGCTATTGAATCCTATGGGCCTTGAAGCATTTCCTACATGGCTGCCCACTTCCCAGCCCCAGTCCACTGCGGCAGTGTGCCGTTTGAGTGTAGGGCGACCAGGAAGCAGGCAGACCAATTGCTAGACACTTCCGATGGGTGGAAAGGCGGATCTAGGCTCTCGCACTTCGCACTACATTAGGCGAAGGAGTCAGCGGACGTGCAGCACTACACTTGTAAGGCTGCTGCTTCAAATTATTCTTGGCAAATATTAGCGCTACCAAATTGATTTAGGATTTTAGCACATCACCGTTTATTATTTGTACATTGCTCATTTTAGCCTCTGCACTTTGGAACTTTAGAGCGGTTAGGCTCTGTTTTAGACAAACTTGCTTTTAAAAAAGAAACAATTAGGCTTTCTTTTTAAAATGTACCTGTCTTCCTGCATTTCCTACGTTGCTGCCGATGTCCCAGCCCCGGTCCACAGCGGCAGTGTGCCGTTTGAGTGGAGGGCGACCAGGAAGCAGGCAGATCAATCGCTAGACACTTCCGTGGGCGGGAGTTCGGAGCCAGGCTCCAGCGCTTCGCAGTATATTAGACCAATGTGCCAGCGGCCGTGCAGCGGACACGCCGCTGGCCGGCCGGGGCCACTGGCCAGAACCCCTGCCCGTGCCGCACCTACCCAACAAAGCACCACCAAATACTCACGAGAGGCGCTACTAACTCTCGAACATAATACAGGTAATATCCTCTCACAATGTGCTGTAGCCCACCCCGGATCCTCGTTTGGCCCGTTCTCCTGACACTTCTATAAATGATCCAGATTGGGGCATAGTCAAACAAGCAGCCAGGCTGATCCCAACCTTTCCAAACTATCTTGCATCTACCTTAACGCTGGATCATTTCTTAAACACTCCTCTGACATATGGGACCTCCTTAATGAAAGGAATCCTGATCTTGTCTACATCTCTGAAACTTGGATGGACGACAATAACTCCCCAGATATTGCGAATGCATTATCAGCTAATTACAAAATTGTCAAACAAGAAAGGCATGGCCGCAGGGGTGGTGGGGTAGCAATCATGTTAAAAAAAATCTGACCTGCCAACCTGTGCAAGTAGCACCAAAGAATTAACATGAAATACTTCCACTTCCAAATACTTAACGAGGGTCTGATCATTCTGGCAGGGGCAGTGATCTATAATCCCCCAGGTCACCAAGCTGACCTAGGTACCAGGTTACTCACCCAACTCCTCCCAGTCTGCCTGAAACACAAGAACTACATGATAGGGGACTTTAACGTACATTATGAAAATAAAGACAGCCCGGCCGTCTCTCAACTGGAGAGCAACATGCAGATACTTCAACTCAAACAGTAGACCGAGGGACCTACCCATATAGCCAGCCACACGCTTGACCTTCTCTTTTCTAATATCAAAGCCCCTTGCATCCATGAGATTCAACTTTTACTTTGGACAGACCACTCGCTCATAGCCTTCACATTGAGTTTACCAGTTAAATCAACTAAGTTCTGCAAAACTCGTCAGAAATCGAACCGAGCATGGAGGCTTGTCACTGAATCGTCATTTCAAGCCTACTTCATATGCTCTAACGTACAGACCTTAAAAGGTCTTCCAGTTTGCATAGGAGCCGCTAATCTTGAGTCAGAGATCTGTAGAACACTGAATAAACTGGCCCCAATACAGGAACACAACCAACTGCAAAGACCGCACACCGAAAAATGGTACACCCCACAACTTAAAAAACTTAAGAGGAAATGCCAAAACCTCGAACATCTATGGAGATTCTCAAAAAATGATTCTGACAAACTAAGGTACAAATCTGAACTTAAATCCTACAATCAAGCCATAAAAAACTCCCAAAAAATCCCACTATGCCCTCCGAATCACTGAGAACTGTAACTCTGCCAAAGAACTGTACAGAATAGACAGAGAACTTAGCAAACCAGCCAGCAAGTCTCAAACTCTACCTCCTTCAGTCAACGCATGCAAAAGAATAAGTGACTTCTTCTCGGATAAGATAAAGAAAATGTACTCCACTTTTAATATTCCCACTAAAGCTGATATAACGAATAGGGCCCCCTCGATTCCCCATCCAGATGCCACATAAATTATGTGTAATCCCCCCCCCTTCAAGAAAATGAGGTCTTAGAGGCCATGAGTGAAGTAAAATCTGGATCCCCGCTAGACCCTTGCCCTCATTTCATTTTTGCTCAGATTGCCTCTGTTCTGTGCCCATACATCACCCAACTCTTTAACAACTCCCTCAAAACTGCCACCTTACCCGATAAATGGAATCACGCTTCAGTAATCCCTCTGTTAAAAAGAAATGGAACCGGTGTCCTCAATCCCGAAAACTACTGCCCTATATCCCAACTCCCCTATCTCTCCAAAGTCCTGGAAAAATTGGTGAACAGGCAACTATCCAACTATCTAGAATCAAATAGCCTTCTAGACCCATCACAGATGGGATTTAGGACAAAAAATAGCACAGAAGCAACACTGCTGGCTGTATCAGACAATATTAGATCCAGTACTGACAAAGGAGGGGCAGTCGCGTTGATACTGTAGGACCTGTCGGCAGCGTTCGACACGGTCTCGCACAAGAGTTTGTTAGAAACCCTCTACGAAAAAGGAATTCACCTCGGCCAATATCAATCCAAATCTAATCTCATCAGCTGTGGTGTCCCGCAGGGAGCATCTCTCAGTCCCACCTTATTTAATGCCTATGTCTCCTCACTGGCCAAAATCAGCAGGAAGTGGGGCATTGGCATTTGCTCCTATGCTGATGACACACTGCTGATGGTGACCCTGGATGAAAAGCCTGAGGTCACTAAATCAAAGTTACACAATTGCCTCACGGAAATGCCTCAATGGATGGATGAGCACTACTTAAAGTTGAACGCAGGGAAATCTGAGATCCTATTTTTTGGAAGTTCCAAATTAGTCTGGGATGCCACATGGTAGCCACACACACTTGGCCCTGCTCCAACCCCAAAACACTGCGGAAAAAATCTGGGCATCACCATTGATGACACTTTGTCCATAAAGGACCATGTACGGGCCCTTTGAGGCAAAGGCTTAACAAACCTGAAACTCCTGGGCAGGCTTTTTCCCTGGATACCTCTGGACTGCAGAAGATCTGTCACACAAGCCTTGCTGGTTAGTCAAATGGACTATGGGAATGCACTATTTGTAAGCATGAACAAGCTCCTGTTCACGCAACACCAAGTGCTTCATAACGCTGCCACCAAACTTGTCTGTAAAAAAGGCAAGCTAAGCTCTGGCTCCACATGCATGAAGATCTTGCACTGGCTACCCATGGGACAAAGATCAGCATTCAAGCTGCTCAGCCACGCACATAAATCTCTGGAGAACTCCAGGAGAAAATCGAGTTTTATGTCCCCACTAGGAGCCTTCGCTCACTTCATTTAGCTCTGGCCAGAACCAAGCGCATCAAGAAAGCGAGAACCGGAGGGTGATCATTTTCCTATCTGACAGCTAAGAAGTGGAACGAGCTACCTCTGGATCTACAGCTTACCTCCAACTACACACTGTTTCAGAAAAAACAAAAAACTCATCTGTTCCCCAAGTACTAATTCCCAATCCCGCTACTGTACCAGGATAGTCGCGACCAGCGCCTTGATATCCCTCGGGACGAGTGCAGTGCTTAATAAATAAATAAATAAATAAATAAAATGAGTCCACCTTCTGTTGTTTAATTCTACGTGCTTTCTCTTGTGTATCTATTCTTCTAGGTGTATCTATCGTTTGTGGCTCATTAGTATTATTTTTCACATTTCTACTCATTATGTAAGGAATAGCTAATGTCAGTCCTAACCATACTACGAGTACCATCACTATACTATATGTGCATATTCTACAGTATGTTTTCAAACAGTTCTTTTTGGTCTTCCATTAACAGTAAGATCAGCCAATTCTGATCAAGGAGACTTAACCCATCTTTGTAGCTTTTACACAGTCTGTGAAATTTTTCATGTGGGTCTCAATTCTCCGTCAGTCTGATCAACAATCAATTCGTCATCACTTTCGTCACTTATTTCTAAGTTTTGAAATCTTCAAGAACGACGTAAGTCCATTCAGGGCCTCTGAATTTGTTATTCAGCCTTTTCAGTTGTGGACTTCTCCTTCTTGGTTTTACTGTAGATTGTTCAGTTTGACTTGTTATTTCATTTACCTGTTCTGGTTCTTCATTTATTGTCTTTTGACGAAATCTCAGTCTTTTAGCTGGCACTGTGCTCCGGCCTTCTTCCAGTGCTCTCTTATTTTCTTTCAGTTGTGGCACATCTATTTCAATGCTGTCTTCTGCATTCCGCTCTATCGGACTAGGTCCAGGTCTTGTTTCTGTTTCTTCAGCCTGGTTACTAATCTGGCCTTGTTCAGGTATCTGCTGAATTTGACTTTGATTTGATTCACCTTCTTCTTCCTGAACACATTTTTCTACTCCTGTCTGGCCCTGCTCAAGCTCTTCGAACACTTAATTTTCTTCTGCCTGAGCTCTTGCCCTATTACCTATCTGTCCCTCCTCAGACTTAAGAGTTCTTGGTGGAGTGGCATTTGTCTGAGTATTCTGATCTTTCCTTATCTGGTCCTCCTCAGAATTACTACTGGCTTGGATTTCTGTAATCTGAGTACATTCTTCTAAATAGGTTTAGATTAGATAGGTCTCGTCCTCACTATCACTCTGACTGTCTAAATAAGTTTGACTTCTGATTCTCACGTATTCTGCAGGTATGTCAACTACTGGAATCAAATCATCTTGACTGGTGCTTGGTTGTTCCTCTTCAGCAACTTCAGGATCGATATCTGGAGACCACTCAGCTGCACAACCTTCAGCTTCAGTTTCATCAGGTTCAGTCACTCTTTTTGTGTGACTGGCATGGATCCAGTGTGGAACTCATTCGCACTTTACAGCTGTGGTGGTAACCAGAATTACTTGTAGTGGTTTTCCTCACCTTGGTGCAAGGCAAGATTTTCGAGTGTGTTTCTTTAACACCACCCAATCACCTGGGTTCAGGTCATGTGCTGGAGTTGCTTGTCTGGCGACAGTGTCTTCCCCGACCAGGTGAGAATAGAATGCACTTGGCCAGCCAGTTCTTTGCAGTACTCCAGTACTAAATCATCAGATATATTTATCAGCTTGTGTCCTGGCACCCATGCTTGCCTCATTGCTCTTCCCATTAGTATTTCATTAGGCTTCAAGCCTGTGTTCCGGTTTGGAATACTTCTGAGTCCCATCAGAACAAGAGGTAAAGCATCTGGCCACTCTAATTGGCACAATCTCGACTAGATTGTGCCATTCAGTTGTTCTACCACTCCAGAAGCCTCTGGGCGATATGCACAGTGCAGCTTTTGCTTAGCGTTGAATGCTTCACTAATTAGCCACAGTCTGATTCAATTGTTACTGGAAAACCGAACCTAGGTATGAGTTCTCTAAGTAGGAGTTTGGCTACAGTGAAGCTATCATTCGTACGTGTGGGATAAGCTTCCACCCATTTTGAAAATAGGCAGACAATGACAAGAATGTATTTTAGTCCTCGACAAGGGGGTAACTGAATTACATCAATCTGTAATCGTATGAAGAGACACTCTGTCTTCCCAATCTTTCCTGGTAACACTACAGTTTTCTTCCCAGGATTCATTTGTTGACAAATTAAACATCTATGGCAAAGTGCTTCTGCTATGTTCCTGAATTTTGCATTGAACCATGATTGTCTGAACAAATGTATCATGGCATCTCTTCCCAAATGAGAATCTCTGTGGAACATCCTAGCCATAGGAGCAAGCATACAGTCTGGTAACACAGGCCTACCATCAAGATAAACAATGACACCATCTTCAACCCTTCTCTGACAACCTATCTTCATCCACTCTTCCTTTTCTTTTGGTTCTGCTTCATTTTGCAAGTCTCTCACTTCTTCCCATGTTCTCACACGTTCAAGCAACATAAGTTGGCAGCTGTTTCTACCCACTTCAATTTTCTTGTTTATAGCCATTTTACATTTTGCGCAATGTTGGGCTAAACTGGTCAGAATATCGGTTACCAGCTGTCACTTTGTCATTTCCAGATTGGTGAGCCACAGCCACTTCTTTTGGCAATTGGATTGCTTCAAGCAAATCTTTTACATAATGACCATTTTTAATAGGAGTACCTGAAGTAGTGTGGCTCACTGGTTAGAGGCGGCAGACCCGAGAGTAGAGGACGGCCCGGGACCAGGGTTCGATTCCCGGCGCGGCAGGTTTCTGGACCAGGGTCAGCGGTCTCGATAATCCTCTCGCCTCGGTGCCCACTCTGATCAGCGATCACACTCGGCAACTCTGGGCATTAGCTTGCCTCATCTTCACTAATGGCCCCACCAGACCGCCGGGGATGCCTGGTCTCACCCTGGAGATACCCATTAAGGGACCATCTCTCAGGGAAGCCAGGAAGGGTTTCGCAGCGGTCGAAGCGCCTTGGGACCCTACGGGTAAGTAGTGCGCTATATAAATGCCAATACATTTACATTTGAAGAAGTTAGAAACTCCCTTTGCATCCAGAGCTGGCCAAAATTGTGCAAAACCCCGTAACCATATTGGCTATCAGTGTATATGTTTACTTTCCAATTTTTCCCAGATTTGCAGGCTTTTGCTAATGCACCCATTTCAGCTACTTGTGCAGACTTGACTCCAGGTAAATAGGATGCTTCAACTGGACCTCCAATGTGCACACTGCATAGGCAGCACTCAAACCTCCTTCCTCATGACTCATACATGAGACATCTACAAATAGCTCATATTTAGTATCAATTAATGGCTCTTCTCTTATGTCTGGACGTGATTTTGTACTGTATTCAGTCAGGTCGATACAATCATGTTTGACTTCTCCCTTCACTTCTGCAAAGTGTGAATCAGGTAGCAGTGTTGCTGGGTTTAGAATATTACATCTGGAAATGGTGACGTTTTCTGCACCTACAATGATTCGCTCGTACTTAGTCAGCCCACTAGGAGTTAGGTACTGAGTCTTAGTCCTTGTTAACAAAATCACAACTGCATGTGGAACGTATACTGTCACTGGATGTCCCATAATAATGGACTCACTTTGCTCAAGGCTCATGCAGGTTGCAGCTACTGGTTTCAGGCATCCTAGCAATGTAGATGCCACTGGATCCAATGTAAAAGAAAAATATGTCACCGGACGTCTCATTAGACCGTGAGTTTGGGTCAGAACTGAAAGTGCACAGTTATCTCGTGTATTACAGAATACAGTATACAGTCAGCCTTGAAACATGTTGACATCACTAGGAGAACTAGCTCATTGTTAAGCTTAAAGTTTCCCCGCTACATGTTTTTTAACGATACTAGCCTATGACCAAAAATATTTTTTGTATTCATAAGGCCAGGTATTCTTTTAATCTCATTTTTCCTAATCACTCCTGACCCTACACTCACTCAAATACACCTCACCTTGCACTTACAATATCTAAGTGCTAAGTCGCTAGTCATAGCACGCCCCATCCCGCAACGGGGCGGGAAGAACCCGATGATGAAGCATGACACCAAGGGCCCTTTTGGTGAGTGAGGGGTATTTTAACAAATACTGTGTATGCCTGCTATACCTTGGCTCACAGGATACCTCTTTGTATTACCTGCTGCTGTTGCTTCCATGACACCTCATTCTGCGTCTGTGTATTCAAATCATTAGTTTACACATTACTGTTTTGCACAGCCTTACACTCGTTCTTCTAGTGCCCCAACTTGCCGCACTCGTGACAAGGAAACTTCTTTTTGGCTTCTTCTCTATTGAATTTTCACCTGAGCTTACCCCCAGTACCATCACCTTGAGTTTGGTTGTTGTTCATTTGGCTCAATTGAAGTTTGTTGCTCTGCTAATTTCACTTGTGCCCACATTACCTTTTCCTTTCATTATTTTCGTTTATTGTCGAGTTCATCTTCACAATACTTTGCATATTTAAGAATTTCATCAATTGGCTTGGCCTGCAGGCAAATTTTATGATCTTTAATCCATTGTGAAATTTCTGGTCTTAATCCTGACACAAACCGATAGATGAAATGTGTCATGTCTTTCATATTGATATTATGCAAACCACTATACTGTTTGAATGCTTGTAACAGGCATTCATAATATGCATGCACAGATTCATTCATTTTATTCTGAGTGGTTCTATCTATTCTAGTCCAATCAGTTTCTTTTGCAGGCACCTTCACTTTGAGGTAGAGTATTACCTGGTTGTATTTTATCATGACTTCATCAGAAGATACTCCTTTCTTTGGGTCTCTAGGGTACTCATCACTAGGCCAATCAATAGCAATTTTACATTCTGTCCACAAATCTACAGGAACAACAATGTCAAATAATCCATCTAAATCTTTCAAAAGACATTTTGAAACCTTCACAAATCTCTTGACTTGTCTGAACCATTCTACAGGTTTTTCTGGAAGTTTTGGGAAATCATTTGTAAATGACAAAATATTCTGTCGGGACCATGGGACATGTACATAACCTTAACCTGGTACCTCTCTCATGGGACATAACCGTTCCACCTTTTCTGCTTCTATTAATACACATTCGGATTCAGTTTGTTTTGATCAGGCTTGTTCTTTTTTCTTTGCCCACCTAGTTTTTCATTTTTCTATGTCACCCCATTTCTGCAATAATGCCATAAATTCCCTAATTAGTACTTTTCTACCTGACACATTCATATTTTCCAAATCTTTGTCAGAAAATTCAGTTCGATATGGTTTCTGTAACACTTTAGATTTGGCAATGTCAATTCCCATATTAGCGGCCATATCCATTAACTTTTCTTGTATTTCTAGTAATACTTTTGTGTATGAACAACAATTCATCTTCACTGAATGTATTTAATCTGTCCAATCATACATTTCCAGCCATCATTTCTTCCAATTCGACTCTTAATTTAAATATATCCAATACTTTTGGCTGTGACTTTGGTTTCTCTATTTCTCGTGTCCATCTCTCTATTTCTTCTGGGGTTACTACTGTGGCACTTCTTGTACCTGAGGATGTCTCCATTTGTAATTCCCTAGAATTTATAGGAGTGGTTTTCCTGACCGAGTCACTCACTGGTTCTCTTATTGGCAAATCCATCAGGGAAATCACTGACTCACATTCACTTGCTTGATCATCAATTATTAAAGGTTCTTTTCTTGGCTGAACTACTGGTGTAGTCAGAATGGGAGATTTAGGACTAGCCTGCTTATCTCCGTACAAAGGAACAACTGGGCCAGTAGTTACCAGAATTGTTAGGGCTTCAGGACTCGTATTTAATTGAGAAATTTTCTGAATCAACTGGCTTCTTTGTTTATTTAATGCTTCTCTTTCCCTGTCTTGTAGTACATTTTCTAACGAAGTATCATGTACGCCTTGCGGAATCAGAGGTGGTTTCAGGAACGGAGCATTTGGATTAACTGTGCTTGGCTCCTCATTGTGAGGTAGTGGATTTTTCATTCATAAATCCTCCATATAATCATCATCCAATTCCCCATTAGTCGTTAAATGTTTAATTTTCTCAGTCCTTTTACTTCCAGCGGGTTCTTCTAAAGTTTCATTTGGTTGTCTCTTGTCTCTTTTGGAAATCGGGGATAAAACTTACTCCAATTCATTTTACTTCTGGGTCTATCTCACTCAAAAGCCTCAGTTTCCCATTCCTCCAATGCCTCATACTGCGTTAATCTAGGTCTGGGATCAATTCATTCATGCGAGTTCTCAAATTGTACAAAGCTCTGCTATTAATCGTACCATTTTCTGGAAATGCTAAAACACCATCATCTTTTGTGTACTCCATTCACTTTTCTAACCACACACAAGTGTGATAGCCCTTTTCGACCATCAGGTATGATGCAGGCATAATTGATGGGGGAATAATAATCCCTTCTCTTGTTTTAATTGCTTTATCTTTCTTGAAATAATTCTTAATTCTTTTAATGAATTACTTTTTTCTTTTTCCTCCATACATGATATAAGGTCTTCTTCTTATATACTGTTCTTGCGCAAACCCTAGATATTTCCTATCAGGTCTACCTCCTACAATAGGACCTATATGCCACATATATTTTAAACACACATCTTTAGGATAACTCTTACCTTGTTTACAAAATTACTTCCAATACCAGCGCGTCTTTTATTTTTCAGTGACCAATCAAAATTTTGAATTAAAAATAAATCCAACCAATAGTTGCGCGGCTTTTCTCATGAGACTATTTCTGACGATCCTGTTCTCACCCCTCCTTTACAATTACTATCTCAGCTACACACCCACTGTCTCAACCAATACCAGCGCTGCTCTGAGTGACGTCAGCGCAGCTCCGCGACTGACTTCCTCCTTTGCAAGGTAATACAAAAACTTAATTCTTTTCACTTTTAATACAGATTTTATTATTCAACAACGTAAAAACATTTTCCACAGTGCCCGAGTGACAAATTTAAAGGAAAGATACATTTCACTCATTACGAGTAAATCCCTTCCGCTTACTCTTCATAAACTACGAGTAGATCCCTTCCGTCTACCCTTCACGCATGCATTGGAGAACCTGCTACTCCTTCAGACTTATCCCTTCTGGGATATACTAAGGCCAAGTTTCTTTCACCACGAAACCCCTTTGCTATCAATCAAGCTCAGACGAACCTGCTACTCCTTCCATGTGACCCTTTCTTGGTGATATCAATCAAAAAGTTTTGCTGGTGAACTCTTTGCTGTCATTTATTCACACATTCATACAGAAAATCCCTAAATAGTGCTTCCGGTTTTACCTAACCATGCACTTATTTCCTACAGGTAAGTGAACTCACTGCAGCGTGGCTTCCATTTACCACCCGCTATAATGCCCCCGGGGATTCCAGACAAACATTAAACGGGTACGAACACATTTTTTTGGTTAATACATACATTTAATACAGCATCAATGTAATCAATGTAAAATCAGATTTGATCTTTTCATTATCATTACATAACTTAGGGCCAGATGTAGGTAAATCTCATTTACCGATTCATAAATACAGAATTTTACCGATTCGGTTTTTATGAATCGGTGAACGAGATGTAGGAAAAAAATCGGTATTTTTTACCGAATTGGTAAGATTCAGTATTTACCGATTCGGTAAATACCAAATCAGTATTTGCTATTGAATCCTATGGGCCTTGAAGCCCATAGGATTTAATAGCAAATACTGATTCGGTATTGACCGAATCGGTAAAAATACCGAATTGCAAAGGGGGACAGGGTGTCACTTTGACACCCTGTTGCACCCTTGTAACTGGCTTGTGCGCCATGTGGCACACAGACATGCCCTTAGGGCATGTCTGTGTGCCACATGGCACAGGTGTACATGCACTGATGTGCATGTACACAGGGATTCGTTATTTACCATGCAATTGTATTACATGGTAAATACCGAATCCTGACAGGCCTGTAGCAATGTTCAAAGTGCTACCTACATCTGAAAATTTAGAATCAGTAATTTTTCCGGTTGGTAAATTTACCGATTCGGTAAAATTACCGATTCTGTATGTGTTTTTAAGCCCCTACATCTCCATAGCCCAATACCGGTCGGAAAAGGCCGAAAATCGGTATTTTCGGCCATTTCCGACCGGTATTGGGCTACCTACATCTAGCCCTAACTAACTACCTATATTAACTAAACCCAAACCATACTGCTGCTACCAAAAGAAATACTGACCTGGCTCAGATTACCATACTCACCGGGGCCCATAAACAACATATGATGAGATTTATTCAGGTAACCTGTGCACTTACTCTAATCAGTGATTTATAAATTATATTTAGGACCTCTACCATTGACTTACCAATCCTCGTCATCGGTAGCTAAAGTCCTAAGGGGTCAAAGGAGTTAGAATAATAGGTAGAATAATGACCATTGCACTCATATAAAAACCACAAACTCGGGAAATGTTTAAACTCTTTACCTACATTTCTTAAATATCTTAATCCAAATATTAAACATTAAATATCTTTCAATTAAGAAAATAATGATTCGAATGAAAATATGCATAGATTTTATATAGCAGTCTTTACACATTTGGCATAAGGGTGGAAAGAGAGAAGGAAACAGTACAATGACGTACCCACATTGAATATTTACCTAAAATGGTGTGAAGAACTAACCCTGGCGATGGGTCAGTTTAAAGGACAGAACCCCGAAAGTACAGGCACCATAAAGGCAAGCAGGTGCAGATCAGAATCAGGACAGGTAAAGCCAAATTGGATCAGGATAGGACCACCACAGGCTAAGACCGGCACCCGCAGTTAAAGTTGTAACACCTGCTTACTCCCTCTCTGCAGTTAACAGCCAGAACCCGGTAAAAGTTATTGATCTCTCTGACAAAGTGCTTCGCCAGCACTTCAGTTGTCAAACCCCGATCTGGGTTTCAAACCTTCTGACAGAGGGGTCGCCAGCACCTCGGCTACCAATCATCTATTAAGTGCGTTGGGTCAGTGACAGGTCAGCTATTCAGACAAGTCGGAAAAATTAACTAGCTAAGCCTACCCTAGGTATACTAATTTTTTACGGTCAGTGTACCACCCCCCAATGTTTCAAGTGTAATGATCCCCAATTTCGATTGGACAAAAGGATGAGGAGAGGTCATCACACCTTACCAAAATGAAACTTTTAGAATGAATATTAATGTTTGCGTTCCCACCCATCAATTTTATTTTCCCATGCACTTTTATTCCACCCGGCAGTGAATGTATCAATAATGATTACAATGTAGTCCATATTTTAGTTCAGCTTCCTTCACAGGGGTCAGTAGTTGACGTTCCCATGAACATCTTCTAGCAAGTCAAGAATTGGCCGAGTTTCAAAGGTCAGTGCTTCATGGACTTGAGCTTTTCTGCGCAGTCGCAGTTCCTCCAAAGATGGAGTTCAGAAATCCATGTCAGGCCCAAAGTTCGAAACATATGAGAAATAGAAAAGAAACAGTTTTAGAACAAAGAATAACTGAATGTACTTTATACCACTTATCCCTACTCTATTCCGATTACTTTATTTTAACTACTGCTTTAGAACTTAGGCAGAACGAACAGCTTAACATAAGCAGCAGTGCAAGCTTCATGCATGCTTTAGGACACAGGCAGCCATCTTAGTTCTAGTGCGCAGAAGCAAAAGATTCCCTCCAAAGCAGAAAGTACGTCATGTCACGTGAGTGTGACAGACGCATGCGCAGTAAGAAATCCCGCGTCGCAGCAGCCATATTAATGCAAGCAAATTATCGTTAGTAAAAGCACATGTGCAAGCCTCCCTTAGATGTCATGTAATGCAATATTAATAGGACAAAACATGTTGATTAGTACATTAATGTTATGTCGAGAGGACTGAACACAAGCAAGCCGCATTACGTGCGAATCCTTGCTCCATCAAAGGTACCAGTGGTACCAAGGGCCTTGTGACCAGAGATGGTCTTTAAGGGCTGAAGCATGTATTGTGCCACCCTAAGAGACCCTTCCCCAAACACAGACATGGCGCCACTCCACCCTGCATGTTTTGTTGCAGAGAAAGTGAAGAGTCGACATGGTGCACATCCCTGTGTGCCATGCCTGGCAGCACTGCAAGAGGCATAGTTAATTAACTTCTACAGCAGACCTTACAGCCCTATAGCAGGGTGTGCCATACCTCTTGTGAGGGCATACCTGCATGAGTGGATATGCCCTTATATTGTGTCTAAGTCCATTCTTAGACATTATAAGTGCACAGTGAAGCCACACTTTGTACATGGGCTGGAAGCTTGCCATTATGGGTTCCACAGTCCCCTGATGTCTTCACTGGTACCAAACATCTGAGCTTAATAAATCCACACTGATGCCAGTGTTGGATTTATTAAAACATGCACCAGAGGGCTCTTCAGATGTACCCCCTGATAACAGATCAACTTTCTAGTGTGTGCCTGACTGGTGCTTGCCAGCCTGCTTCCTCTACACATACTTCTGACCCCCCTCTGCATGGGACGACTCTTGGTGGCCGGAAGCCCTTGGAAAAGCACCCATCCCGACAGACCACGCACGGAACCTAGGCGTTATCCTGGACTCTTCACTTTCAATGAATAAACAAGTCAACGCCGTATCCTCATCCTGCTTCAACATTCTTCGCATGCTCAAAAAAACATTTCGCTGGATCCCCACCGAAACCAGAAAAACAGTCACCCATGCTCTGGTCACGAGCCGACTGGACTACGGAAACACCCTCTACGCAGGTACTACCGCTAAACTCCAGAAGAAACTCCAACGAATCCAAAACGCCTCAGCCAGGATCATATTAGACATCCCGCGTAACGAACACATCTCTGGCCACCTGAAAGACCTCCACTGGCTACCCGTCAATAAGAGGATCACTTTCCGACTGCTAACCCATGCACACAAATCACTCTACGACATCGGACCAGAATGCCTCAACTCACGACTGTCCTTCTACACCCCCTCCCGCCAACTACGCTCTTCCAGCCAAGCCCTCGCCACTGTACCCCGCATCAACAAGACCACCATGGGAGGCAGATCCTTCTCATACCTGGCAGCTAAAACATGGAACTCACTCCCCACCTACCTTCGCCTTACCCAGAACCACCTAGCATTTAGAAAGCAACTTAAAACGTGGATATTTGACAAGTAATCCTCCTCCCCTCCCTTAGCGCCTTGAGACCCTCTGGGTATGTAGTGCGCTATATAAATTCTCTGACTTGACTTGACTTGTAGGTCAGGTCCAAATTCAAGTTTATTTTATTAGCGTAGTTACTTAAAACCAGTGCTACAGAATATATTGTAAGAATTTCCGTTATAAATTGCAATTTTAAGAGAAAAGTGAAAAGGGGTTTAGTAAATATTTATTAAAATAATTTAATCTGTCAATTTTAAATGCGATTTGTAGTAATTGATTCATTGACTTAGCTGCTTTTGACTTCTTTGCATTTAGGCAGTGATATCGCTCTTCCAGATGTTAGTGTTGAGATGTTCCTGTCACAATTGTGGCATTGTCTTCTCCACCTACCTCAAAAACTTTACCAGGCGGCAGTTCAGCTGCGAGTCCTCAGGTGCAAAACAAGCCAGTACTGCTTGTCTTCATGTGCGGATGCCTTCATAATTAAAACGTGGTTTTAAAAGCTGTTTTCGTTCATGTGTTAGTTCTTTGGAAATGCAGAGAAAGGACAGCATGTCTCCTGCGCTGTGGTGCACAAACGGCAGGTGGAGTTGGATTAGCTTTTCAACCAGTGCGGAAAGTGCTTTATGCTTGGTAGCAATCCAAGACAGTACTTTAGAAATTGGATTTTAGTGGATCTAGAAAACCTCAGTGGTATTTTTGGGCAGCGGGTGGAGGAGGTGCTCAAAGTCATCCAGCCATGCGCCCTCCTGGATAGGGCTGCTTTGTCCTCAATCCAGGATAGACAATTTACTGTTTTCTTTACTATTGTTTTTAAAAGACAGTGACTGGTACGTGCTTCCCATAGCTCAATAAGCCCCAGGGTGGTCAGACATTGCTTGTAGATATTTTGCAGCAGGTGATGACATTTTATATTGTAGTTCTAACCACAAGCACCAATTGAGAATTCCTGGTTTTGATTTCTGTACCTTGTCCCAAAAAATGGCTATTGCGCCTTGTCTTGCAAAGGTATGTTTTTGGACACCAAACTCGAGCCTGATCTGTACTTGAGAGACACTTTTTGGTAAAGCAAAGATTATTCTATACACCTTTGCAACCATGCCGGCTAGGATTTTGGAGTCCCTGCCCCTCTATGCCTCACTCCCATAAGCTATTGTGGGTAGGAGTTTTGCCCCTATTACTTCGACTAGCGGGGCTAGTGAAGGGCCACTCAGGTTAGAATTGAGATTTCTTATTGAGACTGACAGGGCTTTTCCCTTCCTCCTGATTGAGTCCTGTCGAGCTGTGAAATGCCCACCTTTATCGATGATCACTCCTAAATATTTATTTTCTGTTGCTGAGTCCATGTGTGTATGACCTCAGAACCAGGCAGATTTTTTCTTGGAGTTCTTTCTGATTGTCATGGTTTTGGTTTTCTCCAAATGGATGTTCAGGTTATTTGCCTCAAAGTATTTGAATGTGGTATTAAGGATATGCTGTAAACCCAACTTCGTTTGGCTAATTAGAACTAAGGGGCATATTTAGGTAATTTTCATTTTGCGATTCTCAAATTGCGATATTTAGGGAATCGCAATTAGAGAATCGCAAAACGAAATGCAGGTAGAATTAGCAAATTTAATTGCGAATCCCACTTATTCCTTATTTGCGAATCTCAACTTGCGATTCGCAAATAAGGAATACCTTCTCATTCATTCCTATGGGCTAGAAGGCCCATAGGAATGAGTGGGAAGACATTCTCAATTTGCGGTTCTCAATTAGAGAATCGCAAATTGAGAATGCAATTTCAGGGTTGTAAGGGTGTCAATAGGACACGCTTTTGCACCTCTGAAATTGACTTGTGTGCACCTGTGGCCCACACACATGCCCTAAGGGAATGTATGTGACCCACAAAGCGCATTTTCAAAGAAATCGCAAAATACCACCAACCTGAAGTTGGTGGTATTTTGCGATTCCTTAAGCCAAAAGTCACACAACTTGGGTGCTTCCTACATTGCATTTAAGGAATCGCAATTTGCGATTCCTTAAATGCAATAGCAAAAAAAGGAAATGCAAATTTTGAGATTTCTTATTTGGCATGTGGGTTTTTGTGTGCTACATAGCACACTGCCCAAATTGCGATCACAACTGCTGAAATTCTGCGAATTTCAGCATTTGCGAGCACAATTAGGCTTCCTACATATGGCCCCAAGTCATATGCATAGAGTAGACATGGTAGTGCTAGGTTCCCTAACCTTGGAGAGTGTGAATTGCTATCATTTATTAGTGGAATTAGGTCTGCAAGGAACAGGTTAAATAGGGTTGGGCCAGCACGCAGCCTTGCTTGAGTCCTTTTGTTGCTGTTATCCGTCTCAAAAGGGTTGACCCATCCCTCAGTTTTACTTGAATCCAGGTTTCGGTGTGCAGATCGATTAGCCTACTGAGCAATGCCTGGGGTATGCCCCAGCTGGCCAGTTTTGTTCATAGTCTATTACGGTTTATAGCCATGGTTGTTATATTTGTTACTGTTCCAATGGATTTAGAGAAGCCAGTCTGATTCAGAAGAATTATCGAGTTATCTTCGGCCCATTGTTGTAATTTGCCCAGAATTGTACCCGCAAAAATGTTTGCTTCGTTGTCCAGAAGACCAACCAAGCGGTAATTCTTTGGCAGAGTATTGTCTCCTGCTTTACTGATTGGCGGGATTATTGAAGCCCGCCAAGATGGAGGAAGTAGGCCTGTCTGCCTCATTTCGGGGAAGAGAGGGCTGAGCGATTTTGACCAATAATCTGCATCTTGTTTGTAGAGCACAGCCGGGATTCCATTGGGGCCCGGGCCCCTTCTCTTCTTCCCTTATTTATATGGCATTTAATAGCTTTGAGGTGGTCGCTTTGGAGTATAACTTCCAGCATTTCCACTTTGTCCCCTTACGGTGCTGTTACACTTTACTCGATGGGTCGGTATACGATAGTGGTAGTCCTCGAGATTGTTTCTGACCTAGTTACTGTAGGCAATGAGATTTCTTTTTGATGGCAATGATTTCCAAGGTAGGTCGCCCAGTCCTCCTCAGATATGTTAGACTACAGTCCCTCATTTGTGGGGCAAATAGGTTGGTTTATTGTCCCCCCAAATCTTTCAGTGTCATTCTGCTTATTATCAACAAGCAAATTCACCCATAATGAATCCTCAGAGTCTTTCTTGGCCGCACATAGTACTTGCTTCAACTGTCTATTCTGCTGTCGTAGTGCTGCTAAGTTTTTGGTATTATTTGGATTCCGCCAAAAGTGCTGCAGTGTGCAGTTGATGCAATTGACTGATTGATTGATATAGTTCACCCATTTCTGTTTTTCATTGCCCCCTTCCAATGTTTCGAATAAGAGTGTTGCAGTTTGTAGAAATTTGCCTTGCGTTGCTTGCACACATTTTATTTTCCTGTAATTAATTGTAGCAGTCGTTCCTAGTTGGACTTTCCATTTCTAATCTTTGGCATGTTTGTGCTAAGTGTGAGTTCCTGGGGCTGATGTTGCCCATGCTGAATGTGATAATTTCATTGAACAGGGTTAGGGACACAAAAGTTTAATCTAATGTTGAGTTTTGATTTGATTAGTAGTGAGTGAGTGCCGGAGGATTGTCACCTCTACTTATGCTGTTCACTGCTCTGAGATTGAGATGTTCGAGATACTCTATGAGATGCTGGCTAGTTTTGTAGGCAGTTCCGATAGGCTCTTACCCTGAGGTGGGATGTTCCATGACCAGTTTTGTATACATACTTCCTCCACAGTCGATCAGCCAATTAGATGTAAGCTAAAGTCCCCTGTGAGTATCATGTCTGGTGTATTGACCTCACTTATACATAGCTTTACAAAATTAGTCAGTTGTTTTGCAGCCTTGATTTTCCTATTCGGATTTATATAGGTATTTAATATTGCAATGTCCTTACGCCTGTTCCCTGGTGGCCCCCTGGGTGTAGATATTTTTATTGCAATGGATTCCGGTGTTATTGAGCTAACTGGGTGAGCTGAAGTTGTGCTTGTGTTGTTCACATAGATTACAAGGCCTCCCTGCAGATGCCCGTATTTTACCCCTTTGCTGGTGTGAAGAACCATAAATATCCTTGAAAGTGTGGTGGGTAGATCAGCCAGCTCTCCTGAATTGCAATGGTATGAAATGTCCTTTGATAGTTGATAAACTCCAGGTTTGTTATCTTGCTGGACAGCCCGTTGATGTTCCATGAGTATATCGAAAGCAGGTGGATTTCACCTGCTGGTGATTGTTACCTGCTGTTTTGTCAATTTGTCCTTGTTTCCCATGGCTGCCTCTTTGTGGGTGTAGAATGCCTTCTTGCCCCTCTCAGTACATACCTTGAGGTGTTTTTCCAGGCTGTTGATGTCCTATCTGCATGCAACTTGGCCAGCGGAGCAGGATAGCCAGGTATGCTGATAGGTTTTATCTCTATGCCCCAGCTTTTAAAGATTGAGTTTTCCAGCAATATTTTTTGTGTGATAGTTGCCTGTCTCCAAGTGGTCAATGTGACCTCTCCCCCTTCCGGGTCATTATGATTAACAAACTCTACTGAGTCCAAGTCTGTTGTGGTTACATCTGTTAGTGATGGTATATGTGACAATAGGCAGAGAAAGTTTCCTCGATTTAGTATGTTGTTTGCCGTGAGCGTTACCCGCTTGGTTGGCTAATTCATGTCTGTTAGTGGGCAGGTAGTTATTGGTAGGCCTGGGCAGTAAATTCCATTCTGCTCGTGGAATTTGCGGAATTTGGCTGATTTTGCGTTCCACGGAGAACGCGGAATTGCCAAAAATTCTGCGATCCGCGGCTCTGTGGAACTTTTTTGCTTGTTTGCGCTTTCAAAATGCATGTTTGAGAGATATTACCCCCGAGCATGCAAACAGCATTTGCAAACAGGAAAAAAGCATCGCGATTGGGCGGAACAAGCAATTCACCGTGTTCATGGAACTCTGCATGCTCTCGAAGATTTTTTACCATTTCGCGGAGCCTTGTGTAGCCCGACTACGCAAATTCTGCCCACCCCTAGTTATTGGTTCCAAATATAGCTAATGTTGATTATCCTTCAGCCCAGCACCGGTTGCTATGAATTTTATTTGCAGCTAACCCAGTGCGGTGCAGGTGCTCCAGGTGTTCCGCAGAGGCCGCCTTAGTACTTGCCCCACCATGTTTTGATGCAATTAAGTTTACTGGTCACTCGTCCTCTGTTGTAGCTCAAACTGAATTAGATGGGTATTGACGTTCCCTTTATGACTGGAATATGGGCTGGCTGATAGAAATGACCAAGACGGCCTGGGGAATTCTATCACCTTTATCGGCTAGCAATGCAGTTGTTGGAATGGAAGGGCGGCAATGTGATATTATTGCTTCAGACTTCATGCTTCATGGCAGTTGATGGTGTGTGTCCGCCTCCATTCCGAGGTTGTTATAGATGGGGGGTGTTTTTCTTCGTCTTCAGCCTGCATTAGTTGCCACGAAGACCCTGTGGTGGTGGGTGGTTTGTCGTTTTTAGGGACCGCCCCCTTTTCGACAGACATGGAAGTTGTGTGACGTACGCCCATTTCCACTGGAGGTGGTTGAATTGGGAGTTCAGGCGTTTCAGGCAGCATCAGTCTGAATAGGCAGGTAAAGTCTTCCTGTTTAGAAACAGACTTTTGGTTTCGGCTGTTACTCCTTTGGGCACGTTGTTGTTTTGCATTCAGG
Organism: Lissotriton vulgaris; assembly: GCF_964263255.1. Classification (NCBI taxonomy): domain Eukaryota; kingdom Metazoa; phylum Chordata; class Amphibia; order Caudata; family Salamandridae; genus Lissotriton; species Lissotriton vulgaris. Next base: position 2,053,418,640 of record NC_141687.1, on the reverse strand, counting down.
TTGTCATTTATTTTTGTCCCTTGGTCAACCTACTCTGACTCCCAGGCGGGTTTGGGTGTTGGTACCTGAGTCTTGTTGCATCTGTCATTTTTGGCTTTGCCTCTTATTGATGGTTTGAGGATGAAGGGCCTATGCTATGAGCCAATCTTTCCATGCCATATGCCCTTGTTCCGGTTTGGTTCTCAATAGTGGGAGAGCCCTTTGACTCGAGAATAGTGAAGCTCCATGCTGAGTCTTTTATTTGTATTTACAACAAGGGGTGGTGAGGGACAGAGTCTCTGAATTAAACAGAATACTCTCACCCAGTCAAGAGATCAGGGCTAGATCCAACACCGTTTTTTAGCTCACTGCACCATCCCAGTTTCAGAACCTGGCTGTATGCAAATTAGTCTGTTCCTGTCCCAGTGCATGATGGGAACAGGGCAAACCAAACTACAAAAGCCAATTCTTACACTGGGAAGGAAACAAGCTACCGGGGACCGGTTTCTGGCATTTCAGCCTCTTCGGCCCGGCTTGCTTGAATCCTGATGGTGCAATGAGCAAGGGACTCACATCTGAGTATACCCTTCCACTCTTAGGGTGGACAAAAATATTTACAACAAGGGGTGGTGAGGGACAGAGTCTCTGAATTAAACAGAATACTCTCACCCAGTCAAGAGATCAGGGCTAGATCCAACACCGTTTTTTAGCTCACTGCACCATCCCAGTTTCAGAACCTGGCTGTATGCAAATTAGTCTGTTCCTGTCCCAGTGCATGATGGGAACAGGGCAAACCAAACTACAAAAGCCAATTCTTACACTGGGAAGGAAACAAGCTACCGGGGACCGGTTTCTGGCATTTCAGCCTCTTCGGCCCGGCTTGCTTGAATCCTGATGGTGCAATGAGCAAGGGACTCACATCTGAGTATACCCTTCCACGCTTAGGGTGGACAAAAATATTTACAACAAGGGGTGGTGAGGGACAGAGTCTCTGAATTAAACAGAATACTCTTACCCAGTCAAGAGATCAGGGCTAGATCCAACACCGTTTTTTAGCTCACTGCACCATCCCAGTTTCAGAACCTGGCTGTATGCAAATTAGTCTGTTCCTGTCCCAGTGCATGTCCCTTTCTCACTGCTCCATCAGGATTCAAGCAAGCCGGGCCTAAGAGGCTGAAATGCCAGAAACCGGTCCCCGGTAGCTTGTCTCCTTTCTGGTAAAGAATTGGCTTGGTAGTTTAGTCTGCCCTGTTCCCATGATGCACTGGGCCAGGGACAGACTGATTTGCATATAGCCAGGTTCTGAGCTGGGATGGGGCAGTGAGATAAATAACGGTGATGGATCAGGCCCTGATCTTTGGACTGGGTAAGAGTGGTCTGCTCAATTCAGACACTCTGTTCATCACCACCCCCTTTTGTAAATCGATTTTGGCCACTATAGGTGTGGCAGGGTATACTCAGACATGAGTCCCTTTCTCACTGCTCCATCAGGATTCAAGCAAGCCGGGCCGAAGAGGCTGAAATGCCAGAAACCGGTCCCCGGTAGCTTGTCTCCTTTCTGGTAAAGAATTGGCTTGGTAGTTTAGTCTGCCCTGTTCCCATGATGCACTGGGCCAGGGACAGACTGATTTGCATATAGCCAGGTTCTGAGCTGGGATGGGGCAGTGAGATAAATAACGGTGATGGATCAGGCCCTGATCTTTGGACTGGGTAAGAGTGGTCTGCTCAATTCAGACACTCTGTTCATCACCACCCCCTTTTGTAAATCGATTTTGGCCACTATAGGTGTGGCAGGGTATACTCAGACATGAGTCCCTTTCTCACTGCTCCATCAGGATTCAAGCAAGCCGGGCCGAAGAGGCTGAAATGCCAGAAACCGGTCCCCGGTAGCTTGTCTCCTTTCTGGTAAAGAATTGGCTTGGTAGTTTAGTCTGCCCTGTTCCCATGATGCACTGGGACAGGGACAGACTGATTTGCATATAGCCAGGTTCTGAGCTGGGATGGGGCAGTGAGATAAATAACGGTGATGGATCAGGCCCTGATCTTTGGACTGGGTAAGAGTGGTCTGCTCAATTCAGACACTCTGTTCATCACCACCCCCTTTTGTAAATCGATTTTGGCCACTATAGGTGTGGCAGGGTATACTCAGACATGAGTCCCTTTCTCACTGCTCCATCAGGATTCAAGCAAGCCGGGCCGAAGAGGCTGAAATGCCAGAAACCGGTCCCCGGTAGCTTGTCTCCTTTCTGGTAAAGAATTGGCTTGGTAGTTTAGTCTGCCCTGTTCCCATGATGCACTGGGCCAGGGACAGACTGATTTGCATATAGCCAGGTTCTGAGCTGGGATGGGGCAGTGAGATAAATAACGGTGATGGATCAGGCCCTGATCTTTGGACTGGGTAAGAGTGGTCTGCTCAATTCAGACACTCTGTTCATCACCACCCCCTTTTGTAAATCGATTTTGGCCACTATAGGTGTGGCAGGGTATACTCAGACATGAGTCCCTTTCTCACTGCTCCATCAGGATTCAAGCAAGCCGGGCCGAAGAGGCTGAAATGCCAGAAACCGGTCCCCGGTAGCTTGTCTCCTTTCTGGTAAAGAATTGGCTTGGTAGTTTAGTCTGCCCTGTTCCCATGATGCACTGGGCCAGGGACAGACTGATTTGCATATAGCCAGGTTCTGAGCTGGGATGGGGCAGTGAGATAAATAACGGTGATGGATCAGGCCCTGATCTTTGGACTGGGTAAGAGTGGTCTGCTCAATTCAGACACTCTGTTCATCACCACCCCCTTTTGTAAATCGATTTTGGCCACTATAGGTGTGGCAGGGTATACTCAGACATGAGTCCCTTTCTCACTGCTCCATCAGGATTCAAGCAAGCCGGGCCGAAGAGGCTGAAATGCCAGAAACCGGTCCCCGGTAGCTTGTCTCCTTTCTGGTAAAGAATTGGCTTGGTAGTTTAGTCTGCCCTGTTCCCATGATGCACTGGGCCAGGGACAGACTGATTTGCATATAGCCAGGTTCTGAGCTGGGATGGGGCAGTGAGATAAATAACGGTGATGGATCAGGCCCTGATCTTTGGACTGGGTAAGAGTGGTCTGCTCAATTCAGACACTCTGTTCATCACCACCCCCTTTTGTAAATCGATTTTGGCCACTATAGGTGTGGCAGGGTATACTCAGACATGAGTCCCTTTCTCACTGCTCCATCAGGATTCAAGCAAGCCGGGCCGAAGAGGCTGAAATGCCAGAAACCGGTCCCCGGTAGCTTGTCTCCTTTCTGGTAAAGAATTGGCTTGGTAGTTTAGTCTGCCCTGTTCCCATGATGCACTGGGCCAGGGACAGACTGATTTGCATATAGCCAGGTTCTGAGCTGGGATGGGGCAGTGAGATAAATAACGGTGATGGATCAGGCCCTGATCTTTGGACTGGGTAAGAGTGGTCTGCTCAATTCAGACACTCTGTTCATCACCACCCCCTTTTGTAAATCGATTTTGGCCACTATAGGTGTGGCAGGGTATACTCAGACATGAGTCCCTTTCTCACTGCTCCATCAGGATTCAAGCAAGCCGGGCCGAAGAGGCTGAAATGCCAGAAACCGGTCCCCGGTAGCTTGTCTCCTTTCTGGTAAAGAATTGGCTTGGTAGTTTAGTCTGCCCTGTTCCCATGATGCACTGGGCCAGGGACAGACTGATTTGCATATAGCCAGGTTCTGAGCTGGGATGGGGCAGTGAGATAAATAACGGTGATGGATCAGGCCCTGATCTTTGGACTGGGTAAGAGTGGTCTGCTCAATTCAGACACTCTGTTCATCACCACCCCCTTTTGTAAATCGATTTTGGCCACTATAGGTGTGGCAGGGTATACTCAGACATGAGTCCCTTTCTCACTGCTCCATCAGGATTCAAGCAAGCCGGGCCGAAGAGGCTGAAATGCCAGAAACCGGTCCCCGGTAGCTTGTCTCCTTTCTGGTAAAGAATTGGCTTGGTAGTTTAGTCTGCCCTGTTCCCATGATGCACTGGGCCAGGGACAGACTGATTTGCATATAGCCAGGTTCTGAGCTGGGATGGGGCAGTGAGATAAATAACGGTGATGGATCAGGCCCTGATCTTTGGACTGGGTAAGAGTGGTCTGCTCAATTCAGACACTCTGTTCATCACCACCCCCTTTTGTAAATCGATTTTGGCCACTATAGGTGTGGCAGGGTATACTCAGACATGAGTCCCTTTCTCACTGCTCCATCAGGATTCAAGCAAGCTGGGCCGAAGAGGCTGAAATGCCAGAAACCGGTCCCTGGTAGCTTGTCTCCTTTCTGGTAAAGAATTGGCTTGGTAGTTTAGTCTGCCCTGTTCCCATGATGCACTGGGCCAGGGACAGACTGATTTGCATATAGCCAGGTTCTGAGCTGGGATGGGGCAGTGAGATAAATAACGGTGATGGATCAGGCCCTGATCTTTGGACTGGGTAAGAGTGGTCTGCTCAATTCAGACACTCTGTTCATCACCACCCCCTTTTGTAAATCGAGTCTTTTATTTGTGCACACTGATTGTCAACATTGAGCGGAGGGAGGCTAGTTTATCGACCACTGGCCCACATCCACAGCTCAATCAATCAATCAATCATTTGTAAAGCGCACTACATACCCACGAGAGTCTCAAGGTGCTGGGGGGGCGCTACTGATTGAACAGTCAGGTCTTGAGTATCCTCCTGAAGGTCAGCAGGTCTTGCGTCTGTTGTAGGCTCAATGGGAGGGTGTTCCATGTCTTGGCGGCAATGTGGGAGTAGGATCTCCCACCAGTGGTTGTTCTTCGGATGCGCGGGACGGTGGCGAGTGAGAGGTCGGCAGAGGGTAGCCGGTGGTTGGGGATGTAGAAGAAGAGCCGTAGGTGGAGGTAGGCTGGGTCAGTCTTGTGGAGTGCCTTGTGTGCGTGGGTGAGGAGCTTGAAGGATATCCTCTTTTTGACAGGGAGCCAGTTTCTCAGGTGGAGGGTGATGTGGCCGCGGCGTGGTTGCTGCGAAACCCTGACTGAGAAGGGTCCAGGATTCTGTTTTCTTCAAGGTATCGGGTTAGCTGTCTGTTGATGGTTTTCTAGATGACCTTGGCCGGGAAGCAGAGCAGAGAGATGGGCCGGAAGTTCTTGAGGTCTCTTGGGTCTGCCTTAGGTTTTTTAGTAGGGCATTGATCTCGGCGTGTTCTCAGATCTCTGGGAAGGTCGTGGTCTCAAGGGAGAGATTGATGACGTTGCGCAGGTAGGGTGCGATGGTGCTGCTTGCTCTGTTGAAGACGTGGTGCAGGAATGGGTCCAACAGAGAGCCAGAGTGGATTGAGTGCATGGTCTTGATAGTGTCTTCGAGGCTCACGCTGGCCCAGGCTAGCAGAGGGTCAGTTGTGCTGCTGTGTGTTGGGGCTGTCTGGGTGTTGAAGCTGTCGTGGATGTCTGCTATCTTGCGATGGAAGTAAGTGTCAAAGGAGTCACACAGGGCTTGCGACGGCAGGATGTCGTTGGTGTTGGAGCTGGGGTTGGAGAGTTCCTTCACGATGTTGAAGAGTTCCTTGCTATTGTGTGCGTTATTGTCGAGGCGGTCTTGGCCACCTTGATGAGATGGTGGTGGTTGCGGATGGCGTCCTTGTGTGCTGCGTGGCTGTCCGAAGTTTGTTCACTGTGCCATTTCTACTCTAGTTTCTGGTAGGCTTACTTGGAGGCTAAGAGCTCTGGGGTGAACCAGCTGGTACTCTTGCTGGTGTCTCTGTGGGGGGGTTTCTTCAGCGGGTCAAGGGTGTTGGCGCAGTCCTCGATCCAGTGTCTGAGGCTGTGGGCAGCGTTGTCAGTGTAGGAGGGTTCGGTGGGTGGGCTGAGAGCGAGGTTTGCGTGTAGTTGGTCTCCGGCGATTTTGCTCCTGCAGCGGCGAGTGATCTGTTGGGTGCGGTGGTGTGTGTTGGGTTTCTGGAAGGCGAAGTGGATGCAGCGGGGGTCTGTCCATAGGAGTACAGTGGTGTGGCTGATGGAGACATGCAGGTTTGAGGAGAAGACTGGGTCGAGCGTGTGACCGGCGGAGTGGCTGGGCATTGTGATGAGTTGCTTCAGACTGAGGTTGGCGAGGTTATCGATCAGGGTTGTGGAGTTGTTTTCATTGTTGTTCTCAAGGTGAAAGTTCAGGTCTACCAGGAGGATGAAGTTGGTCGAGGTCCGGGCGTGCGTACTGATCAACTCGGCGATGGAGTCGCTGAACTGGGGGAGGTGTCCGGGTAGTCAGTAGACGAGGGTGCCTCTGAGGGTGGAATTAGGGTCCGTGTGGATCTGGAAATGCATGTGTTCAGCGGTGCTGAGCACGTCGTCGGTGCTAGTCGAGACCCTAATGCTGCATTGGCTATGGCGATGTCGGTTGCGGAGGAGTCGTTAAACCAGGTCTCTGTCAGGAAGGCGACGTACAGGGATGTTGTGTCGAGCAGGTCCCAGAGCTCGACGGTATGCTTGCGTGCGGAGTGGGTGTTCAGTAGTATGCATCGGAGGTGGTTGGGGTCTTTCTTGGTGGGTGGTTCGTCAGATCTGAGGCTGGTGCAGCTGCAGTTCCGGCAGTTGAAGGGGCCGTGTGTGCGTTTCAGGGTGGCCTTGAAGCAGGTTCCGCTCTGTCCGGAGTTGAGAGCATGCAGAGTGCTGGTGTTGTAGTGGTGGCGGTTGTCGTGGTGGGTGCGGGGGCCAGGGGTTCTGGCGCCTGGACGGCGCAGATGGGCAGACCTTAGGCCTGCCTTTTGCGCGGCTGCGGCACGGCCGTAAAGCGTCTGGCATATATGGGGAGGAGCAGCTGGGAGGCGGGAGGCCGGAGCAGCAAATGAGCAGTGGGCAGTAAGGGAGGCAGGGCCGCAAGGGACGCAGCGGCTAGGGAGGTGAGGGACAATGAAGGTAACAGAAGGAAAAGGGGCACAAAAATCGAGGGTAAAAAGAGTGGCACAGAAGGCAAAATGGCACAAACAAACCAGTGGAACAGAAGGCAAAAGGGGCACAGAAACGAGGGAAAAACTAGTGGTACAGAGGGCAGAAGGGAACAAAAAAACAAGTGGAACAGAGGGCAGAAGGGCACAAAAAATAAGGGAAAAATGAGTGGAACAGAGGGCAGAAGGGTGCGAAAAATTATGAAAAAAGGAGTTGAACAGAGGGCAGAAGGGCACAAAAAATGAGGGAAAAATGAGTGGAACAGAGGGCAGAAAGGCAACAAAAATCTAGGGAAAAACGAGTGGAACAGAGGGAAGAAAGGCACAAAAAATTAGGGAAAAATGAGCGGAACCGAGGGCAGAATGGGCAGGTAGGCACGGGGTCAGCGAGGGGAACAGAAGGGAAAACCGGGAAGGGACACGGGGGTAGCGAGGGGTACAGAAGGAAAGACCGGGCAGAGAGAGCACGGGACAGCGAGGAGAACAGATGGAAGAAAAAGGGGCATGGACCATGTACAGGCTGTGGGGGAAGACAGACAACAGCAGTCACAGACACAACAATGAAAATACAGCCAATACAATAAATGCAATAAAGCGGACGATGAACAAACCAACCTAGAGCCTACCACTGGCCACCAGGGATGAGGCGCAGGTGGTAGCCTGTGGGTAGCCTGTGGGTGGTGGAGGGCCTCAAACTTCCTCAGCAGCAGCAGCTGGGGCAGGGAGACACAGGCAGTCCTGTGCAGAGGGGGAGCGACCTACCTGGAGGGGTCAAGGGTTGCACCAGCTTGGTTCCCTGTCTTATAATATGCCCTGTGTGCTCTGGAAGAGAGGGTTTAGGGCTCCTAGTTTCCCATCAATTGCTACCACATACACTGCCAGCTTGTTTAGTAAGGTCAGCTGAGTATCCATTTTATCTGATTGATACTGGTGGGCTTCCACCAGGAGTTGCACCCGTTTTGTGTAAACTGGCCCAGGCGCTTTCAGAGTTCAATTTTTGCTGATGCTTGGCTGGGTTTTCCAAATCAGACCCTGATGGAAAGTCCTCTGTTACCTGGTTCCTGTCCGACTCCGAGTGCTTCAGTGCAGATAGATTTTGAGAGTCCGTCATGAGCTTCACTGATAATTGTTGTGTGTGGGTTGTAAGTAGCTCCTCCCACACCCCTGCACATATATAATAGTGTTTCCAGGGTCCCGCTCATTGGTGGGAATATTCTAATGCTTATGACTTTGATGAGGATACCCCTGGAAGAGAACTAAGATTGCAGGTAAGTAACTAATCCATCTGGCAGGTTGAGAGGGTGCCTGCCCAAGACAAAAACAAACAAATGCAAAGGAGGGTCCTTGTCTCCAAAGGGCTGCATGGCTGAGAACCATCCAGGAACCAACGCGGCAACATTATTCCAGGTATGGGCCCCGTCACGGGGGACAAACAATCTGCGGGAAGATCCCTCCAGAGCTTTCCTCTACTGACACAGCTTAAGATTTACACAAAATTCCAGCTGCTAAAAAATGCGGGGGACACTCTCCTATCGAGCACAATTGAAGTTCAAGGTCTGAGCGCACCGCAGCAACTGCAGCCTAATAAACACCAGAGCTGAATCATGCTGCAAGGAATTTCCACCCTCACATGAAAACATGCATTAGAAACAGGAAAAACAACCACAAACATTTTTAGAAACTGTTAATGCTCAGCAAACAGTAGAAATTCTCATAACTAACTGAAAGCATAGAAAGCTCCCATGCTGCATTGCAAATACCCAGTCTAAAAAGACTGAAAAGCTAACCTGTAGCTGCATAGCAATAAACTGACACTGTGCCTTTAAGGCACTCCTGACCCCAGTTTCCCATCATGCCTCAGAGGTGACAGTTAGGTAATTTGTCCTTTGCGGAGACTGAACAAACCATGGTACAAAGAGGTTAACAATATCTCCAAAATATAACAGTCCTTTGCCCGGGTAGGCGGGACGGTTGCTTATGACTTTGATGAGGATACCCCTGGAAGAGAACTAGGATTACAGGTAAGTAACTAATCCTTCTCTTCCAGGGGATCCTCATCAATAGTCATAAGCATTAGAATAGAATAGCAAGCATCACCTCATCTCCCTGCGGGCAAAGGAGAAAAACAGTAATGTAATCAATAAGCTTAGAAAACCAAGCTAGGATAGAGCAAAAGCTATCCAAACAGATTCCTCAAGGAGGCTTGGCCTACTTGAGTATCCGCTCTGGAATCGGATTCAAGGCAGTATTGCCTTTTAAAGGTATGAACCGATTTCCAGGTTGCAGCCTTGCAAATCTCTGACATTGTCACGTCATGTAAGAAAGCAACTGTGGCCGCTTTCCCCCTAGTGGAATACGCTTTAGGAGGCAGCAGTAAGGGTCTTTTCGCCAGCTGGTAAGCTAAGGTAATGCAGGATACAATCCAGCTCGAAATGGATCTCTTAGCGGCTGGGAAGCCTGTTCTCATGGCTCCATAATTGACAAATAACTGATCAGTCTTCCTAATGCCCTTGGTACTCTCTAAGCAGAATTTAAGCACTCTCTTGAGGTCCAAGGAATGCAGCGACCGCTCAGCTGGGGTCGCTGGGTTTGGGAAATTAGATGGAAGGGAAATGGACTGATTAATATAAAAATCAGATACCACCTTAGGGAGAAATGACGGATGCGCCCTGAAGACTACTCTGTTATGGTGGAAAACAGTGTAAGGCTGTTTAGTACACAGCGCTTGGATCTTGCTTACTCTGCGTGCTGATGTAATGGCTACCAGAAAAGCAACCTTCCAAGACAAATGCTGCAAGGAAGCTCTGTGGATTGGCTCAAAAGGTGGGCCCATCAATTTAGATAACACCAGATTCAACTCCCACAGAGGAGAAGGGTTTCGAACAGTGGGATAAACCTTATTTAACCCCTGTAAGAAGTCCTTGACCACCTGTATTTGGAAAAAGGAGGGCTGGCTAGGTGACTTCCTGTACGCCGTAATGGCGTAGCCGGCGGGTTGCCAAAGGCTCACCAAAGGTGAGCCCGTCTGCGCCTGTCCGCGCTAGTCCGTTGCCCGTCGCCCAAACCCCTGGTCGCTTGACAAGCGATGGCGCCCTACGCCCGGGAGGAGCTATTTGCTCTCAGATATCGGGCCGACTCTAAGGCTCACACATGGAACCCTAGTTCCCCCACCACTCAATGCAACCAGTGTGGCTTTAAAATCGCTGCGGCCTGTTTACTGCTACCTTCTTCTGCCTTAGTGACTACCGGTTCTTCTAAACTACACATACTGAGCCTGAATTGTAGGTCCCTTGTGAAACACCACGAGGACATCTATGAGCTCCTCTTTGATAAGAGCCCTGATGTTCTGTTTCTAACAGAAACCTGGCTAACCGAAGATTCCTCATCTATCTTAGCCCTGGCCCTTCCCCCAGGCTACTTTTTCTGTGTTCAGAACAGACTCATAGGCAGGGGAGGTGGAATAGCGGTGATTTATAAATCCAAATTCACTTGCACTTTCAAACCCACTAACGTAGCACACAGTGAATGTGCACTATTCAAGATAAAGGCCTCTGACACTTATACCCTCTCAGGGCTTCTTGTCTACCATCCCCCAGGACCAGCGAGCGCATTCCAAGAGTCGCTGTTATCAATGATTTCATCATTAGCGCTCCAATCAGCTAATTTCAGCGTATTCAGAGACCTCAACCTCCATCTTGAATGCCAAGACTCCCCAGCCATATTGAAGTTCCTTGGCGACTTGGAGGCTTGTCAGCTCCACCAGTTGATTGTGGGTCCCTCCCATCAGGCAGGCCACCTTCTGGACCCTGTCTTCACCAACATAGAGGAAGTCACAGCTGAACCCCCTAGTCCTCTCAGCTGGACTGATCACTTTCTGGTCTCTGTTTCAGTCAAGATCCTAGCCAGTGGCAAGGAGAATCCTCCACCCCTTCTATGGAGGCGCCCCTGGAATAGCCTAGATAATGCCATATTTGAAGCTAAACTGATCCAATCATGCCCTGTTTGGTCAAACAATATGGAGGAAGCAGACTTTATATGCAGAGAGTGGATAAACACTTCACTGGACCACCTCATTCCTAAAAAATGTTCTAGGCCTAAGCAAGATCATTCTCACCCTTGGTACTCGGAGACTCTTGCTGACACCAAAAACCAATGCAAACGGCTAGAGCGTATTTGGAGACGCTCGTACGACCCTTTCGCCAAAAGTGAGTTTAGGCTGGCCATCAAAGCATATCATAAACTTATTAAAAAAAATAAAGCCACATACTATACTGACCTGATCACCTCTAGCACCAACCGTTCCAAAACTATCTTCTCCTTAGTAAAAGAAATGACCAAGGCACCGGTGGGTATAGGCAACCCGATAGTGTCAGATGCACAGTGTGACGAACTATCCTGCTTCTTCATTAATAAGGTCAAAGGGATATACGACCTATTACAACCAGACGGCCTCTTGGGGCTCCCCAATCTTACTAGAGATCAAGCTATTCTCCCGTATTCCCTCTTAACTATTTCATCTTTAGAGTGGACTGGGATGGAATACCTTACATCAAGAATAAAGTCAGGATCCCCAGATGACCCTATTAAACCCGAACTGTTTAGATCTCTTCGTGATTCCGCCTTGCAGGAAGGCCGGGTGCTGATTAATAAGTCACTTCAGCTAGCCTCCATCCCTAAATCGTGGAAGCATGCCAAAGTAGTGCCCCTTTTGAAGAAACCATCACTCGATCCCTCTCGGCCTGATAGATTCCGGCCCATTTCACTACTTCCCTACCTCGCAAAAATAGCAGAAGCGCATGTCAATCTCACTCTGACTGCCTACTTAGAGTCCAATGGGATCCTAGATGAATCCCAAAATGGTTTCCGTGCGAACCAGAGCATGGAGTCTGCCTTGCTAACAGTTACAGAACATCTAAGAGCTTCATTGGATATGGGCGCAACCTCTATTTTGATTCTGCTGGACTTGAGTGCGGCTTTTGACACGGTCTCCCACAAGATACTGCTTGAGAGACTGTGGGAGATTGGAGTCAGGGAAACGGCCCTGGATTGGTTCGTGTCATTTCTATCTGACCGTTCCTTCCAGGTGCACGCCCCTCCGTACTCATGCAGCAGGCTCCCCCTTGAATGTGGGGTGCCCCAGGGGTCTGCGCTCAGTCCCACATTGTTTAATGTGTACGTCCGCCTCATGGCCTTGATGGCCCGGGAACGCAAGATCCAACCTATATCATATGCGGACGATACACAACTCATCTTTAATTTCTCTAATAACAATGTGGTAGACCAACTGAAGTTCCAAGAAGACATTCTGGCCATATCTAGGTGGCTATCTAACAACTGTCTTCAATTAAACTCCTCCAAAACAGAGGTACTCCTGATTGGCAATGGCACGCAGACATGGGAGGAGCACTAGTAGCCTCCTGCGCTGGGATTAGCTCCTATACCTAAGGAGTTAGTAAAAAACCTAGGAGTGTTGCTTGACAACTCGCTCAATCTGGAATCCCATGCCAAAAAAGTGGCGGGCACCTGCTACGGGCATCTGCGCTCTCTCAGACCAATTCTGGTTTTTTTTTAGCCCCCCAACCGCCAGCTCATAGTTCAGGCATCAGTCCTTTCTCACCTGGACTATTGCAACTCCCTCATGTTAGGCTCTAACACGACTACAATAAACAGGATGCAAAGAGCACAAAATGCTGCTGCCCGTGTTCTGTTTGCTCAACCCAAAACCTGTCATACATCCCCCTTTCTCCGGCAACTACATTGGCTACCTATAAAGCAACGCATACAATTCAAGACCCTCTGCCTCACCCACAAAATCTTGTATAGCGCTGGCCCCCAAACTCTTCAAGGACTATGCTCCTTTTATATCCCTACGCACGCACTCCACTCAGCAGATCTTTCCTTAGCACGCACCATCAAGATTCGGCGGAGCAGAGCCGGCGGCCGCTCCTTTAGGTACTTTGCCCCTAAGCTTTGGAACTCCATCCCCCTAAAAACTCGAGCCACTTCTAACCATCTGCTATTCCGAAAACTCATAAAAACTTGGTTGTTTGCGTCCATCTAGCACATCCTCTGTCGCACTAGTTTCAGGCCTGTCTGCAAGCGCTGGGACGCCCCGTTGCTGGGATAGCCATGCGCTATACAAGATTCCGTAACATAATATAACATAACAAATGCACCCTGATAGAAGCATACTTTAACCCAGATCTTGCTAAGTACAGAAGTACAGAAGGTAAGGGAGAATCACATCCTCCTGCCCCTTCGTAGGATTAAGGTGATGTTCTCTACACCAAAGAAAAAACCTCTTCCACTTAAAAGCATATGACGCTCTTGTGAAGGGTTTTTTAGCTTCTTTTAAAATGTGAATGCAATCAGGAGGCAGTTTCAAATGTCCGTATTGCAGGATCCCAGGAGCCATGCTGTCAAGTTCAGTGAGGGAAGGTTGGGATGAAGAATCCTTCCGCCCATCTTGGTCAGCAGGTCCGGTCTGCAAGGTAGTCTATGTGGAAGTACCGATAGATGAAGAAGGTCCGGGGACCACCACTGCCGTGGCCAGTCTGGAGCTATCAGAATCATCTTCATGTTGGATCTGATGAGCTTGGACACCACCTTTGGGATCAGGAGCAGAGGAGGAAAGGCATAGGCAAATGTCTCTGACCAAACCACCATTTAGTCCTGTCAATCTCAACCATTCCCCCTTGTCCCTGGACGATGGAATCTGGATGCGAAGGCGTGGCATTTTTTGTTTTCTTCATCTGCTAATAAATCTATTTTCGGACAACCCCAACGATGGAAAAGGTCCGCAACCACAACGTCGTTTAGCACCCAGTCTGGCTGATCGTCGAAGTGCCTGCTGAGTACTTCTGCCTTGACTTTTAGCTCTCCTGGAAGATGCACTGCCACCACGAGAGGTTCCGGGCGAGAAGCCAGTGCCAGATTGCCTGCGACTCCAGGGAGAGAGGACGTGACCGAGTTCCACCCTGTTTGTTTAGGTAGAACATGGTGGTTGTGTTGTCTGTCTGGACCAGGACCGAATTGGATTCGATTGCAGGTAGGAAAGCTTTCAGAGCAAGGTGAACTGCTCGCAGCTCCAGCATATTGATGTGGTAGGTTTGTTCCCTTGCCAACCACTGTCCTTGTATCTGAAGGTACCCCATGTGTGCCCCCTCAGCCTTGCAGAGACGCACTGGAAGTGGCTGGTGAAAAGGGACTCCCACCATCAGATTCCGAAGCTGATTCCACCATTTGAGGTAGGATCTCGCTGCTTGGGAGAGACCTATCTGATCTTCTCAGTGACCTGTTGACTGATCCCACTGGTCCTCCAGAGTCTGCTGCAAGGGGCGCATCTCAGCCCGGCGTTGGGAATGAGAAAGATCCAGGATGCCATGGATCCTAGCAGGGATGCCACCTGTCGGACTGTCGGATTCTGCACCTGGAGTAGAAATTTGCACTTCTGTCTCATTGAAGACAGTCTCTCCTACGAAGGAAACGCTCTTCCCAAGCTTGTGTCCAAAACGTAGGCGAGGTAGTGGATGGTCTGGGTGGGTTCCTGCACTGACTTCTCCATGTTGACATGGAGGCCGAGATTGTGTAACTGTTGTAGACAGATCTGGAAGTCGCGTCTCACTTGCAGAAAGGGATGGACCTTTTAGCAGCCAGTCGTCCAAGTATGGATAGATGAAAAGACCCTTTCTGTGTAGAAAAGCTGCCACCACTGCCATGCATGTGGTGAAGACTCGAGGAGCTGACTTGAGTCCAAAGGGCAGGACTTTGTACTGGTAATGCTTGTGGCCGACCACAAACCGTAGGTACTTGCGATGACGTTTTCCAGTAGGAATATGGAAGTACGCATCTTGGAGGTCCACCGAACACATCCAATCTCCTATTTGCAGATGTGGACATATGTGGCGAAGGGCCAACATGCGAAACTTCTCCTTCACTATGACCTTGTTCAGAGGTCGAAGGTCCAGGATAGGTCGAAACTTGTGCTCCTGATATTTTTTGGGTACAAGAAAGTACCTGGAGTAAACCCCTCTTCCTCTCTGAGAGGGCGGAACCTCTTTTATAACTTGCTTTTGAAGAAGAGGTTGCACCTTTTTTCGAAGCAGCTTCAACTGGTGAGGACGAGACGTTTTTGATGGTATGTCCTTTGGAAGCGCACGGAAACGTAGTGTGTATCAATTGCGCAGTATATTCAGCACCCAACGATCTTTTGTGATGCTGTCCCACTCTGCCAGATGTTGTGAAGCACTTCCTCCCACTGGAGTGGGCAACGGCAGCAGAGGAAGCCACTGCTCATGACTTCCCTCCCGCTCTCGCTGTGGTAGAGGACTGCTGTTGGTGACCACCTCTAGCTTTGTTGGACTTTCTTCCCTGAAACTGGGACTTGCCCTGATTCTTGTTCTGGGACCACTGAGGGGTTTGAACCCTCTGTTGATGCCCCTTGCACTGGTTGGATTTGTAGCGGCGTTTAAATTCGTTCTGTTTCTCCAACCCAACCTCTTCGAGGGTGTCCAACTCTTTCTTCATTCTATTCATCTCTTCCTCTGCGTGTGTGCCAAAGAGTGAAGAGCCAGAGAATGGGAGGTTGAAGATCCTCTGCTGCGCATCTGTATTTAGTCCTGTCAATCTCAACCAGGATGATCTCCTGGTGCATATTCCATGCACGTAAGAGTGCGCTGATGGCACCGTACCATCTGCCGCTGTGCTAATCATTTGATTCGCCACCAAAGATCCCTCGGTTTCTATTTCGTCAAAGTCTTTTTGGTCTTCCTTTGGGAGCTTGGTCTTGAAGCACTACAAAGAGTCCCATAAAGCTCTGTCATAACGGCCTAACAACGCAGCCGCGCTGGAGACCTTAAGGGTGGCAGCAGCAGAAGTGCAGGCCCTGCAACCCCACGAGTCCTGGGACCTGCTCTCTTTATCCGGTGGAACAGAAAAAGTAGCCGTTACAGCATGCGTCATCCGTGCTGCCGCTACGATGACTGAGTCTGCAGGAGGGTCGGTCTTAACGAAGACCGGATCCGAGGTAGCCGGCTTGTATTTCTTTTGGATTTGAGCCAGTACCGCTTTAATGGTCGCTGGAGATAGGAACGTGTCCATGACCAGGTCAAGGATCCCAGGAACCAATGGAAGCAATGGTCGAGATGCAGACTTCTGATGAAGTGTCTCAAAAATCACTGCTGTTGGGACTTGTGGAACATACATCTCAATGTCGAGTTTCTGAGCATCTCTCTGCAGGACCTAATGATATGTATTAATGTAATCATTGGAGAGACCCTGGAAATAGGTATGTCTGACAGCGTGGGGGAATAATCCCTCTTGGAGGAATGGGTAGAGGAAGTCAAGAAGTAGATGGTGTTCTTCTACTTCGACGATGACCACTGCGCCTCCTTTCTGGTGATCTCGCCTAGGGGAATGCCATCTATACTGCCTCCACTCAGGAGACCTCTCATGCCTATGCCTGGGGGAGCTCACTCTGTCCACCTCATCCACCAGTCTCTGAAGAGGAGATCTATGAACCGGACTGGCATACTCATGCATTCGCCTTGTCGCCCTTGAATCCCGCCAGTGACGTAAGGGCAGCTGCCATCTTGGGGACAACTGAACAGCTGGAGGAGCCTCCTTTTAACTTCAAGGAGACTTGTGTACATGCCTTGCAGCTTCCGGAGAGGCTGATCTCGAAGAAGCCCGCCTGGAAGAGTGAGAGGACGAATGGCGTGAGGCTGACTCCGTCACCAGGACCACCGATCCATCTCCAGACCTCACTGAGGCCTGCCTCGACGTCGAGCGTGCTTTGGACGTCGAACCAGCACGCATTCCAGATGTCGATCTTGGCTCCTGACTTCTCGCTAGTTGGACCTCCCGTCTGCTCGACGTCGAACACCGTTTCGACGGCGACCAGTGCCGATGAGAAGCAGATGAAGAATGCTACCTGGACGTCGATCAGCGGTGTGAAGCCGACGATGGAGGGTCTCTCTCTCGAGACGCCGAGCGTCATCTAGACAACGGCGGAGCAGTGTCTAATCTCGATGTAGAAGGTCTGCGAGACTACGGCGGAGGGGTATTTTTTGCCCTCGACGCCGAACGCCGGGGAGACGACGACGGAGCCCTCATCCTCGACGCCGATCGGCACCGAGTTGACGACGGCGGAGGACTCTTAGCTCTCGACGTCGATCGCTGATGGGACTGCGATGATAGAAATGAGCCTGCCCTCGATGCCAAAAGTCATGCCAACGACAGCGGAGGGTCTTCGCTCCTCGATGCCGATCGTCTCCAAGTTGACGATGGCGGAGGGGTTTTGCTCCTCGACGCCGATCGTCGCCAGGTTGACGACAGCAGAGGGGTGGCACTCCTCGACGCCGATCGTCGCCGGGTTGACGAGGGCGGAGGGTCTCTGTTCCTCGACACCGATCATCGCCGGGTTGAACATGGCGGAGGGGTCTTGTTCCTCGACGCCGATCGTCGCCGGGTTGATGACGGCGGAGGATCCTGAATCTTTGACGTCGACGACGTACCTTTTCTCGACGGCGAGCCCACTGTCGAAGGTCTTTTCTTGGATAAATGACCCTTCGGTAGATCTTGTCTCAGCGCCAAGCCCAACACTGAAGTAGAAGGACGCGAGGTCTTGCTTCTAGATGGTGTTCTAGACCTCTTGGAGCCCTTTCTCACCGGAGACCTTCCTCTAGATGACTTATCTGCCAGGCCATAGAGGCGAATTATTTGCCTGTCCTTCAAGGTTCTTCTGGACAGGTTTTGGCAGTGAGGGCAGGTCTTAGGACATGATCCTCAGGAAAACAAAGAATACAGACCTCATGAGAGTCTGTCTTGGCCTTCTTTTTACCACAAGAAGGGCAAGAGTCAAAAAGAGATGGCATTTTAAGTTGTTCAAAATGCTCAAACCTGTCAGAAAAACACAGCCTCCTGCTTCAAAAGATGAAAAACATCAAAGTAAGGAATAAAGGTTGTGAAAAGTGAAGAGATTTTCTGACAAAAGTGAGAAAAAAGTGGAGCTGTGTTGCCAGGATCCTTCCTGAAGGAGCCAGAAAGAACAACTGACCTAACTGTCACCCCTGAGGCATGATGGGAAGCTGGGGTCAAGAGTGCCTTAAAGGCACGGTGTCAGTGTATTGCTATGCAGCTACAGGTTAGCGTTTCAGTCTTTTTAGACTGGGTATTTGCAATGCAGCCTGGGAGTTTTCTTTGCTTTCAGTTATTTATGAGAATTTCTACTGTTTGCTGAGCATCAAAACAGATTCTAAACAATTTTTTGGGTTGTTTTTTCATGTTTCAAATGCATGTTTTCATGTGATGGTGGAAATTCCTTACAGCATGATTCAGCTCTGGTGTTTCTTAGGCTGCAGTTGCTTATGTTTAAAAAAATGCAGCAATGGCTGTTTTCAATGTTGAACCAGCAATTGAGACCATTGAGGAGGTGGAAACCTTAATTGCGATGAAAGATTTAGAGTTTGGTACACCTGACAACACTCCTAATGATGCAACCTCTTTGGGTTATAGAACAGATTTGAATTGTCCAAATCATTTTAAACCTAGGTCTACGTTTAACCTGACATTGCCTGCTTGCAGCATTGATACATTCGAGTCTTTGGTTATAAATGACTTCAAGGAGCTTGCTAAAAAGAAGTGTTGGTCTAATGACAACCTAAGTAAAGCAGAAAGAATAGCCATTAAGTCATTAGAAGATGACCCCTCTATTGTCATTCGTCAATCTGACAAAGGGGGGAATGTGGTGGTAATGGATGTTGAAAACTATATCAATGAGGGTGTTAGAACTGGCTATTTCTGGTAGGCTAAGGCTGACGCCAAAGCCAGGCAGAAACCACCAATCTAGTCAGGGCAAGGAAGTCACACGCCATGATAACCCCTGCTCACCCCCTTGGTAGCTTGGCACGAGCAGTCTAGGCTAAACTCAGAGGCAATGTGTAAAGCATTTGCGTCAGCGCACAACAGCAACAACATACTAGGCACACCACAAAAGAGACTCCACACAAGGTTATTATAAAAATACCTTTTGTATTGTAAAAGCACATCAGATAAAATCACACATATACATGGTGCCAACGGGCACGGGCAATATTCACATGGGATTATTCACAAGACAGGGCCACATGGGCCACTGTCATAATCAGCACTTAGTAGAAATGGCATACTGTCAGAACTTAGAATAAAAGAATATAAAATCACTGTAGCACAAAGTAACAGTTATGAATCACATCCAGTAACTACTGGGAACAGGTAAGTACACACTACGCAACCCTAAGCACCTTAGGAGCATGTCACGCAGGTAACCAGGACCTCACTAGGACCCCCTGTATTAAAAAGGACAACCACCTAAGGATAAAATCCACTTAGGGGTATAAATCAGAACACATTACCCATGATGCATGAATATACATTCAGAGGAGTAGCAAAGAAAGAAAACACATGATGTATAGACCTACACATTCAGCGGTGTTAAGGACAGAGCACATGATGTAATCACAATACATTCAGGGGTGCAGCGCAAGAAGACACATGATGACTAAACCATTCAGAGGTGCAGCGCAGGAAAAGGAAGACACATAATGCATAAAACATCCAGAGGTGTCAAGAGTAAAGCACATGATGCAATAAAATACATTCAGGGGTGCAGCGCAAGAAGACACATGATGACTAAAACATTCAGAGGTGCCAGAGCCATACAATAGCGCAAAAATCACATGATGTCTAAAAACATTCAGAGGTGCAGGAATAACACATGATGCAAGAGAACACATTCGGAGGTGCAATCACCATATAATTGCGCAAAGACTCACATAAGCCACTACCTGTGGCAGTCCCTAGGCCAACGGCCTTGTTGGGGCTCAGACGCCCTGAGTCTCAGTGTCAGGGTGCGCTGCCATGCAGCGCCAGTCTCAAAGTACCAAAAAGCCTAAACGTAGCAGGTGCCCACTAAGTGCTGGGCACCTGGAGAACAATAAAAGGGCCCTCACTGGCCCTTAGGCGCCAACTGCGCCACTGCTGGAGCCACACAGGCTCTGGGCATAGCACATGCCCCAGACTTTGGAGCCACAGAGGCTCTTAAAACACTGGTGCCCCCATGAGCCTCGCCGGACTCTGGACACGAGCTTCTCCCAGGCAGGAGGGGACGAGCACCGACAATATGCCCCGACGCCCCCGCTTAACTAACATGGCCCCCAAGAGCCTCAACAGGCTTTACACACCGTTGGGGCGGCCCGCTGCCATCCGGGGCCACCCTGAAGCAGTGCCTCTAACCCGGCACCAACACAAAGCAATGCGGGCCCTCAAGAGCCCCTCGCGACATGGCCCCCACGAGCCTCTCAGCTGTACATCGCGTTGGGGCGGTCCTCTGCCAAGCGGGACCGCCCAAAGCATCCGCGCTCCGTTGGAGTCCCCCACGGGGGACTCTGGCTCAAATACTGCCCCCGGGTTGTGGGAGCCTCTACAGGCTCTGCGCGACGTTGGGGCGGCCCACTGCCATCTGGGGCCGCCCTAGTGCTCTCGCTCCTGGTGCCACTCTCCGGCACCAACAACCGCCGCGTCGAGCCCCCCCCTAGCCCTTCCAACTCACCGGGCTGTCTCTGGGGCGGGGCTCCTCCGGG
The DNA here is from genome assembly GCF_964263255.1 of Lissotriton vulgaris. Lineage (NCBI taxonomy): Eukaryota > Metazoa > Chordata > Amphibia > Caudata > Salamandridae > Lissotriton > Lissotriton vulgaris. The sequence goes on along the minus strand of NC_141687.1, from coordinate 2,053,398,113 downwards.
CGGCGGCTCTTCCTCGCTCGCGGTGGGGGCAGGCACCGACACTGTGCCTCCCGCCCCCTCCGCTACCGCTCCGCTCCTCCAGGGCTCCCTCAGCATGGGAGCCCTGCACCGGCACCACCAGCCGCCATCTCCCGCGCGTCTTCTTCCTCCTCTCTCCGCCTCCCAGGCTGCGGGGCGGGACTTCCTGCCGGCCGCGCTGGGATTGGCCGGCCGGCCAGGTACTTCCGGGTCGCTGCGGGTAGCGCAGCGGCCCTTCTCCTTAGGTAGGCAGGCGGGCAGAGATCGCGAGGTGGACACTCGCTAGTTAAAGAGATAACTGGGCAAATCCAAGGCGGCACAATAAGCGGAGTGGGCTCCCGCGCCGATCCGCCGCCGGCCTCCCGCAGCAACGCGCTCCCAAGCGCTATAGAGGCACATGAAGCGCTCCAGCGCTATAAGTGAAAATAGAGCGCTCCCAGCAGGATAAAGCACTTCCATAAAGCAAAAAGCGCTCCCAAGCGCTTAGGAGGACAGATCCAGCGCTCCCAAGCGCTATGGCAAAGACAAAGCACTTCCACGTGTTTAGGGGGGCAGAGAGTCCAGCAAAGTCCCCCCTCAGCGCAGGCATGGCAGAGGGGTCCCCCCAGAAGTCTTCCAGGCACCCAGGGAAAGGTCCATCAGGTGCCCAGGGGCTGGGCAGAGCCAGGGATTCCCCTGAGCTCAAGCAGCAACAGCCCCTGGCAGATTCAAGTTGAAGACAAGAACAAGTTGGAAGGAGACACAGCCCCTTCTTATACACAGGAATGCCTTTGAAGTACTTCGTGCAAGGGGCCCCGAGTACTGGAATGTTTCTGGCTTTCGTCTTCCTGACAGCTTCAGGGCCAGAGGTGACAGTGGGCCGTCAGGATGGAGAGCCAGCAGGGTGGGCGACAGGCACGGCCCAGCACCACCAGACGCTCTTTCCTCCCATCCCTGACAGCAGAGGGGCCTTTCATCCACGGCTGACTCAGACCCCTCCTCTGGGGCCTTGCAGACCCTGCAGACCCTGTCCTACTCAAACCGGACAGTCCATCCACCAGCAGATCCAGGCACTCCTGGGCAGACTCACCAGCCAATCACACGCCAGAACCAACTTACACAAATATACCAACTTCCAAAAGTAGTACTTCCAGACTAGGCACAGTCATGCCGCATACATCATTTTGCAGCATTCATTCTCACGAGTTTATACATACCAAACTCGACCCCTGCACTCCCCACACAACAGGAACTACCATGGGCATACATATTCCCCATTCATTCCTATGGGAGGGCAGGTCACTCACCCTTCATACAGAGAGCTCCAGCACTTTACACTGTACCACAGTGAAAAAAGTGCACAGAGGCCTAGAATCACCAACACCAGGTTCCAGAAACAGGCTAGGAAAAAGCAAAAAGTCTAGGGGTGAACCTGCCCAAAGGGCCGGGTCCAACACAGCCCCCTTCCAGCCAAAACGCAGGGTAGACCAATCACTCCACTGATGGGCTTCACTGCTTTGGGCGACAAAAACACGGACCCGGCCCTGCACGGCAGGGACAACCTCCGTTTTTTCGCCACTCTGAACCTACCTGGTTACCTCTACACAATAACTCTCTGACACAACTAGGACACCCCACTGGTACTCCCTAGTCATCCACAGCCAAGACCATCCAAATCACAGGTCCTAACCAATCCACAGAGCGGGGGGCAATAACCCCTGGCACACAATAGCCATTCTCCACTCTCTCTCTCAGTGTAGCTACAACTACCACTGATCCAACAACCTAGGGTCCACACCCCCAAGCTGACCAGAGGTCTCGGGCAAGAATGCCCCACCCTACCTCTACTTCTGGGTTTCCGCACCTTCACAGAGAAGCATTCACCAGAACACAAGTCTCCTACAAGATCAGGACCTCACTCCATCACTGGTCTACCACCTGGAAACTATTTCACTTCTGAGGTACAAAGCACACAGCACGGTTCCTCTTCAAGCAGGTGGGGGGACACAGCACACCGCAAAGCCCCCTTTCCTCTACCTTAGTGGAAACAACAAACTGCAGGTGAGCCCCAGAACACACAGCAAGGGCAGCCCCCTCAGTCTCCTCAGCTGATCCACTTGGGCAGAGATTCCTCTTGACCTAGAAGTTTCCTAATCTCCCAACCTAAGATCTAAACTCTCAGGTTGCACCGGGGTCAGAAGTAAGGACACCGTCCCTCTGCGCCCCCTTCCAGTTCCATTACTACAGGCCCAGTATGTCTCAGGCTAGACAGAGCACACGCCAGCGGCGTATTAGCGACACACCCTCCTCCAGTACTCCCTATCACAGGGTGATTCTCAGTATGTCCCAGGCTAGACAGAGCACATGCCAGCGGCGTATCAGTGACACACTTTCCTTCAGTACTCCCTATCACAGGGTGATTCTCAGTATGTCCAAGGCTAGACAGAGCACACGCCAGCGGCGTATCAGTGACACACTTTCCTCCAGTACTCCTCCCAGGTCAGGCCACAACCCCAACCCGGCTTTCCCCCCTCCTCGGGGAACGACCTCCAGAGGCCCCACAAATGGTCAAGCACTCTGGACGGTCAAATGCTCAGCGAGCCAGGACTTCTGCACCCTCCACTTAGGAGCGGTACTGCCCAACACTAGGACCGCCGGAGTTCTGGTTACAGACACTCCCCGTCCTCTAGACACAGGAAGATCCTCCTCAAATGACCTGTATGTACAGCCTAGGCCCATGACCTGGCGCTCCCTTAGGGAACCCTCCGGGCCCTGAGATAGGGTTTCAGGCCAACGTGGGACACACCGTCCCACACTCACTCCTCCTCCACTGAGACAGGACGTGAGCCCCTACACCCCTACCATGCTACTGGGATCTAGCTGGGCTACACAGTAACCTCTTCTCCTCCACAGGATCATCAGATACACAAGCCACTCCTTTTAAAATCACTTCCTAATGCCTCAGCCAGACATCTAGCACACCGCCAGACATCCACCTTCTTGTCCAGTTCCTCTGCAGGACCTCCTGCACACCACCAGAGGTACACCTCACGTGCAAGCTCCTTTAAAAAAACTCACACCAGCTCCTCCAGTTCAGCACAACACTCATTCGCACACTCCCCCCCTCGGACTGGTAAGGCAGTTTTTACCACCCCTGATCACTCAACCTGACCACACGTGACACAGGTACCAAACTCTGGGAGCGGGGAAAGGGAATTAACACACTGGACACATTAAAGCTGCCACCACTGGATCCCACCACACTGGGGAATCCAGACACACCCACTACACTCAGGGAACAACCACCCCCTGAGCTAGTCTTTTCTCCTCACACTCCCTCTCTCTCCTATCTACCCACACACACACATGGGGATAGGATTTGGGATTGGACACTGGACCCAACAAGGGATTCCTAATCTATGGGAACCTCCCCCTCTACTGGCGTCCTGCCCTGTCACTTTCTCTCATCTGCCACTAAACATAAAGCGCAGAAACACATTTGAAAATGACACTCTTGAGGAAAAAAATCAAAAACAATAATCCCATACATGTGACTATCTGACAAAAACAATTGCAGAGTTTTGTAATGTAGCCAGTTGTCGCTATTGCACTGCGCAAACACAAGTCCAAAATCCGCACCGCTGACCCACCAATGTTAGAACTGGCTATTTCTGGTAGGCTAAGGCTGACGCCAAAGCCAGGCAGAAACCACCAATCTAGTCAGGGCAAGGAAGTCACACGCCAAGATAACCCCTGCTCACCCCCTTGGTAGCTTGGCACGAGCAGTCTAGGCTAAACTCAGAGGCAATGTGTAAAGCATTTGCGTCAGTGCACAACAGCAACAACATACTAGGCACACCACAAAAGAGACTCCACACAAGGTTATTATAAAAATACCTTTTGTATTGTAAAAGCACATCAGATAAAATCACACATATACATGGTGCCAACGGGCACGGGCAATATTCACATGGGATTATTCACAAGACAGGGCCACATGGGCCACTGTCATAATCAGCACTTAGTAGAAATGGCATACTGTTAGAACTTAGAATAAAAGAATATAAAATCACTGTAGCACAAAGTAACAGTTATGAATCACATCCAGTAACTACTGGGAACAGGTAAGTACACACTACGCAACCCTAATCACCTTAGGAGCATGTCACGCAGGTAACCAGGACCTCACTAGGACCCCCTGTATTAAAAAGGACAACCACCTAAGGATAAAATCCACTTAGGGGTATAAATCAGAACACATTACCCATGATGCATGAATATACATTCAGAGGAGTAGCAAAGAAAGAAAACACATGATGTATAGACCTACACATTCAGCGGTGTTAAGGACAGAGCACATGTTGTAATCACAATACATTCAGGGGTGCAGCGCAAGAAGACACATGATGACTAAACCATTCAGAGGTGCAGCGCAGGAAAAGGAAGACACATAATGCATAAAACATCCAGAGGTGTCAAGAGTAAAGCACATGATGCAATAAAATACATTCAGGGGTGCAGCGCAAGAAGACACATGATGACTAAAACATTCAGAGGTGCCAGAGCCATACAATAGCGCAAAAATCACATGATGTCTAAAAACATTCAGAGGTGCAGGAATAACACATGATGCAAGAGAACACATTCAGAGGTGCAATCACCATATAATTGCGCAAAGACTCACATAAGCCACTACCTGTGGCAGTCCCTAGGCCAACGGCCTTGTTGGGGCTCAGACGCCCTGAGTCTCAGTGTCAGGGTGCGCTGCCATGCAGCGCCAGTCTCAAAGTACCAAAAAGCCTAAACGTAGCAGGTGCCCACTAAGTGCTGGGCACCTGGAGAACAATAAAACTGCGCCAGGGCCCTCACTGGCCCTTAGGCGCCAACTGCGCCACTGCTGGAGCCACACAGGCTCTGGGCATAGCCCATGCCCCAGACGTTGGAGCCACAGAGGCTCTTAAAACACTGGTGCCCCCATGAGCCTCGCCGGACTCTGGACACAAGCTTCTCCCAGGCAGGAGGGGACGAGCACCGACAATATGCCCCGACGCCCCCGCTTAACTAACATGGCCCCCAAGAGCCTCAACAGGCTCTACACACCGTTGGGGCGGCCCGCTGCCATCCGGACCCGCCCTGAAGAAGTGCCTCTAACCCGGAACCACCACGAAGCAATGCGGGCCCTCAAGAGCCCCTCGCGACATGGCCCCCACGAGCCTCTCAGCTGTACATCGCGTTGGGGCGGTCCTCTGCCAAGCGGGACCGCCCAAAGCATCCGCGCTCCGTTGGAGTCCCCCATGGGGGACTCTGGCTCAAATACTGCCCCCGGGTTGTGGGAGCCTCTACAGGCTCTGCGCGACGTTGGGGCGGCCCACTGCCATCTGGGGCCGCCCTAGTGCTCTCGCTCCCGGTGCCACTCTCCGGCACCAACAACCGCCGCGTCGAGCCCCCCCCTAGCCCTTCCAACTCACCGGGCTGTCTCCGGGGCGGGGCTCCTCCGGGCGGCGGCTCTTCCTCGCTCGCGGTGGGGGCAGGCACCGACACTGTGCCTCCCGCCCCCTCCGCTACCACTCCGCTCCTCCAGGGCTTCCTCAGCATGGGAGCCCTGCACCGGCACCACCAGCTGCCATCTCCCGCGCGTCTTCTTCCTCCTCTCTCCGCCTCCCAGGCTGCGGGGCGGGACTTCCGGCCGGCCGCGCTGGGATTGGCCGGCCGGCCAGGTACTTCCGGGTTGCTGCGGGCAGCGCAGCGGCCCTTCTCCTTAGGTAGGCAGGCGGGCAGAGATCGCGAGGTGGACACTCGCTAGTTAAAGAGATAACTGGGCAAATCCAAGGCGGCACAATAAGCGGAGTGGGCTCCCGCGCCGATCCGCCGCCGGCCTCCCGCAGCAACGCGCTCCCAAGCGCTATAGAGGCACATGAAGCGCTCCAGCGCTATAAGTGAAAATAGAGCGCTCCCAGCAGGATAAAGCGCTTCCATAAAGCAAAAAGCGCTCCCAAGCGCTTAGGAGGACAGATCCAGCGCTCCCAAGCACTATGGCAAAGACAAAGCACTTCCACGTGCTTAGGGGGGCAGAGAGTCCAGCAAAGTCCCCCCTCAGCCCAGGCATGGCAGAGGGGTCCCCCCAGAAGTCTTCCAGGCACCCAGGGAAAGATCCATCAGGTGCCCAGGGGCTGGGCAGAGCCAGGGATTCCCCTGAGCTCAAGCAGCAACAGCCCCTGGCAGATTCAAGTTGAAGACAAGAACAAGTTGGAAGGAGACACAGCCCCTTCTTATACACAGGAATGCCTTTGAAGTACTTCGTGCAAGGGGCCCCGAGTACTGGAATGTTTCTGGCTTTCGTCTTCCTGACAGCTTCAGGGCCAGAGGTGACAGTGGGACGTCAGGATGGAGAGCCAGCAGGGTGGGCGACAGGCACGGCCCAGCACCACCAGACGCTCTTTCCTCCCATCCCTGACAGCAGAGGGGCCTTTCATCCACGGCTGACTCAGACCCCTCCTCTGGGGCCTTGCAGACCATGCAGACCCTGTCCTACTCAAACCGGACAGTCCATCCACCAGCAGATCCAGGCACTCCTGGGCAGACTCACCAGCCAATCACATGCCAGAACCAACTTACACAAATATACCAACTTCCAAAAGTAGTACTTCCAGACTAGGCACAGTCATGCCGCATACATCATTTTGCAGCATTCATTTTCACGAGTTTATACATACCAAACTCGACCCCTGCACTCCCCACACAACAGGAACTACCATGGGCATACATATTCCCCATTCATTCCTATGGGAGGGCAGGTCACTCACCCTTCATACAGAGAGCTCCAGCACTTTACACTGTACCACAGTGAAAAAAGTGCGCAGAGGCCTAGAATCACCAACACCAGGTTCCAGAAACAGGCTAGGAAAAAGCAAAAAGTCTAGGGGTGAACCTGCCCAAAGGGCAGGGTCCAACAGAGGGTATGAGACAATTGAATGTAAAAGAATGTTACGAAGTCTCTTCCTTACAGATGATTGAACAGAGCAACCATACCTACTATGAGATGGTAAAAAATTGGCGCTCGAGTGGTATCATCGAATGGGATAAATACTCTTTCTTGCTAAATCGGAATCCTAAAATAGCAGTTTTATATTTACTGTCTAAGTTGCATAAAGACCCTAACACTCCTCCAGGCAGGCCAATAGTGTCTTCGATTGGCTCTCTTTTGGAGAGCACGTCAAGATACATTGACTTCTTTTTGAGACCCTTTGTTGAAAATGTCCCCCGTATCTCAAAGACAGCAGAGATTTTATCAATAAACTCACCGACTTTGAGTGGCAGGAAGGGTATCTACTCATCACTTTAGACGTATGTAGTCTTTATAATTCAATTAGACATGAGGACGGCATTAGAGCTTGTCAGAAATTTCTGAGCTCCAGATCTATTTCGTATCTGAACCACTCTGAGATGATCATTCAGATGATGAGGTTTTGCCTGGAACACAATTTCTTTGTTTTCAATGATGTCCATTATAGACAACGAGAAGGGACGGCGATGGGAACTTGTTTTGCTCCCAGCTTTGCTAATCTATTCATGGCAAGTTGGGAGCAACAAATTGAGAAGACTCACCAGATGTACCGCAGCCATGTGAAAATATGGCTGCGCTACATCGATGATTTGTTCATCATATGGGAGGGTACACAGAGTGAAGCCGAAAGTTTTGTTGTGGACCTTAACAGGAATGATCAAAACATCAAATTGGAAGGCCACATGAACCCACAGAGTATGGTGTTCCTGGATCTTCATCTAAAAGTGTCTGATAAAAATCTAACAACTAGTTTATACCGCAAAGAAACTGCGGGGAATACATTATTGCATGCAGAGAGTGGACACCCGAAAGCCTTGATTAAAAGTATCCCCTTTGGTGAATTTCTCCGGGCTCGGAGAAATTGTAGCACCGAAGAGGATTTCTTGAGTGAAAGTGTATGCATGAGAGAGCGATTTGTTGAAAGAGGGTACCAACCTTCCATCATAAATGCTGCACTGAAAAAAGCCAGTGAAATTAGTCATCAGTCTCTCTTAGTTTCTGATAAAGATTCCAAATCTGCTAAAACTAAAAAGGTAATCAGATTTATCTCCACTTACCACTCTAGATCATGGCAAGTACATAATACTTTTAAACGCCATTGGAACGTCCTGAGGACGGAATCTACTCTGAATGATGTTTTGTGTGAGAACCCCATGATGACCTACAGAAAAGCTCAGTCCTTGAAGGATAAGCTAAGCAAGAATGAAGTGAGCATGAACACAGCTAAAGCAAATGACATTAAAGGCTTCTATACCTGCATGAAATGCAAGGCTTGCAGGTATAGTCAGAATGTCAAAAGAGTCTTCTTCCCTGTTGAGGCAGTCGAAAAAACAATCAATAAACATCCGACATGCCTTTCTGAGTACTGCGTGTATGTCTTGACGTGTCCATGTGCCAGGAAGTATGTAGGGAGCACCATGTTTCCAGTGAAAAAACGTGTCCTGGAACACATGAGATCCATTGATAACAAAGACCAGAATTCACCAATTGCACGTCACTTCGAAGAACTACACAAAAGCAACAAAAATTTGTTGAAGTTCTTCGTAATTGACAAACTTCCTGCCATGAAAAGAGGTGGTGACAAAATCCGCAAGTTAAGACAAATGGAGAACCGGTACATTCTTGAGCTAGACACCCGGATGCCCAGAGGCTTGAACTCTGAGGAAGAAATGAAATGGCACCTAGGGGATTAGTATACAGGTTGTATCCCTCGTTTAGTTCGAGGATTCTGTTCAAGATTTGATTCTGTTTATTCAGTATTTTATTATGTTGTGAGGTCAAAGTCTATACTGTGCCTACTGCTGCTTTTAAAGTAACTTGTATAAATTGTTTAATTTTGTTTCACTATTTAATTCACTAGTTGTCGACTCATAGCCATTTTTTGCAAGCCTCTTGGTATGCTTAAATCTATCAATATTTTGATGGGCCTATTCTTCTTTTCTGTGTTTCAACTGTAGGTATTGTAAAGGTGCACAGGAAGAGAAATCCTACTGAGGCATTGATACTTGGATTGGCTCGAGAATATGCACTCTTTCATAATCTCACTTGGGACTTTATACCTTAAGACTTTATTTACTGAAAGACTTTATTTACTCAAATGTTTTAGTTCATGTAACCTTACTCATTTGAGATGGGAACAAGTAACATATGACATGAGACAATAGCAATGTATATATTCTCACTGGGGTTTAGATATAAATGTCAATTTCTGGCAATAAGAAATGACAACTCACTTGAGGGGGTAACTTGTTGAAATTTGTTCCGAGTATTTAACTTAGCTATAATGCTATTTGAATATGAAACGCTAGATCAGCGTCAATTGTGGTTACAGTTTCTTTGACACAATGGGTGAATGCAAAAAAAATCTAAAAAATATAATGAAAGTATAAAATATGTAAAAAAATATGTTGGAATGCATTTATGGACACTTTTGGCCATTTGTGTTATGTAAGCGTACTCCACTCTAAGATGGCCGGGAGAGCTAAGCAATGAGTCTGTTGTTTATTTTGTCACTTAATCACGTAAAACTTTATTTATTGTTTGCTCAATGCTTTTGAAACCACCCGTGACCAAGGCGAGTTTCCTCGCCGAAACGCGTTGGGTTGTTTTCCGTGTTTCATCACGATGCTGCATTTGAATGAATGAATGAATTTGGAAAAGCGCATTTTGGATTGAATTGTGATCCCTGGTTTCTCGAGGAGAGTGCAGAAGCGTAGCGCTGCTACGCAGTGTGGACCCAAAATATTTACACAGGGTTACCTTTGCCCCTGAACTGCACCGCTGTCTTGGTGTCCTGGCGTTGCGAAGGATGTGGACCTGAATATATATATATATATATGTGGGACACATATACAATTGTGTTTCCGGGGTCCCGCGCATGGGCGGGAATATTCTAATGCTTATGACTATTGATGAGGATCCCCTGGAAGAGAACTCATTTCCCCTCTGGCAAGGCTCCCCTGTTGGTTGCCTCTTGCCTCTGTTATATTATGTTAAAATGGATTTCTAAAGCGCGAAGCTACTTATAAGAGTGTCCCGGTGCTTAAGACAGAGAAGACTCAGAGCAGGAGGAGACAAGGAAGAGAAAAAAGAAGACCAGATAGACAATATAAATATTAGTTTGTTTGTTGAAACAGCCAGTTTTTCAGTTGTTTCCGAAAAGCAAGCAGGTTGGTGACTTGTCTAAGTGAGAGAGGCAGCTTATTTCACAGTCCTGCCACTTGCACATGAAAGGAGCGACCGCCTTTGCGGGCTCTAAGATGTTTAGGGATGACCATAAGATGTTGATGGGCGGATGTGAGAGATCTGCCAGGTAAATAAAAAGAAACTCTTCTAGAGATATATTGTGCTCCTATACCATGCAGGGCCTTGAAAGCGAAGGCCAGAGCTTTAAAGGGAATTCTGCTGCGTACCAGTAACCAATGCAGATTATTAAGATGGCGAGAGATCTGGTCTCTAGGCCCTAGGCCCAAGACAGCCCTGGCAGCTGCGTTCTGCACTATTTGCAGTTTATTAGGTAAGAACTCTGGGAGGCCCAGATAGAGGACTTTGGCATAGTCCAGCCTTGAGATAATAAGGGCCTGAATAACGATTTTTCTGTATTCGGTCTGTAGAAAAATAAAAACCTCTGGAGCATCTTCAGAAGACCAAAACAGGTTCCGATTGACGACTGAACCTGAGGTGCCATGGAGCGGGCATCATCCATTTTTACACCCAAATTCTTTACAGTCCTGACCGCGGACTGGGGAGGAGACATGCCAAAGAAAATGATTTCAGATTTGTTTGTGTTACATTTCAGATGATTATATTTGAAACAGGCAAAAGTTTCTTTTAGGCACTTATTCATCTTCTCCCTATTGAATTCCTCACCTTTCCTGCATGTGAACAGCAATTGAGTGTCATCGGTGTATGATATTATTGTGACCTCATTATCTTCCGCCAATGATGCTAGTGGGGTAATGTATAGGTTAAAGAGTACAGGGCTTAAAATAGAGCCCTGTGGAACACGCACACTCAAAGTCGGCCTCCTGGCAGAAAAGGGGGGTGACCAAACCTCCTGGTTTCAACCCTCTAAGAAGGAAGCAAACCACTTCAGCACTGTGCCCTCGAGCCCGCACTCCCTCAATCTCTGCAGGAGGTGGTCGTAGGGCACGGTGTTGAATGCCGCAGATAGGTCCAAAATTACCGAAACGGCTTTGCCACCTACGTCCAGGGTCTCCTTGATGGATTCAGATACCTCCAATAATGCAGTTTCAGTACTGAGATTCTGCCTGAAACCGACTGGCTAGGATGAAACAGATTGTTAACCTCTGCAAAATTGCTGATCACTGTGTGGACGTATTTTTCAACTGTTTTCGCAAAAAAATTCAGAAGAGAAATAGGTCTATAGTTAGTACAGACCACGGGATCTGCTGTATATTAATTGAAGAATGGAATTATTTTCGCGCACTTCCATCCGACTGGGACCTGTCTATTAAGGAGAGAAGTAGGATTCAAAATCTCTGCCATAGAAGCTAAAAATTTGGTCGGACAAGGATCTATGGGCAATTCTCATTTCAAACCCTTCATTATTGCTAGAGATGTCTCTAAAGGCATAGGCGGAAAGATGGAGAGGGAGCGCCCATCCTTCTGGCACTGGGGGACAGCCCGTAAAGAGGTCCACACATCTGTCAAGTCTGGATCATTGAACGAAGATTGTATAGACACTATCTTAGTGTAAAAGAAATTGGCAAGGTTCCAAATCCACTCATCCAAGGGAGAGGCAAGCCTGATTGCAGCCTTAGGTGTAGAGAAGCTTTTAACAATGTCAAAGATCTTTCTGCTTTTGTTTCCTGCAGAATCAATTCTTAAAGTAAAGAAAGTAAAGAAACTCTTCTTAGCTGCCTGCATCTTTTTATGGTAGCCTCGTAAAGCCTCTTTATAGTTCTTTTTATTTTCCGCTTTAAAATCCTTCCTCTAGACTCTTTCCTGACATTTACAGTCTTTTCTGCACTGACGTAACGTGTCAGTGAACCAAGGAACTGAGGATCTAATTATTCTTATGGGGCATGGGATAGGAGGGGCCAAGGACAAAGTGCCTTGTGCAATCCATTTTACCAAAGCTTCAGCATCCAAATCTATATCACCAGTGAGCGTCGGCGGATGAAGATCTATTTTGCATTTAAGAGCCTATGGGGTGATCTTATAAAAATATCTGGAGATGGAAGATGGCTGCTTAACTTGGGCCTGTGCATACTTTGTCACTTTAGGTAGCTTAAAACTGATCAGATAGTGATTGGACCAGGGTAGGAGTAGGGGGGGCTCTGTCTGCCTCTTGCCTCTTTGATTCCTTGTCCTTCCTTATGCTACGACGCCAGCACTCTGCACGCTTTCAACTTCGGATGGACCCACACCTGCTTCAAGGCCACCCAAAACGCACACACGGTCCATTCACCTGCCAGAACTGTAGCTACACCAGCCTCAGAGCGGACGAACCACCCGCCAAGAAAGACCTCAAACTCCTCTGATGCAAACTACTGAACACCCGCTCCGCACGCAAACAAGCCATCAAGCTCTGGGACCTGCTCAACACAACATCCCCGGACGTCACCTTCCAGACAGAAACCTGGTTAAATGACTTCTCTGCACCCAACATCACCATAGCCATCACAGACGGCTACAAGATCACCTGCAAAGACCGCACCAAAGGAGACGGAGGAGAAATTGCCATCATCCACAATAACAGCATCAGGGTCTCGACTAGCAAGGCGACGCACTCAGCACTGCCGAACACCTGCACTTCCAGATCCACACAGACCATAACTCCACCTTCAGAGGAACCCTCGTCTACCGACCCTAGACGTCGTCCCCAGTTCAGTGACTCCATCGTCGACTTCAACAGCACGCACGCCCTGACCTCCACTGACTACATCCTCCTCGAAGACCTGAACTTTCACCTTGAGAACAACAACGACAACAACTCCACAACCCTGATCGATAACCTCGCCAACCTCGGACTGAAGCAACTCGTCACAAAGCCCACCCACTCCACCGGCCACACGCTTGACCCGGTCTTCTCTTCAAGCCCCCACGTCTCCGTCAGCCACACCACTGAACTCCTCTGGACCGACCACCGCTGCATCCACTTAGCCTTCCAGAAACCCACCACACACCACCGCACCCAATAGATCCCCCGCCGCTGCTGGAGCAATATCACCGAAGACCAACCACATGCAAACCTCGCTCTCAGCCCACCCACTGAACCCTCGAACACCGACGACGCTGCCCACAGCCTCAGACGCTAGATCGAGGACTGCGCCAACACACTCGACCGCTGAAGAAACCCCCCACAGAGACACCAGCAAGAGGGCCAGCTGGTTTACCTCAGTACTCCTTGCCTCCAAGCAAGCCTGCCGGAAACTAGAGAAGTAATGGCATAGTAAACAAACTCCGGACAGCCACCCAGCACACAAGGACGCCATCCACAACCACCACCACCTCATCAGGGCAGCAAGAGCACCTCCTTCAAAAACCGCCTCGGCAACAACGCACACAATAGCTAGGAGCTCTTCAACATCATGAAGGAACTCTCCAACACCAACGACATCCCGCCATTGCAAACCCTGTGCGACTCCCTCACCAGCTTCCTACACTGCAAGATAGCAGGTATCTACGACAGCTTCAACACCCAGACAGCCCCACCAGACAAGTTCACAACAGACCCTCCGCACACCATCGACCACAACCCCCTGCTAGCCTGGGCCAGCATGAGCGGCGATGACACCATCAAGACCATGAGCACAATCCACTCAGGTACTCCATCAGACCCAATCCCACACCGCATCTTCAACAAAGCAAGCAGCTCCATCGCACCCCACCTGCACAACGTCATCAATCTCTCCCTCGAGACCTCGACCTTCCCAGAGAGCTGGAAACACGCCAAGATCAACGCCCTCCTCAAAAAGCCTAAGACTGACCCAAGAGACCTCAAGAACTTCCAGCCCATCTCTCAGCTCCCCTTCCCGGCCAAGGTCATCGAGAAAATCGTCAACTGACAGCAAACCAGATACCTCGAAGAAAATAGAATCCTGGGCCCTTCCCAGTCAGGGTTCTGCTGCAATCACAGCACCAAGACTGCCCTCATTGCCGCCACCCATGACATCAGGACCCTGCTGGACAATAGTGAGACCGCAGCACTCATCCTCCTAGTCATGTCCGCCGCCTTCGACACCGACTGCCACCGCACTCTATGCGCACGCCTCCAAGCTGCAAGGATTCAAGACAAGGCTCTGGAATGGATCACCTCTTTCCTCTTCAGCAGAACCGAGGGCGTCCGCCTCCTCCCATTTTGTTCCAAAGCCTCCGAGATCATCTGAGGTGTATCCCAGGGATCCTACCTCAGCCCGACACTGTTCAACATTTACATGGCCCCACTCGCACACGTCGCCCAACAGCACGACCTCAACATAATCTCCTACGCCGACGACACTCAACTGATCCTCTCCCTCACCAAGGACCCCATCACCACCAAATCCAACCTCCACGAAGGAATGAAGGCCGTCGCCGACTGGATGAAGATCAACAGCCTGAAGCTGAACTCGGACAAGACAGAGGTTACTCATCCTCGGCTCCAACCCTTCAGCCTGGGACGACTCCTGGTGGCCACCTCGGCACCCACCGAACACGCATGCAACCTGGGAATCATCATTGACTCATAGCTCTCAATGACCAAGCAAGTCAACGTTGTCTCCTCCTCCTGCTTCAACACCCTCTGCCTGCTCCGCAAGATCTACAGATGGATCCCGACAGATACCAGAAAGACAGTCACCCAGGCCCTCGTCAGCAGTAGACTTGACTACGGAAATGCCCTCTACACGGGAGCCCCGACAAAGTTCATCAAACGACTACAACGCATCCAACAACTCGTACGACTTTTTCTCAACATACCACGACACGGCCACATCACCCCCCACTTGAGAAACTAGCACTGACTCCCTGTCAACAAGAGGATATTCTTAAAGCTCCTCATCCATGCACACAAAGCACTCCACAAGACCGGCCCAGCCTACCTCAACAGCCGGCTCTCCTTCTCTTTATTTTGAAGATCTCTCTGCTAGGATTAAAAACAGTGCACCTGTGGTATGTGTTTAAACCACATGTGTGAGGTGAAATGTCATGGTCGACATGTTACAGCCGTCAAGCCCCTATGTCTGGCAAGGCTTTCCTCAGGACCTCAAAGATGCTGCTGCTACATGGAAAAGTGTAATATGGATATACAGAAACAATGAAAAACAAGAAGCAAAATATACTTATGGTTCCTGTTGTGTGCAAAAGTGTTGAGACCCGTAACAACTAGGTATGTCATTTCACCTCAACCTGGTGACAGCTCAGGGGAGGGGGCACCTCTCTCTCTGTCGATACCCTGGTGGGGGAGAGTATGCGACCAGAGGATTTTTCTCTCAGCTAGGTCTGTTGTGATTTGTTCAGTTTTCTTGTGTTTTTGTCATTCTATGTGTAGGCAATTTAGGCCCAAGGATTTTTTTGTATTTATTAATATTGCTCCCCAGCTGAGGAAAAAAAAGAATGAAGTGGTGACACTATTTCATTAGTCCCTCTCTATAACTATAGAGAAGGACGAGAAGGATGCTGATGGCAGATCGCTTCTTTTACATCTTACCATTAATGGTTCCACTATTTTTCTTCTTAATATCTATGGTCTTAATGGTGTTGACTCAGAATTTTGACTATCCATGTCCCATACTCTTGACTCCTGCCCTGACACTAACCTCCTGGTGAGTGGGACTGCAATCAGGTCATGGATCCCTTCACTGACAGAAAATCCACTGCAAAGTACATTCCCAATAAAATGCAAACAACCTTTACTGATACTATTCACTTAAGAGGTCTGGTAGAAGCCAGAAGACTATATAATCCAGACAGTTTCAATGTACTTTTTATTCTCCCACTCATAATTCTACATCCAGAATTAATTCAATTTTGTTTGAGTCCTCATCTCAACCCTAACTTAATTCACGTTGAAATTGGGTCCATTCTTATTCCCGACAATGCCCCGGTTTTTATCAATTTAGATCTCCCTTCGGATTCCTCCAAACCCCTTAGATGGTGCTTCATTAATTACTTACTCAAAGATCCCACTTTTATTGGGAGCATCAGAGAGTTTTTGTCAGACTTTTTTCTCATTAATGCTAGTCCTGACATCCCCTTCCACACCCTTTGGGACGCTTTTAAGGCGACAGCCAGAGGTTTTATCAGTGGCTATGTTGCCGCTAAAAAGAAACAACTTCTCAAGGAATCAGCTTCTCTACTATCCTCAGCTTAAGCATACATATTTCACTTCTAAAAATGATGATATTTTCAAGAGGTTAGTCCGAGCTAAATTTAATTTTAACAGGAAATCCACAAAGAAGCCTCTGGGGTGTACTTAAAATTAACTTTACATTTTACGGTGGTTTTAATATAGCTGGCAAATTGCTCGCAAATTACTTGAAGGTCAAATCTCAAAGATCAAAAATAATTAATATTATTGATGATAAAGGTGTTAATCATTTTAAAGCTGAGGAGCTATCTGGTATGGCAGATAAATGGCCTCCCCTATTTTTGTCATGGTGGGGCAGGCTGGACACTTCTAAAATGATGATGCTACCTCTTAATATTTTTTTCTCGTCCATGCTACCTGTGAGGCTTCTCTTGATATTTTTTAAAACTCTTAAGGGTGTTTTAAGTAAATTTCCATGGAATGGTCAGGAAGCTCGTATATCTTTATCTCCCTTGTCTCCTCCTAGAAATAGGAGAGGTGTCAATTTTTCCAACATTCGTCACTACCACCCCTCCTTTTTAATCCGTCAGGTTTGACCATATCTGTCTTCTTTGGATGCATTCTCCGTACCGGAATGGTATAAATTGGAGGAATCTGTTGTTCACCCATTTCCTTTTCCTCATTAGCCAATTTTACTCATTCCCCTTGTTCATTTAAATGCCATTTCACAATTTATATTGACCTTTAACCCCATCCTTAAAAAATCCCTTCCGCTTTTGCAAACATTTCTGGATTCCCCTATTTGGCATGATAGGTCCATTACACTCTCCAATCATACCTTTTTTTTGGAAAGAATGGTCGGATAAAGGGGTCATTCAGGTTCAACATTTATTACAGGATATGCAGTTTCTGTCCTCTCAGGAAGTGCAATCTTAAGACCTTGACTCTGGTCATAGGCCTACACTCTCCCCGACAGCTCCTGCTTTTCGTCACTGCCGCTGAGCCCCCTGCCCTGGGTGTTCGAAGCTGCTGCCTCTGAGGTTGTGATTCTGGCTAATTATGTTTTTTCTTGCTCATCTGTGTTTTTATTTTCTTAACAGTGTTTTGTGTCACCACATTACTTTAGTATTTCTTTCCTGGTGCCGGCACCTGATTTCTCCCCCTTACTGTGCTCTCGCCCTCGTGCTTTACCCCTCGCCCTTTCCTGCCTTTGCTGTTCCCCGTCCCTCCCCTCTACAGTGATGGTCTTCCCGCCTCCCATCTGAGCTTCCCTCCCCTCCCCTCCCCTACTTAATGCAGACAGCTGTGGGGAGAGCTCTTATGACCTTGACTCTGGTCATAGACCTGCACTCTCCCCCCAGCTCTTGCTCTTCATCGCTGCTGCCGACCCCCTGCCCAGGGTGTTCGAGGCTGCTGCCTCTGAAGTTGTTATTCTGGCTAATGTGTTTTTTCTTGCTCTTCTGTGTTTTTATTTTGTTAATGGTGTTTTTAATTGTCACATTACTTTTGTATTTCTTTCCTGTCGCCTGCACCTGATTTCTCCCCCTTAATGTGCTTGCGTGCTTTCCCCATTGCCCTTTCCCGCCTCTGCTGTTCCCGGCATCTCCCCTCTACCCGCAATCTTCTTCCCGCCTCCCACCTGAGCCTCCCTCTCCTCCCCTACTTAATGCAGACCGCTGCAGGGGAGCGCTCTTTAGACTTTGACTCTGGTCTTAGGTCTGCACTCTTCCCAACAGCTCCTGCTCTCTGTTGCTGCTGCTGGGCCCCCTGCCCTGTGTTTTTATTTTGTTAATGGTGTTTTGTGTTGCCACATTACTTTTGTATTTCTTTACTGTCGCCTGATTTCTAGGGGTGGGCGGAATTTGCAAAATTGCCTTTCGCAAAATATTGCGAAATGGCAAAAAATGTACGCGAACACGTGGAATTTTGAGAGCTCACAGAGATTTCGGGGGAGGGGCTTCTTTGCGAGTTCACATGCCTCTTTTGTGTTTTTTAAAGGTCAGAGACTGATCAGAGCAGCAGATTAGGAGAAAGAATCTCCTGGTCAAAGGAACTACACAGGGATTGCACCCTTGAAAGTCAAGGATCCAAAGGCCCCCATTAAGCATCACAGCTAATTTTCGAGGGTAGATATGGGGAGAAAGCACACTTGCCCAGCCTCGACAAAGCTCAATTTTTTGGAGCTGAGGAATGAGTTACTGAATTTGAGCTTAAACTCGGGCACCTGCTTTATTTATATATGTAAGTGCTTTCTGTTCAGGTTTAATTTTTGTGACAGGAGCATTGTGCCAGAATGAATCCCGCTCTGCATTTATCCAAGAAGAAAACACAGTTTTGTGCGATACCTCTACTCAACTGGAGTACTTTCTACTGGCTAATCAGTGAGTGCTACCTCGTTGGGTAAATGTATAGTGCTTTTCCTACACTACAGCAACTTAAATGGCCAGAAGAGTTGTCTCCAGTGACCATGTGTGTGTAACTTTGCCATCACGCAGAAGGACGCCAGGGTCCCTTGAGTGAGCTGTCCATCATAGTGGGTAAAGAGCGGGAAGACGATGCACACAGCTAGTGCGTGTGGCGGGGCCAAATGGGTGGGCTGCCTTCTGTGTGAGTTCACATGCCTCTCTTGTGTTTATAAAAGGTCAGAGACTGATCAGAGCAGCAGATGAGGAGAAGAAGCACCTGGTCACAGGAACTGCATGGGGATTGTGCTCGTGAAAATCAAGGATACAAATGCCTCCATCAAACATCACAGCTAATTTTCCAGGGTTGATATGGGGAGAAAGCACAACTGCCCAGCCCCGACGAAGCTCATGATTTTTTGGGCTGATTAATCAGTTACTGAATTTGAGCTTGAACTCGGGCACCTGCTTTATTTATATCTGTAAGTGCTTCCTGTTCAGGTTTATTTTTTGTGACAGGAGAATCATGCCAGAACGAATTCTGCCCTGCATTTATCCAAGAAGACGCCACCGTTTTGTGCGATACATCTACTCAATTGGAGTACTTTCTACGGGCTAATCAGTAAGTGTTACTTCGTTGGGTAAATGTATAGTGCTTTTCCTACACTTCAGCTGCGTAAAGGGCCAAAGAGTTGTCTCCTGTGACAATGTGTGTGTAACTTTGCCATCGCGTCTAAGGGTGCCAGGGTCCCTTGAGTGAGCTGTCAATCATAGTGGGTAAAGGGCAGGAAGATGGTGCACACTGCTAGTGTGTGTGACACGGCCAAAGGGCAGGGCTTCTATGCGAGTTCACCTGCCTCTCGTGTTTATAAAAGGTCAGAGACCGATCAGAGCAGCAGATGAGGAAAAGAAGCTCCTGGTCACAGGAACTGCACTGGGATTGTTCTTGTGAAAATCAAGGATCCAAAAACCTCCATCAAGCATCACAGCTAATTTTCGAGGGTAGATATGGGGAGATAGCACACCTGCCCAGCCTCGACAAAGCTCACGATTTTTTGGGGATGATTAATGACTTACTGAAATTGAACTTAAACTTGAGCACCTGTTTTTTTTATATCTGTAAGTGGTTCCTGTTGAGCTTTAATTTTTGTGACAGGAGCACTGTGCCAGAAAGAATCCTGCCCTGCCAATTATGAACGAAGATGCTTCCGTTCCACGTGAAACACAAAAATGCCGAAATATTGCATGTTCCAAAAGGGGAACGGAATTTGACGCCCACCCCTACTGATTTCTCTCCCTTACTGCGCTCGTACCCTTGTGTTTACCCCTCGCCCTTTCCCACCTCTGCTGTTTTCAGGGATGCATTAGACATAATTACAAGCATCATGCATTCATCATAAGCTTCAGCGTCCGTGGCCAGCTCTAATGTGATGTGTAGATTTAGGTTACTATAAACAACATTTATTTCCCGTGCGTGAAAGTTCAGATTGGAAAATGTGGATAGTAGCTGTTCTTAAGAGTACCCTAACATCTGCTGTAAGCTCACAACTAGGGGGTAAATTCAAATTCAGGCAAGCAGCCATATTTATTTTTGCCTTATACATAGTACATAACGTGACTGATTTGTATCTATAAATATACATGAAAAGTGGGTAGTTTCCCTCACCCCAAAATATTATGAATCCATAAAATATCTTAAATTCAGAAAATTCGATCAGGTTTAATATTTTTTATAAGGATTGTACCTGCAGTTGAAAAGTAGCAATTGGAAATCAACACATAGAGAAAGAAAGTAAAAGTGTTCTGAAAAAAATATATGCAATTTCTAATACATTTTCTCTTTATATAATCAGAATAAAGATAACAGACTCTGCAGAAGTTATGTAGTGATAGTGTTGTCAACTTAAATTAGGCAGAAAATGTACCCTTTCAACTAAGTCAAATCGATTTCTTATGTGTATAGCATATGAAACTGGATGAGGTATAATATACTATATTTTATTCATTTGTAGCAAGCTGTACATTCTAGCTCCACTTCAGGAATTTGTATTTTGACTCCATGTCAAACTTTCAGATAGTCACTGATGAAGGCACAGTAGGCAGAGGGATAGCTGCCAAGCAGGTGGAGAACTCTAATTATGGTGGGCATAAATGCAATACGCCAAAATCTGGTTCCACTCGAATTTCTTTGTGGATTTCAAATACGATTTTAAATATCAAGCACTTCAAACAAATGTGATTCTCAAGAAATAGGGGACTGACAAGAAGCATTCCTCCCCGTTTGAAAATCACAATTGTATGCACAAATGTTTTGCAATCATTTTTACATTTCCAAAGCATGAATGGGTAGAGCCTTAAGATTACAGATAGTAAAATTCCCAACCATTTAAGCTGTCAGACAATGCGAGTTTTCACTTTTCTTTTCATTTGCGGTGGGCAGATGCAGAAAATGTAGACAGACATATGGGCTATCAAATGCACTGCCCTATGTCCTGGCATTGGAGTTCTGGATGGTTTTACCAATTACAGGCCACCAAAGGTCTCGAGTGATGAGTTTGATAATTATTTTCTTACCAGGGTGCCCTGCTGCCAGAGGGTCATTGTACCATCTCAGATACTAAGGGGGTCATTTGGATCCCGGGCGGATCGTCACCGCCCACATGACGGTGGTGATCCGCCCAAAATCTGTCTCCGCCCGTCACCCATTCCCCTGCCATATTACTAAGGAGGGGGGACCGCTGCATACGGAAAGACCGTCCGCCGCTTTTCCACCCGGTAAACAAGTCGATCGGGCAAAAAAGAGTTTAATATGGTGGCAGTGTCTGTTAGACACCGCCAGCCATATTACTATGGAGGCCGAAACATGCCTTTCCGTGGCGGCATTGCCACCATGGAAAGGCATGAGGGAATTGCTTGTGGGTGTCCTTTGCGGGCCCCCAGGACTCCTGGGGGGTGCACATGGGGGTACCTATGGTACCCCCTTGTATTTCATAGACAATGTGGCAGGCACCATGCGGTGCCTGTCAAGTTGTGCATTGGAATGCGCAACATGCATTTTTAGCATTGCGATGGGCAGTGCTTTCAGCACCGCCTGCCGCAATGTTAAATATGCGGGATACGCCTGCCACTGTGGCGTGCGCTTCCTAATTGCCCCCACGGGACCCCAGACCCTATGGCGAGGGGTCCCTCTTCACGTCGGAATGGCGTGTGGATAAAATCTGACCACCATCCTAATGACCCCCTTGGACTGCATTATCTTTCTGGGACGGTACAGGGCTGCAGTTCATCATCACAAACCATTGTGAACTTTTAATTATAAAGGCTCTTTTTTGATCCATTGAGGGGTGAGAATCCTTCAGTGTCAGTCTGAAGACTGTGGCAGTCAGTGGTAGATGAGGCAGAAAGTGCTAAAATATAAGAGTCTCCTCTGGTTTTAAATGCTGAATTTTTTTCATGGAACCGGTTGTCAGCTCTTCATGCCATTTGTCTGGTCAATTCATGAGGTCATAACCCAAATGATAAAAGAAAAGGTCCATTTTGGCATGGCGAGAATTCACACATTTCACTTCAGTTGTAAATAAAATTATTATGATAATTCCTGAGCAAAATTTTATTCTGATTTCCTTACAGATGATGACTCCAATAAATAAAAAAAGCCCCTTTGACCACTAGGAACTTACAATCATACATAGTGTAGTTCTTTCAGAGTCCATTAATGCTCATGAGTAGAATGGTACTGGAATGAGTTCATCAATTTCGGAATCCCTTTTTGATAGTGTACCTCTGATGGCAAGAGAGTAGGCTTCAGTCTCCACTAGAAATGGCAATTAGTCACCGGGATGTCTCAAAGCTGGGTCAGAGGAATAGGTTGTCTTGACTAACTTAAACAACTTTTCCTGCTATTAGTCCAACTTTGAGTAAGTGATGATTTTTAGTAATTTCCTGAAAGGGAGAAGCTTTTAATCTGATCTAATGGACAGAGGAACAGAGTTCCAAAGTTTACAGGCAAAAAATGAAAAACTTCGACCTTCCCATCTAGTCCTCTTTATTTTTGGGGTAGCACCAATTAGGTCGAGGAATATCGTAACTCATGACATGGATGATACCCCTTGAAGATCTTTTGAAAATAGAGAGGGACAGTGCCTTGCAGGACTTTTTGTTATATATAGAGAGCCTTAAATATTTTTTTTCTGACGGGGGAGCCTGTGAAGATTGCAAATTTCCTTGATGATGGCCCAATATTAGGAATCTTCAGGACAGAAGAACGCGAGCAACCGCGTTATGCAGGGATTGGAGCTTAGATTCAAGGCGTTTTGTTAATGCCCAAGTGTAGGGCATTACAATAATCCAACTGTGATAAGTTCTACTGCCATCATTTTCTGCAACTCAAAGCGGATAAAAAGAAAGATCTTTTTTTAACAACTTAATCAGATAGAAAGAAGATGATGTGATATGATTGATCTGATCTGAGAATCTCAATTGCTCACCAAATAGGACCCCCAGGTTTTTTACCTCCCGGACAGGGGAAGGAAGTGACCCGAGGTTTAGAGGCCACCATGAATCATTCCAAAATAAAATATTGTTAACGAAGAGGATCACCTCAGTTTTATTGGTATTCAAATTGCATGTCATCAGAGTAGGATATACCAGTAAAGCCGTATGACTGAATAAGTGACTAGAGGACTAAAATAGATATTAAACATTGTGGGAAAAAAGAACATCCTTGTGGAATGCCTCAAAGGAGGAGGAAAGGCTTGGACGAATAGACCCCAATCTCAACAGTTTATTCCATGTTGGCTAAAAAATATCTGAGTCTCACAGGGGCCACACCCCTGAGCCCTACCCTTTCACTTTACCTTCCACCCCTTCCGGGTTAAGTAGCCTATTGGCAGAATAATGGTTAAAACTTTCTGCATGGGATCTCAGTCTCACGCCACAGACATTGAAAACCGCTTCTCGTGTCCTAAGGGGCTGGCCATACAAGGGAGTGAGAAGTTAGTATCGCTGACAGTCTGGTGGTTTTGGAAGGGCGTTCACTTTATCTTGGAACCCTCTGGAAGGAAAGTGTATTGCAGATGCTGTCGCCATTTTCAAATACAGAAACAGGACTTTTCTCCCTCTATTTTATTCTTTTGGTGGCAGCAATTATGCTTTGGGGAGAATTAAATGCTCCTCTATGCCTCTTATAGTGATCTATTGTTAAGCACTTCTTATTACTCTCTTTCACTTTCTGTATCACTCAGTACAGAAAGAAAAAGTGGTAGCAAGATGTCTCATTAAGTGTAAAAGATGTGTATCTCTATGACTTCACATTTGGTTGACAGCACATTCAGATGCCAGATTCATCCTGATGCAACATCAACATGAGTAGGGAACATGTTTTACAGCATAAGTGACATGTATGTGCAAAATTACATTTAGATGCAAAGACCACTTTCATGTGCAAAATTACTTTTGGGTGTAACATTACCCTAGTCGTTTAGTTCCTAGGAGTCCCCCAGGACCTGCACATTTTGGATGATCTAAACCCAACAGCTTCTGAACACCCCCACCAGATATGTCAGCTATTATAACAGCTAGTGCAACAGTGCCACTACCACCCCTCTGCATTCTACAGTGGTGTAGGTAGTCTATGGCAACCACTAAACATGACAACCCTGATTCCTCGAGGATCATGGAAAACAGTACAGTACGTTTCTCTCAGCCACCTGAGCTTGCTTTCTCTCAGAAAACACACAGGATGGCGAATAGGACTTTTCAATAAGAATTTATTGGTGCAGTGACAGCCTTGTGTAAAACATATGTGCTAGGACAATCAGGAGACAGAAGCATGCAAGAGATTGCAAGATACATTTCTAACATAGTAGTAATGAGATCAAAAGAAACAGTTCAGATAAAAACGGTAGCACTTGCATACTTCTAAAATGCGCGCCTTAAGTAATTTGCTGAAATGTACCTAGCCAAACCTGGATGTGTAGGTGAATATGCGTATATAAATATATGTGAATCTGTAGCCAAGAAACTCTCAGGGATGAACCAGCCCCTCACCTGATGTTTTAGAACTGAGGACCCTGTCTCTGCATCGAGGATGATAACCTGCAAGGGATGTCAGACTGCTGCTTGTCAGAGATTCGGCATGAAGGACCCCAGTCTCAGCTTAGAAGCAATTATCTTCTAATTTGTAGGGGGGAGTGATGGTCTTTTATACTAAAGCGGCCACTCCAGTATTTTTCTAGAATAAACATGTTTTTAAAACAACAATGGATGTTTTGAAAACAATCATAAATGTTTTGAAAACAATCACCAATGCTTTTCTAAACAAGTACTATCATGCACTGCTGCCTGTTGGCCAAGAATGAACAAAAGTGGTGACCCTTATGGAGAACCAATCTGCTGTGCCTGGGGACATGTTTATATACGTCAGGTATAGGGATTCTGATAGAGAACTAGAAACCTGGGGTGGAAGAGACAGGAGCAAGCTATTACGTAAAATATCACCTGTTTAGAATCATTATAGACATCTGGATGTTGTATGTAAAAGGGAGTATACATGACAGGGCTATCCTAAAGGACATGACACCCTTAGCACAGCATCAGCAGAAGTCTTGAAACACTTGTAGTTGAAAACAAAATTTCAGATGCAAAACACCATTTAACTCAAATCATATTAGGGGGCAACATGGAGAGTTTAAGGTGTTAAAATACATACATGTGTAAAAACACATTAATTGGATGAACACAGTTATGTGTAAACTTGACCTCAGTCCATGGTTTGCACTAGTGGGATAGTATTTGTACACGCAAAATCACACTCTGCATATAGAAAATGTGACAGAAAGATCACTTTGTCATTATATTTGCTTAACAGAACTTTCTGCTACTTTTATTGCAATATCAACATCTATATTTACATTGATATGTAAAATCACATGTAGAATGCAACATGAGTAAGGAGTGTAGAAACACTTTCAGCAACACAAATTACCTTTAAGAGGAAAATAATTGTTAGTGCAAAATTGCATTTGGTGCAACTTCATTAAAAGTGGAAAAACATTTTAACCCCTCCCACGCTGGTGACGGAACCGTTTCATCACGCCCCTCGGGTGGGCTGTGCTGGTGACAGAACGGTTCCGTGACGGCCCGCTCGCCGCGCCAGTGTGGCGCTGATTTCGCGCTTGCGCGGCGCGTTCTATTGAGCGGGCGGGGCCATGACGGAACCGCTCCATCACAAGCACAGCTTACCCGAGGGGCGTGACGGAGCGGTTCCTTCACCAGCACCGCGCGCCCCCCCCGCCCCCTAGCACTACGGCGGTATAGCCCCCGCAGCGAAAGGGTTAAAGAGCAAAACTCATATTTAGGTGCAAACACTTAGGTTCAAAATCAAGAAGTGTGCAACACTTTTAGGCAAAAAATATATATAAAGGCACAATTGTGATAAATAGCACAGTACTAATTAATTAGGTGTATGCCCTGCCAAACAAATGCAACAAGTACAGACTTAAGCTGTTGCTCTAAAGATATTTTATTAGGTGTAAAAAGTGTGCATCAGCATGACATAAAATTTTCATGATGCCATTTTGAGGTACAATATACTTTTGATGCCACATCAGCATGCGCAAAGAAAACTGTTGGGAATTCAAATTACATTTAGGAGCAAAGTCACAATAAGGTCCAAAATCTGATTATAATTAAACATCAGCAAAAATGTGGAAGAACAATTTACTTACCTTCAGTAATGCTTTTTCTGGTGGATATAGTATATGCCTGTGGATTCCTCACCTTGCGTCAGTAGCATTTGGAAATTTTTTCGTAGGTCTGAGGTTCCGTGACGATTTGAACCCGTGTTTTCAATATTGTCGGAAATACATAATATTGGTATCAGCGAACCGCAAATGATCCATTTAGCATATCCTGGTGTTTTCGCTATGCTACGAGCAAGAGTACTCTTGTAACCAACACATTTCTGATCTACCCATGGCATCCATCTTAGATCATGGCGGCCATTTTGTGTTTCTTGCCCTCACATACGCAATAACCTCTAATCACTTCATTTCAATAAAGAACACGTAGCCTTAGCCGGAGATTCACCTCTTCCATGACACGTACACCTTGGAACAGAACACGTTGTAGCTGCATGACTCGACAAAAGCTGTCTCCTCTGCCCGAGGCCAGCCCTACCGAACTGGTTCTCGTGTCCATTGTCTCGATCATGATTAGGCGGCCGAAGCCGGTAGCCTTGCCCATTTACAACCCACAAACATCCCTTATCCCACTTTTCTATCTTCCACACCTGGCTCCGTTCCTTTCTTTCTGAATCTTTATTAGGGGGAGGTAACGAAATTTACGATGAGGCGGTCCGGCTCTTGAATGCAATATTGACAAGGGATTGTGATGAACTAGTGGGAACCCCTCTTCGTAATGTTTGGCCTCAGATGTTATCGACGGTTCCTGTGTAACGCCAAATATTTATTGTTTTAGACACAAAGGTTTTGGGAATGTATTACATGTAAAGAATTTGCCCCCAGCTTAAAATTCAGTATATAAGGAGCAACCCTCTTTGTACAAATCGAACAGGCTCCTAGATTCTGCCCGTGTGTAGTATCTGTGACTTCTGTGTCCCTGCAGTAATAAACCTTTGGTCTTTGACGCCACCATCGAGAAGCCCGTGTTTCTGTTCATTTGTGCACCAAGGCAGGTGGAACTCCGGGGTCTTAGGGTGCTGTTCCCTGACACCTTTGGACGGAACCAAAAAGTCCAGAACTCCAATTGGCGCCCCATGTGGGGCGACGTCATTCGGTACCGGTCCAAAAGCCTGAAGAGTTCGAGAAGCTTCGTGTGAAGATTCCTGAGGGAGGCGCCCCACTTCATCGATCCCGGCATATCGCAAAAGTGGCCCGAAGTTCTCTTCCACGAGGGTTCCCGTTCAGGACGGCTGCAGTGGGCCGTTGCCTTGACCGTCGCCCTGTCTTGGACCCGAGGTGCAGTCCTTAGTACAGCGAAACGTGACGGGTTTCTCCTTGGTGACGTCTTCAGTGCCTCAGTTAAGTATTTAGTGATTGCTAGTTGGTTACTTCGTGAGGGTTGTTAAAATCCTTTTTGGTTCTTGGTTTGGTTTGGTTTCGTAAGATTATCACTGGTTGTTCTGGTTACGATAATCTATTTGGTTTAGTTTGGGTATCGATACATCAGTTCGTTTTTGGTGGGCCTAAGTTCTTGGTTCAGGTGCACATATCTGTTTCGTGTTTTGTTTGTTCTGTGTTCCGGATTGCAAAATGGTAAGTCGGAGAAATTGTATGTTGTCTTGTTTTGGTTGCAACAGTGATTCACGATTGGAGGACTCATGTCTGGTTCCTCCGATTGGGACTCCCCTATATGACTTATACTGTAAACATGGTGTGGGTCCTATATCTCATAATGAGGTGTGGGTCCGGTATACGGAAAAAGATGGTGTCCTTAGTTGGCCACTGCATGGTAGTTTTGAACCCGAAATCCTTGATAATTTAGAAGCGAAATTGTTTAGGAAGAAAGCCCGGCCGGCAATGTTTGATTCTTTCCGTTACTGGCGAAAGGAATCTAAACAGAGAGAAATGAAGAGATTAAAGAAGGAACAGAAAGAGCAAGAAGAGTTGACTCTAGAACAAGCGGCTAAACAGCTACAAGTTAACGAGTCTGAGAAGGCCATAGATGTGGCCATTAGAGAGCATAATTTAGCGATCGACAAGTGCTATCCTGCCTTGCCATCGAAAACAGCTAAGATACTGGAGGACCCCGAAAACGATCCTCTGTTGTCTTATCTGTTAAGGTCACCTCCACCATATGCACAAGGTGCTACGGCTCCACTTGTACCGAATGTTCAATTGCCGGTTGCTGGACAACCTGGTATTCCTGCTCCTGCCCCTCAGAATCAAGCTCCTGTACCTCCTGTGGTCAATGTGAATGTTCCTACGGCTCCTCCTCCTCCTGGATTGCCGACTTCTATACCTGTATCTGTTTCGCTTACACCTACTGTTCCACAAACTATCTTCCTCGATACTCCTACTGTCCCGCTATCTGTTCCTACCTCTACTGTATTCTCTGCGTCTGCTAGTGTGTTGACTCCACTTTCTGTTCGTCGAAGAATCACTGATTCTGTTTCTAGCATTCTGACTCCTTTCTATAAAACTTTAATCAAGACTCCTACTTCTGACTCTGTTCAAAGACGTAGCCAGCTTCCGAGTACTGAAGAACGGGGAATTTTAGATTCCACGGCTCTCAGATGGATTTCGAAGAGTAGGAGATATAGTACGAAAGATGTGCTAGATACATTTATGCAGTGGAAGGAACCAACGCAACGGTATGTCTTTGATGAGATGTGCTCGCTGTTACGTGAGGAAATAGAAGAAGATGATGTTGAATCGAATCTAGAAGACTTAATTAAGGTTCAGAAAGAGTTTGCTGCAGGAATGATAGTAGGTCAAAATATAGAAGAAGCGATGGAACTGATTTTAAGTTATAGGAGTGATCCATCACTTCGTTCACCAAGAGATTTAGAGAAAAGTAAGACGAAGCTGAATCGCCAATATCCAATGAGGGAGGTTCCTCCAATTTGGCGCGAAGCTGTGCAAGCTGATGTACCGAATGGTGTTCTTGCTGCTCCGGCCCAATTCCAAAGAGTGTGGATACACATTCCATGGAAACGAGCCGAAGTACTAGCAGTGAAGCAGGCCTTGCCAGACCCGCGTAAGAATCCTGCCGGATACTATAAGGAATTAACGCAGACAGTTGAGGCTTGTATAATGAACTTAGCGGACATCGATATGTTATTTGGTAATGTGGTTCCGCAACCAATTTGGGCTAAAATTCGTAAAGAGAATCATCCAGTTGCCCTAGGTGGTGATTGGGCAGCTATCATTGCAGCGGATGGTCAGCAAATAGGTGGTGCAAAACCCGAACCCCTAATTGCTAATCTTCCAGGTAGGATAATCGACTTAATGAAGACTCTGATGCCCGCATTGCGTGTTAATTGGGACAAGTTGTCCGCATGCAGGCAAAAGAAAGACGAAAGTGTCTCCGACTTTTTCACGAGGTTCGAAGAGACTTTCGTAGATCATAGTGGTCAGGATATGAGCACAGAAGGAGGACAGAGACTGTTTGTGGATAAATTCGTACATAATTTGTTACCTGAGTTATGCAATAAATTAAAAGATTCCGAGAGTGCGTGGGCTGTCTCTACAACTGCGCAAATACTTGCAACTGCACAGTATAATGAAAATAGGGATAAAGAGGAGAAAGAGAAATCAGATAAGAAAACGAAAGATTTAAAGACTAAAGTTCTCTTGCAACAGGCGTATCCGCCTCGCATGAATCAGAATAATACGCAACAGGGTTCGTATCAAAGGACAGACTATAGCTCACCTAGGCCTCAATATCAGTGGAATCAGTGTGCGTACTGTAAGAAAGAGGGTCACTACAAGAATGAGTGTCCGATCTTAGCGCAAAATAATGCAGCAGCAGCTCAGAGAGGTCGTGGTGGTTTTGTGCAAAATTCTAGAGGTCGAGGGCGAGGTGCTATGCCTCCACAGACGAATGATCGTCCTTCCAATCACTTTGATCAACGAAATGGACAGTCTGCCCAGCAAAATAGATCTCAACAGTATCTTGTTGAAGACTATTGTGAAGTGGATGAGGGATTTCAGCAAAATGGGTACTAGGACAGCCATGGACAGAGAGAGGGAGTAGTATCAGTTCCAGTGGATCAGAGTGGGCCTTATGTCGCAGTAGCAACATCAGGTGTAGTCGAACCGTTTCTGTTGGATACTGGTGCAGCAAAAAGTTCTATCATTCATGCGAAACTCCCTGGCGCACCTTTGTCCGGCTTAACAAATGTTTCTGTAGGTTTTTCAGGCGCCCCTGTTT
Source organism: Lissotriton vulgaris (assembly GCF_964263255.1). Classification (NCBI taxonomy): domain Eukaryota; kingdom Metazoa; phylum Chordata; class Amphibia; order Caudata; family Salamandridae; genus Lissotriton; species Lissotriton vulgaris. The sequence goes on along the minus strand of NC_141687.1, from coordinate 2,053,367,500 downwards.
ACAACCCCATATCTGGTCCTTTGTCTATTTCTGTTGGACCGTGTCAATTGAAAGCACCCCTGATTTTGACGACGGGTTGTAATGAAAATCTGCTTGGTTTAGACTTGTTAAAACGACTATATGCGACATTGTACTGTTCTCCGGAAGGAGTACAGCTTACATTGGGTAAAAGAATCACCTCTCCGATGTACTTGTCAATGGATGCACTCCCGCCAGAGCTGCGTTCACTCCCTGATTCTCTTTGGGCGACTGGTCCTAACGATGTAGGCCTTTTAGAAATACCACCATATGTAGTCACTTTGAAAGCAAATGTAAAATTTCCCCGAATTCCTCAGTATAAAATATCTAGTGAAGGTGAGCGTGCACTTCTATTGATTGTACAAGATTTGATTAAGAAAGGTGTGGTTGAAGAAACTAGAGGAAATGTCTGTAACAGCCCTGTATTACCGATTTTGAAAAGAACTGATTCTACAAAGCCTCCAGTGTATAGGTTTGTCATCGACCTCAGAGAAGTTAATAAGATTGTGGTCCCGCAGTTTCCCGTGGTTCCAGACATTACTGCCTTGTTAACATTGATTCCTTCTACAGCTACTTGGTTTTCAGTCATCGACTTGAAGAATGCCTTTTTCAGCATTCCGATAGCCAAAGAAAGCAGGGATATTTTCGGCTTCTGTCTAGGAGGTCGAAGTTTCAGATTTAAACGCGCTCCACAAGGCTATTGTGAGAGCCCATCTATTTACAGTCAAGCATTAAAAAGTCAGTTAGATTCCTTTGTCCTTCCTCCAGGTTCTGCTCTAGTACAGTATGTAGATGATCTTCTAGTGGCTGCCGATGACAAGGAAACTTGCAAAACAGCTACGATTTCGTTATTGCATCATTTGTCTAATTTAAATCATAAGGTGTCACCTTCGAAAATGCAATACTGCTGCCAAGAAGTGACCTACCTAGGTCATCTCTTGTCAAAGGAGGGAAGGAAGTTGACCACAGAGAGAATAAAAGCAATTACGCAGATGAGTGTTCCTCGCACGCAGAGAGAAGTACGTGCCTTTCTAGGTATTACCTCTTACTGTAGGCAGTGGATCCCAAATTTTTCTCTTTTAGCAAAACCGTTGGTAGCTTTGACTGGGAAAAATGTTCCGAGTCCGGTGCCATGGTCTGATGAATGTCAGGAGAGCTTTTCTGAGTTACGAAATGCATTATGTTCAGCTCCTGTATTAGGTACACCTGATTACAGTAAGCCATTCACGCTCTATGTTCACGAGAGAGAAGGTTGCGCGTTGAGTGTTCTGACACAGACATTTGGTGATAAACAACGCCCTTGTGCGTATTTTTCATCAACATTAGATCCGGTAGCTAGAGCGTTACCTAGTTGTTTGAGAGCTACAGCGGCAGCTGCGGCTTCCATTCGGCAATCTGCTGGTTTGGTGATGAACAACATGCTAGTGGTCATGGTTCCTCATGCTGTTGACACACTCATGAATCGAACTAAGACACAACACCTTACCAGTGCGAGATTATCTGGTTATGAGCTGACGTTATTAGCGAGTCATATTCAGATCAAAAGATGTAATGTATTGAATCCAGCAACACTGTTGCCGGCTAATCAAGAGTCGAGTGATTCCGAGCCCCATGATTGTTGTTTTAGAACGGAGGAAGAGACAAAAGGACGTATTGATCTAAAAGATACTCCATTATCAGATCCAGATGGCACGTTGTATGTGGATGGGTCATGTTTTAAATTGGAGAATGGTGATGTAACTGCTGCCTATGCGGTAACGACCTTGAAGACGATTGTGGAGACTGCAAGAGTGAGTCAGAATTCTGCCCAAGCTGCAGAATGAATAGCTCTAACAAGAGCATGTGTTTTAGCTAAGGGAAAGAGAGTGAATGTGTTCACAGATAGTCAGTACGCGTTCGGCGTGGCCCATAGTTTTGGCCGTTTGTGGAAAGAAAGAGGTTTCATTATGTCCCATGGGACTAAGATCCAACATGGTCAGCTAGTTAACGATCTGTTGGAATCTCTAACCTTGCCGACTGAAGTTGCGATTGTAAAGTGCAGTGCTCATAAAGCAATCATGGATGATGTTGGCCGAGGGAATGCTTTTGCTGATGAAACCGCTAAAAAGACAGCTAGAGACATGATGAGCAGAATGTATGTTGCTACATCTGCAAGATGGATTGCTGAGTCTGGAATGTGTGAGGATACAATGGAAAGTGTGAAAGAGATTCAGAAAGAGGCAACTGAGGAGGAAAAACGTGTATGGAGAGAAAGTACGGGCAAGTTGGATTCGAGTGGGTGTTGGATTGATTTGTCAGAACAACAATGTTGGATGTTGCCTGATGCGTATGTGCTTGCAGTGGTGACAATGGCGCATGGAGTAGCGCATATAAGTTCTAAAGGAATCTGTAAGATGTTGGCTCCAGTCTGGAAGAATGATGGGATCAGTAAATGTGCATAGAGAGTGGTGAAAAATTGTATGGTATGCCTGATGCATAATCCTGGTAAGGGAACTCCAACTCCTGCTGGTCACTTCGCTCCTCCTTCCTGCCCCTTTGAAGTGAATCAGTTAGACTTCATTCACATGGATCACTGTAATAATCTGAAATACGTCCTGGTGGTAGTCTGTGCTTTTTCCAGATGGATCGAAGCATACCCACTAAAAGACAATACTGCCCTATCAACTGCCAAAATTCTTCTCAAAGAATATTTCCCTAGATATGGAATGCCACGGATTGTATGGTCAGATAACGGAAGTGAGTTTATAGGGAAAGTTATGCAGAGTGTGTGTGCCGGTCTGAGCATAAAACAGAAGTTCCACAGTGCGAACCATCCCCAGTCTGCTGGTTTAGTTGAGGGTTACAATGGCACCCTCAAACTAAAACTAGCCAAAATACAAGCATCCACGGGTTTGTCCTGGCCAGACGCACTTCCCTTGGCTTTGTTATCAACGAGAGCAACTGTACATTCTAGAGTAGGGCTTAGTCCCTATGAGATAGTCTTTGGCCGCCCAGCAAATGTGTGGGGTGTGCCTAGGCCAAAAGAGTTTTGTTCTCTAGAATATCCTATGTTGATCGACTACCTTTACGACTTGACTGCTAAATTGAGTCTTATTCACCAACAGGTTTTCGATGCATTGCCAAAGCCTCCGGAGAGTCCAGGGCATCAGCTGAAACCCGGCGATCAAGTCGTGATCAGAAACTTCGCGAGGACGAAGAACCTTCAGCCCAGATACGTCGGCCCCTTCCAGGTCCTGCTTGCAATGAGAACAGCAGTTCGCGTAGCTGGTCACAAGCACTGGGTGCACGCGTCTCATGTCAAGCGTGTACCTTTGCCACTTCCTTACGACGACTGGGTGAAGAAGGGAATTGGTGCCTCCGAATTTGAAAAAACGCCAAAGTTCATCCCTTTCAGCGATGCCGAATTGATTACCGACACTCCGAAATCTGACTCTCCTCCTGAAAAGACTCCTTTGAACTCTGAACATTTGTCCCCTGCATCAGAAAAAACTCTGTCATCTGCGAACTTGAACACTGCAACAACTACTAGTGATATGCTATTTGCCGATCAAACAGTTCCTGCAAAGCAAAGATACAATTTACGACCTCGTAATATGGACAAATAAAGCAGGCAACTGCCCATTGTGATATTTTGAAATTTTGAACTTTTGCCTCCAGCCAGGAAGTTTGCTATTGTTTTATTGTTTTTAAAATTGCCTTGCCGTCTGGGTAGCCGTAGGGTCGTGGCTGTGTGCCTAGTTGAATCTGCGGGGGTCTGACACAAGGTCGATCTTTCTGTTGGTTCTGGGAACTCCCAGGGCTGATAGAGGCATTTTCATCTACGTACACATCATCAGGGGTCGCGAGCGGATTGTAGAAGATGGAGCTTCCTGCGCTGCAACGAGAAAATGTGATTTATGTTCGCAGAAACAGACTATACAGAATTCTTCACAGCAAATGCTTTTTAATACAATGTGCCATTACATTTTTGATTGTTTTGATAACGTTGGTGGGTGGAATCGTCTTCGGTATGAGTTTAATTTTTGTGCCAGTAACCACAGTACCTCCCCTTGATCCTGCTACTTCTACTGTTTCTTCTATACACTCTTTTCATTCGTTTCCTGAACATGAGCAAGCTCGACGCTCAGAATTCATTAATAACACTTTTGTACAGCTCTTGCACCAACACCAACTGGTAGTTAACACTACAGACTGCTGGGTGTGTGGCTTGATACCCCACACTATGGATAAAGGCATTCCCTATCTGGTTTTGCCTTTTAGCTATAATGGATCATTTCAGGCCCTTCAAACCATCTTTGCTTATGCCCTTGAAACCTATCCTCCGCGTCCACCACGTTCCACTAAATATAACTCTGCCAACAAAGCTTTAGTCCAGGGAATTATTGACATGATCAAGGACGTCAATAATACTCCATCTTACCCTAGAGACGAATTGCGAGTATATTTAAGTTGGAATTCTTCAGAGTATCGCCTTAGTTTGGGAGAAAGCAAGCGTAAAAGCTCAACTCCAATCTGGGTCGTACCTCACCGAGGTCAGGTCTGTTTGCAAGGTAATGGGAGAAATCCGAGAGCTCAGCTAGGGAGGAGTGAGTGCGTAGAGACTTACGTGTTTCCGGCTAACTCTTCCCCTGCCTTTCTTACTGCTAGGGGTACCTACTTCATCTGTCGAGACAGAGCTTATACATGGTTGCCTGCCGACTTTTCAGGATCATGCTATATTGCTCGATTGTTGCCTCCAACATACACTGCTTCATCTGACTACCACAGGACCAGAGTAGCGAGAGGTGTCTTCAGCAAGGAAGATACTGCTGGTCAGGAAGCTGGAGACTTCTTCAAAGGCTTCCTTCCGTTCTGGGGGCCTATGGCCAATAGTAGAAACATACGTCAGCTAACACGGGTAGTTGAATCTACTATTACCGAAACTGCTGGTGCCCTTAGCAATTTGACAGCTGAGCTTCAGGCGGATAGACTCATGACGTTGCAGAACCGTATGGTTCTAGACGTAATACTTGCAGATCGAGGTGGGGTATGCAGAATGATCCAATCGAGCTGCTGTGTCTTTATTCCTAATAATGCTCCAACAGTCTACGAGGCGATCTCGAAGCTACACAAGATTTCCGACTCTATTCATGTAGACAAGGGAAACTGGTCCTTCATGGAGTGGTTTTGGACTCTGATCTCAGCATGGGGATGGAAGGTTCTAATGGTCATTGGTGTCATCTTAGTATTCCTCTTCTCATGCTGCCTGATTATCCAGTGTGGTCCTGCTCTGTGTAGTCTTTGTGCTGCAACCTGTTTTAGGAAACCACCTGCGTTTGGAGAAAAGGCGCGAGAAAGGATGATGATACAACAGCATGTCACTGACCTGATGAGCATAGAATTAGACTCTGACATAGACTGAGTAATTGCCTATGTAAGGGCAAAAGGAGGGTCTGAGGTTCCGTGACGATTTGAACCCGTGTTTTCAATATTGTCGGAAATACATAATATTGGTATCAGCGAACCGCAAATGATCCATTTAGCATATCCTGGTGTTTTCGCTATGCTACGAGCAAGAGTACTCTTGTAACCAACACATTTCTGATCTACCCATGGCATCCATCTTAGATCATGGCGGCCATTTTGTGTTTCTTGCCCTCACATACGCAATAACCTCTAATCACTTCATTTCAATTAAGGACACGTAGCCTTAGCCGGAGATTCACCTCTTCCATGACACGTACACCTTGAAACAGAACACGTTGTAGCTGCATGACTCGACAAAAGCTGTCTCCTCTGCCCGAGGCCAGCCCTACCGAACTGGTTCTCGTGTCCATTGTCTCGATCATGATTAGGCGGCCGAAGCCGGTAGCCTTGCCCATTTACAACCCACAAACATCTCTTATCCCACTTTTCTATCTTCCACACCTGGCTCCGTTCCTTTCTTTCTGAATCTTTATTAGGGGGAGGTAACGAAATTTACGATGAGGCGGTCCGGCTCTTGAATGCAATATTGACAAGGGATTGTGATGAACTAGTGGGAACCCCTCTTCGTAATGTTTGGCCTCAGATATTATCGACGGTTCCTGTGTAACGCCAAATATTTATTGTTTTAGACACAAAGGTTTTGGGAATGTATTACATGTAAAGAATTTGCCCCCAGCTTAAAATTCAGTATATAAGGAGCAACCCTCTTTGTACAAATCGAACAGGCTCCTAGATTCTGCCCGTGTGTAGTATCTGTGACTTCTGTGTCCCTGCAGTAATAAACCTTTGGTCTTTGACGCCACCATCGAGAAGCCCGTGTTTCTGTTCATTTGTGCACCAAGGCAGGTGGAACTCCGGGGTCTTCGGGTGTTGTTCCCTGACACCTCTGGACGGAACCAAAAAGTCCAAAACTCCAGGTCCTCACGCCGACGTGGACAATGTCACAGAAGCACGGCATTGTGGTCGGCTCCGCTGACATCACTGAATCCATAATAGGACCCCGTCGGCGTGATGACATCAGTTCCACCCTTTTTTCCATGCCCTCGAGGCACACAGACGGACCGACAACAGTATATATATACACAGCGTACACAGTACAAAGTATTCAAGGTAACACACAAAGTGTGAAGACAATGCATTAGAGCAAAAAGAAACAAGACATTGCCTTAAAAACAACATGCACAAAAGCAATAGCAACTAGTATAGGTATACAAGGGTGGACAACAGGGAGGCGGGTGGGTTAGTGAGGAATCCACAGGCAGATACTGTATCCAACAGAAAAATCATTACCAAAGGCAAGTAACTTGTTCTTCGACTCTTGCCAGGTAGGTCCCCCCTCTAGCCACCGCGTGGTCCTCCCCGTGCTGTGTGCTGCGACCACCGTTGGCTCTGCCTTTCGTTTCCTTGTGCCTGTATCCCGCCGTTTTCCCCTCGTTCCCCTTGCCTTCTGTTTTCTGGTACTTTAGGTCTGTATTGTTTTGTTTCCTTGTGCCTGCATTTCTGCAGTTTTTTCCCCTCATTCCCCTTGCCTACTGTATTCTTATTTTGTTTCCCCTCGCTCCCCCAGTGCCTGCTGTGCCCTCCCCACCTCGCTCTCTGCTCCCGCCGCTGCTCCCTGCAGCCCGCCCCCCCCCGTTTCCATTCGCCACCCCGCTCTCACCTCCCAGCTGCTCCTCCCTCCCTCAGCCCCTCATATGGAGGCCGCACGGCGAACGCGCAGCAGACACGCGCTGCAGGCGAGCCGAATGTGCGCAGAAGGCGCGCCAAAAGCAAGCCCGTCTGCTCCCGTCCGCCCCGGGCCCGCGCCCAGCGCCTGAACCCCTGGCCCCAAACGAAGCCAGCCACCACGACGGACTTACGACGCCGTAACCCTCCACGCACTCAAACCCGAGTGGAACCCCGCCTGCTATTGAGCCACCCCTAAACGCACCCACGGACCTTTCACCTGCCAAGCCTGCAAGTTCATCTGCCTCTGGACCTGCACCGCACCCAAAAGGCCAGACACCAGCAACAACCACCTCAAGTGCATCCTGCTCAACACCCACTCTGTCCACAGACACGCCGTCGAACTCTGGAACCTCCTCGACACAACATCACCAGACGTTGCCTTCCTCACGGAAACCTGGATGAACGCCTCCTCAGTGGCCGACATCGCTATAGCCATCCCGAACGGATACAATATCACCCGGAGGGACTGCGTCAACCAGACCGGAGGAGGCATCGCCATCATCCACAGGAACACCATCCGCATCACAACCAACTCCGACGACACCTTTACCGCCGCCAAGCACTTCCACATCCAGATACCCACCGACCCCAAGACCACCCTCAGAGGCACTCTCATCTACAGACCCCTCAGGACCATGCACACAATTCAGCGAAGACATCGCAGACTTCATCAGCCCGCACGCCCTCCCCTCCGCTGACTACATCCTCCTAGGGGACCTCCACTTCCACCTGGAGAATAACAAGGACTGCAACTCCACCGCCCTGCTGGATAACCTCCCCAACCTCGGAGTCAAGCAACTGGTGGACACCCCCACCCACTACGCCGGCCACACGCTTGACCCCGTCTTCTCCTCCAGCAAGCACATCTCCTTCAGCCACTCCTCCGAACTTCATTGGATGGATCACAGCTGTGTCCACTTCAGCTTCAAAAGAACCACGACCCACCACTACCCGCAACAGGTTCCTCGCAGAAGCTGGAACAAGATCACCGCCGACCAGCTCACCACCTCCCTCAGCCAGAACCCTCCCGCCAGCGCAACGGACCCCAACGAAGCATCCCTCACCTTCACAAAGTGGCTCACCAACTGCGCCGACAACCTCGCACCACTGAAGAACCCTCCCAGCAGACCCGGCAGCAAGAAAGCTTCCTGGTTCACCGACGAACTCAAAACATCCAAGAAAAACTGCTGCACCCTTGAAAAAGCCTGGCGCCACGACCAGACCACAGAAAACATGACTGCCCTCAAGAACGCCACCCGCAAACACCACCAGCTAGTCCGCACCACCAAAAGGACAACATTCAAGAATGACTGAACAACAACACCCACAACAGCAAGGAACTCTTCAGCATCGTCAAAGAGTTCTCCAACCCCAACGCCAGGAACCTACGACATCACACCCTCGCAAGACCTCTGCGACTCACTCGCCACCTTCTTCCACCGCAAGATTGCCGACATACACAACAGCTTCGGCGCACAGACCACAAACCCAACCACCGAACCAACGCCCCCCACCACCACCCTCTGCAACTGGACCCCGGTCAGCACCGAAGACACCACCCGCACGATGAACACCATCCACTCCGGATCTCCAACCGACCCCTGCCCCCACCACGTCTTCAACAAGGCCGACTCCATCATCGCACCCCAACTCCGGGACATCATCAACCTCTCCTTTATCACCACCACCTTCCCGTAGAGCTGGAAACAAGCTGAACTCAGTGCCCTCCTGAAGAAACCAACAGCGGACCCCACCGACCTCAAGAACTTCCTCCCCATCTCGCTCCTCCCTTTTCCTACCAAAGTCATCGAGAAGACCGTCAACAAACAGCTCGCCGCCTTTCTCGAGACAAACGGATCCCTCGACCCCTCACAGTTTGGCTTTCGAGCCAACCACAGCACTGAGACCGCCCTCATCGCAGCCACCGACGACATCAGGTCCCTGCTCGACAACGGGGAAACAGCGGCCCTCATCCTCCTGGACTTCGCTGCAGCATTCAACACTGTCTGCCACCGCACCCTAGTACAGCGCCTCAGGAACATCGGAATCCAAGAGAAGGCACTGGAGTGGGTCATCTATTTCCTCGCCGGAAGAACCCAGAGAGTCCGCCTCCCCCCGTTCAGATCCAAGGCCACCGAAGTCATCTGCGGCGTACCACAAGGATCCTCACTCAGCCCCACCCTCTTCAATGTCTATATGAGCCCCTTGCAGCCATCGCACGCCAACACAACCTTAACATCATCTCCTACGCCAATGACACCCAGCTGATCCTCTCCCTCACCAACGACCCCACCACCGCCAGAATCAGCCTACATGAAGGAATGAAAGATGTCGGCGAGTGGATGAAGAACAACCACCTGAAATTGAACTCAGACAAGACCCTCCGCCTGGGACGACTCCTGGTGGCCCCCTGCCCTGGGCACCACCCCCAAGCCAACGGACCATGCAGGAAACCTGGGCTTCATCCTGGACTCCTCCCTCTCGATGACCAGACAAGTCAACGCTGTATCGTCATCGTGCTTCAACACCCTGCGCATGCTCCGTAAGACCTTCCAATGGATCCCCATCGTAACCAGGAAGACAGTCACCCAGGCACTCGTCACCAGCCGACTGGACTAAGGGAACACCCTCTACGCGATAACCACAGCCAAACTACAGAAAAGACTCCAGCACATACTGAACGCCTCCGCACGACTCATCCTGGACATCCCTCGCCACTGCCACATCTCTGCCCACCTGAGAGACTTGCACTGGCTCCCCGTCAACAAGAGGATCACGTTCAGACTCCTCACCCACGAACACAAGGCTCTTCACGACATGGGCCCGAAGTACCTCAACAGTCACCTCACTTTCTACACACCCACCCGCCAGCTACCATCGGCCAACCGCGGCCTCGCCTCACTTTCTACACACCCACCCGCCAGCTACCATCGGCCAGCCATTTAGACAGTGTGCTCTTGTGCACCGCTCTGCCTTTCCTGCAGCCAACTAAACCCACGAAGAGTTGGTCATCAATTCGGAACTCCCTGGTTCTGTCAAGGTAGAAGCTCACCGCCCTCTTAGGGTCCAGACTGTGAAGTCTCTCCTCCTCCTTGGAAGAGGGAGGGGGACGATAGAAGGTAGGAAGGATAATGGACTTCCCCAGATGGAAGGGAGTTACCACCTTAGGCAGAAAAGCAGCCCTGGTCCTGAGTACCATTCTTTCAGCATGAATAGTCAAGAATGGGGGCTTTGAACTTCGAGCTTGAAGCTCATTTACTCTCCTTGCCAAGGTAATCACAATCAGAAAGACTGTTTTAATGATAAAAACCTCAAGGGACACCTGTGCAAGGCTCAAAGGGTGAACGCATTAAGAAAGTAAGGACAAGATTCAAGTCCCATTGACGCACAATAACATGAGTGCGAGGAAACTTATTCGTAGGACCCTTTAAGAGTCTTAAAACAATAGGTGGCTTGAATACTACGGCTGGTCCGGCAGGCAAAGGAATGCCGACAAAGCCGAAAGATAACCTTTCACTGTCGCTACAGCAAACCCTTGCTGAGCCAAAGAGAGTGCAAACTGAAGAATGTCGGACAAGCAAGCCTTCAAGCGGTCAATGGACTTCTCTCCACACCATGAGACAAACTTGGACAACCTATAAGAATATATAGACTTGGTGGAGTGCCACCTGGCTGATAAAATAACATCCACCACGTCAGATAGGAGAGAAAAAGAATTCAGGTTGTTCAATCTCCAGGCATGAAGGATAAGCTCTTGAGGTGTGGGTCTAGAACCTGTCTCTGCGACTGCGAGAGGAGTTGTGCCCTGAGAGGGAGACAGAGCGGAGGGCACGAGGAGAGATGGAGCAGATCAGTATACCACACCCTTCTTGGCCTATCCGGGGCAATCAATATGACTTGGGCCCGCTCTTGGCGAATCTTCCTCAGAACCCGAGGAAACAAGGATATGGGAGGAAATGTGTAAATGAGTTGAGAGTCCCAACTCAACTGAAACCCATCCTCCAAAGCTCCCTGCATCGGAAACTGGAGACTGCAGAATGACGGGCTGTGAGCGTTCTCGTGAGTGGCAAACTGGTCCACCGAGGAGTTCCCCACGTCCGGAAGACGTGACGAACCACCTCCAGATGAAGCCTCCACTAGTGATCGGCTGAGAACTGCTGACTGAGACTGTCTGCACGTGCGTTCAGAAATCCGGCCAGATGATTTGTCATTAGACAAATCTGATGGTCCTGAACCCAGGACCAGAGAGGCAGAGCCTCTCTGCAAAGGCAATGCGACCCCACTCCTCCCTGCTTGTTGACATACCACAGTGCAGTAGTATTGTCCGTCAGGACTTGCCTCGACTGACCGGGAAGGGAGGAAGGCCTTGAGTGCCAAACGTATCACCCGCAATTCTAGATGGTTGATGTGAAGCAACCTTTCTCCTGGAGACCAAAGACCCTTGATCTCTAGGTCCCCCAGATGAGCACCCCACCCTAGAGTGGATACATCCATTATCACTGTGGACTCTGATGGAGGAAGATGGAAGGGCTTTCCTTGAGAGAGATTTCCCTCCACACTCCACCAAGACAGATCCGCTGCAGCTTTTCTGGAGATCCTCACAGACTCCCTAAGATCGCTGTTGTGCTGATACCACTGCCTGCGGAGACATCACTGGAGTGCCCTCATGTGCCAGCGTGCATGGTTGATCAACAGAATACAGGAAGCCATCTGACCGAACAGACAAAGGACCTTCAGGACTGGAACTACCGCTCCATTGTAAAATAAATAAATCATTTCCTGTATGTCTAGAATCCTTTGTGGAGGAGGGAATGCCTGACACACAGTGGTATCCAGTACCACACTTATGAACAGGTTGCGCTGAGAGGGCACCAGGTGAGATTTGGGCATGCTTATCAAGGAACCCAACCTGTACAACAACTGAGTTGTCATTCGCAGATGATGGAGCACCTTCTCTGGTGACTCTGCTTTGATCAGCCAGTCTTCCAGATAAGGGAATACTGATATCCCCAACCTTCTGAGATGGGCTGCCACTACCGCCATTCCCTTGATGAAGACTCGAGGTGCAGTAGTAAGACCAAACGGAAGAACCACAAACTGGTAAGGTTGTTATCCTACCGTAAAACAGGAGATACTTCCTGTGCAACTTTAGGATTGGAATGTGGAAATATGCATCCTGTAAGTCGATCAACACCATCCAGTCCTCTTGCTGCAGTGCTTGAAGAACCTGCGCAAGGGTTAGCCTCTTGAATTTCTCTTGCTTCAAAAAGAGATTCAAGATCCTGAGGTCCAGGATTGGACGAAGCCTGCCATCTTTCTAGGGTATCAAGAAATACCGGGAGTAGCATCCCTGACCCCTTTCCTGCTCCGGAACCACCTCTATCACAGCTTTTCTCAGTACTGCAGAACTTCTTCCTGCAGGGGAAGTAGGTGGTCCTACGTGAAAAATCCTTGACAAGGAGGGTCATTTGGGGGAAATTCCCAAAAGATAAGAGCATACCCATTCTCTACAAGATGGAGAACCCAAAGGTCTGATGTGACCAATTCCCAATCTTGTTGAAAATGAGTAAGCCGACCCCCCACAGGACCAACATGATCCAGAATGGTGGATCTTGGGCTGCTTTGCTGTGGCAGGAGGGGGTGGGATGAGGTAGAGGAGGAGGAGGAGAAAGAGGAGACTTGACGACCTCGAGCATGGACCCTGTTTCTGCCCCTGTAGGCTTTGTACAGGGAATGCTGCTGCTGCTGCTGTATGAGTGAAAGGAAGACATTCCAAATACTCTGAACCTCTTATTCGAAGAAACTCTGGTTTGCAGACCTAGAGACCTAGCCGTTGCATTACTGTCCTTGAACCTTTCCAAGGCCGTGTCTGCCTTCTTTCTAAACAGACCCGAACCATCAAAAGGAAGATCTATCAAAGTCACCTGCACATCAGGAGAAAACTCAGAAGTCTTCAGCCAAGCAGCCCTCCTGGTGGCAACAGATGATCCCATGACCCTTGCCACGGAGTCAGCCATATCTAAACCGCTCTGAATTACCTGGCGAGCGGCAGCCTGCATATCCGCTAGAACCTCACTGAAGTTCTGCCTGTCCTCTTCAGGTATCTTTGGTACCAACTGCTTCGCGAAGTCCATATGTGCGTGAATATAACGCCCAGAAGGCATGTCACATTCGTAGAGTTTAAGGCCATGCTGGCCGATGAGAAAACCTTTTTTGCCGATTGGTCCAATCTCCTTGACTTCCTATCATTTGGTACTTGAAGGAAGGCTCCGGTAGACTTCTTGGAGCAGGCTGCCTGAACTACCAGACTCTCAGAAGACGGATGAGATGACAAAAAGTCTGGCACTCCAAGAGCAACCCTATACCTTTTTGCTACAGCCTTTGATACCGCAGGAGATGAAAAGAGCTTACGCCACACCTCCATTACTGGCTCTGTAATAGCTTCATTAGATGGCAGCATGGGTTCCACAACTGAAGAGGGAGAATGAAGCACCTCCGTTAATATATTAGATTTAAACTCTGCAGAAGGCAAACTCAAATCCAAGAGCTCAGCCGCCTTTTTAATGACCGTGTGATGCAGTGCGACATCCTTTGATGGGACATCAGGAGTAGAAGAAAGCTCCCACTCCGGAGATAACTCCAGGCAACTTGCCTCTTTAAGCTCTTAAAACAAGTCCTCAGACTCCTGCAGTTCTCCCTCCTCCATCTCCTATGCTCGATACCTTTGCTCCTCCAGTAGCCTTTAAGCCTCCCGCCTAGACCTCATCCTCTGGATCAGCGTCAATGGAGCCACAACCGACTCCGGCGGAGCCGCCACCGGCACCAGCGTCGTACTCGGATCTGGAGGTACATCCTGAAACGTACGAGGTCGGAGCCGGTGAAGATGGTATCGACGTCGAAGACCTCAGAGCCGGGAAATGCCAGGACGGCGTCGCCAGCAGAAAAGGCATGAACGGTGCCTGTGCAGAAGTCTGCGGAACACCCAGATTATAGGCCATTGGACTCATGGGACCAGATGGTACTCCTGAGGGGTACATGGCTCTCGAACAGACCCTGTACAGTGCATTTAAATAATGCGTTGGGTCTTGACCCGGGCCTGGAAAGGGTGGGTATGGTCCCAGACACTGCTTCTGTTGTGGCAATCCGAGTCGGGCCAACCGGACCCGAGGGAGGATCCATCGGAGTCGAAGACCCTTCAGGCAGTGGAGCCTCCTATTCCTCCCGAGATGGAGAGTGTGTCAGCGCCGGGAAGGATTCGAAGCTGGAGCCGTCGAATGGTTCGAAGAAGCCACAGGAGAAGGCTCACCGTGCGACTCCGGATTCGATGCAACAGGCGAAGGAGAGACATAGTCCTTCTGATGTTGATGTTTTGGAGACTTCGACTTCTGATCCGACTCTCTTCCAGAGTGACGCCATGACCCATGCTTCTTCTTCTTGTGCTTCTTCTTAGATCGAGAAGCATGACCCGAAGACGACTTCAAAGCCGACCTCGACTTCGAGCGGGACCTCAAACACCTTTTTCCTCTCTTCTCCTTCAATTTTGCTACGAGCAGCTTCGCCTCTCGCTCTCGCAGCGCCTTCGAGTTCATCTTATCACAGTTGGAGCATCCTTGGACGTTGTGGTCAGATGACAGGAACCAAACGCAGTCCTCGTGCGGATCCGTTATTGACATTAACTTTCCGCATGCTCCACAGGGCTTGAAACCAGATTTCCTTGATGACATGTCGTCAGGAAACAAGATTTAACATGAAACAAGTATCAATAACAAAGTAACCAAACAAGCTACTGTGGATCCCAAGAAAAACCATTAGCGTCGACGACGCAGAAAAAAGAGAACTGCTGTCATCATGCCGACGGGGTCCTATTATGGATTCAGTGATATCAGCGGAGCCGCGCGTGATACCGTGCTTCTGTGATGTCGTCCACGTCGCGTGAGGAGGTACGAAAGAATTTCCAAATGTTGCTGACGCAGGGGATATTCACAAGGTGAGGAATCCCCTGGCAGATCTATCCATCATAAACACTTTTTAGGAGCATAAATCCACCTCCATTTCCATGCATGGACTCTCTATGCACTATCGATACGCTGCAACGGAAACTCTGATCTGTGCTAAAACCTTAACTGAAATTTTATTCACATAATGACTGATGGGGACTGAATTAAAGGAACCAGAGTCTGAAGTGGGTTAGCCCAAAGTCCATATTGAAGTGGTGTTTGGTGAGTTCCAGAGCCCTAAAAAACTTTATTCTGTAGTAAACAGTTGGGTACAAGTGCTTTCACTCGTGTATGGCAAAGTGTCTGTCGGATTTCAACTAGAAGTTTTATAGATACACTGAGAAAAACACATGCACACTCACTCTCTCACCTCTGTTTTGAAGGCCTTAAAAAAATATTGGTTAATTTGAAAAATATGGTGCTTTAAGTACTCCTAATGGTATGCACTGCTCCTTAATCCCTCCCCCACACACACGTGGCTTCTAATATAATGTATTTTCTCAAGTGATTTTGGGGAAATTTGAAGTTCACCGCTCCCCGCCCCCATCTTACCGACCAAGTACGACCCTGCCTGCAGTAGGTCAGGAGGGGCTCGTCACTGTTTGTAGGCTAAGGACTGAATGAGGCCCCCTGAATAAAGGGGGCCCTCCTGCATAGCAGTTGCTCGCATTACACGCCTGACAGTCTGTCCATGGTGTTGGCACTGATTAAATGAGCCCGACAGATAGCTTAAGCAGTCACACTAACATACACTACAGAAAAAGATAACATTCAACGAAAGCAAGTAGATTCTCAATATATGTTACTGGGCACAGCTTTCAAGCAGGCCTTGCAGATTCACATGCTTTTTTCTTATTTCTTAGTTCTGATTTGAAACCTTTGTCTGTGTTCCTCAGCTTCATGGCTCTGTCTCTTTCCATTATTAGCTCGTGAATGGGGGGGCTGGAGAGGTACTTTGGCCTTTTGCTTCGATTAAATTGTTTAAAAGAGACTCGGATTTTCTACTTTGAGCAGATGACCAGGTAGTAACAAAACACTTGTGCAGCTGCTGATTAGTTCCATCTGAGGTAATTGAATTTGGATTTGTGGGAAATTTAGAAGGCTTTCTAGAAAAAAACAGCTGGTATTACATTACTCTGAACATTAGGAGTTCAAACTCGTGCAGCCGTCCACTCTTAATTATAAAAAAAAGCCCTGTTGTTATGTTTCTGTTCAACGGCATTACTGTTGACATCTGCTAGACAGATTGTATAAAGAGATACCACGAGAAAATAATGAGAAGAACTCAAAAAGGAAATATTTACCTCGTAGGTAAATTGGAAAATCACAATTGTCATGAGCAACAATTCTGGAGCTGGCCTATTTGCACGAGCGACATTCAGATTATTAATAAATCTGCTTCTAGGTCAGGCCCTCCTTATTTACGAAGTACGCATCCCACATTCTGATTTTGCAAAAACAATTTGAAAACAATTAAAAAGCCAAGCAGCAATACACATGCCAGTGTCAATTATGAGTTACGACCAGCGCTAGTTTGGAGCAGCTCAAAATTGAACTTAAAATCCCAATAGTTAAGTGGCAAATGTTTCCAGGTTGACCTCGCGGATATGGGGTAACTAATGATAATTTTTTTGTCAAACGTCTTAACATGAATCATAGAAGATGACATGTGCAGCTCCTATTACACTTGATATTTCTAAAACTTTGGAAGCCTTCCGAGAAAGTGAAAGTCTGGTAAACTAAGTAGCATTTTAAATCTTTTTAGAGCCATGCAGGTAAGAGATGGTCCAGAGGATATACAGGGATGTCAGACCTCACACTGAGGTACAGAACTATTTTAATCATTCATGCCATTTTTCATCCTAAAAAGCAATATTTCTCACTGGAACTTCACTCACGACTGGCAATATGTTTTACATGTATGCATAGGCCAACAAAGTGGAAAATGTTACCTGTGAAGAGAAGCAAACAAGCTGCAAATCAAGGGATAAGGATTGAGCAAAATTCGGAGGTGGTATTCCTGTTTTGCCAGCTAACTTCAGATATTGTCAATAAATTCGAATCTTGGTTATATCACTCATTAGACAATATAGCTGTGAAACCTAACTGCAAACAAATGTTCCTAATTGAGGGATTAAATTTAGCACGTATTTCATTTTCTTTCCAAAACTTTGGATTCAGTGCGCAACCGGCTTCGTAATATACTCATACCACCAAATCCCTTGACAATGCTGGTTGATTAGGGGGGCAAACAGAATTAGAAAGCGACCAAGGCATTTATCAAGTGTGAGAAACTGGGTTGTTGGTTGTAAGGGTGTGGACTGTCATCAAGCATCAGCCCCAATTCTGATTAGGCTGAACCACTACAGTCACTAAATTACCCTGTGCTTATCCATGTGGTAGCTAGGCACAAATGCAGTTAGGCTTTACTATTTATGCAGCACAATCATTGATAAAGTGAAAATGCAACACATAAAAAGGTTCAAACCAATTTAGAAAAGTAGAGTGAATTTTAATAAATTATTTGATACTGACAAAAATCCAATCAGTAGAACTGGATATATACAATTTTGTAGAAATCAAGTGCTAAGAAGAAAAAAGCGCCAAAAGCGGCTATTTGGTTATGGGAGATAGACGCCCATGTTTCAAGTTCATGCCGACCATCATGGAGTATGGGATGGATACAGGCCTGAGCTCAGTCCACTGACAGAGTACCTCCTGTCCTTGGTGTTGAGAAGCAGAATTCGTGCGTTGTGGTGCACGGGACAGAGTTGAAGAGTCACTGACAAGGAGCTGTGAGTTTTGGCATTGAGCTGCATCACACAGCAGTGGACTTGCTGAAGCAGTCGGCGGGAGCTTGCAATGCGAGTCCCTGCATGGCTGTTGAGGAAGCCGTTGGCTAGAGCTTGTGAGGACTTGCGCTATAATGCATGGGTGCTGAAGACAAGATGAATGAATGAATGAACGAATGAATGAATGAATGAATGAATGAATGAATGAATGAATGAATGAATGAATGAATGAATGAATGAATGAATGAATGAAAGGCATGTTTATACTGCGCAAAACTTAGCCCCAAGGAGCATCAAGGCGCAATAATGACTTGTGCTGGGCGAGTATTGGTGGTGAGCAGTGTCATGTTGCATTAAAATATGTTTGGCGTTGTGTTGACATGAAAGAAGTTTGTTATGTCCCTGTGGCTTCGAATAGGGTTTCAGCGAATTACCCATTGGAAATAATCACAAGTCTAGGATTCACACAGGCAGCCTGGATTCTGCAGGACAGCACATAGCAGGGGAAGAGTGCTAGTGTTACAACAGCAGGCCTTGGGCAGCAAGGCAGTCATTGGTCACCAAAGCAGAGCTTGGGCAGAAGGGCAGCCTTCACAGCTGGGAGAAGCTTTTGGAGTTTCCCCCAACAGAGGTGTCTGTATTTTCTTGACTCCCTGCTCTAGTCACAGTCTGACGGGGGACGCAATAGGCTAGTGTGAAGTCCCTTATTTGTGAGCTTAGTCAGTGCCTATAAATGTGCAAGTGTGGCAGGTGCTATCTCCGCTCCCTTATTAAGTCAGGGATTACCCTTCCTATTTCACCTTTGTCTCTCTATCTGGGATTAATTCACTAAGACCAAGTGCCAGCGACACCTAGTCATGTGATCCAGGATACAGGCTGCAGACACCAAACTATTGGGATAATAAAATGCCAACTGTCGAAAAGTAGTATTTTCATAATTGTGATTTATAATCCAACTATACTATTAAAGAGGATTTTAAATCACAATTCCTCAGATACGAAACATGCATTTCCTACCTGCTCCCAATAAAACATTAGCACATAGAGAGTTTTTCAATACCAGGACACATAAGACTTAAAAGCACATGTTCCAATTTCTAATTACAATGCATCCTGCCTAATGGTCTGTCTTCGACCTACCTTAGGGGTTACCTATTTTGAATAAAGGGTGTTCCAGGCTTGGCAAGGGGGTAATATAGGTAAGTCAAATTAGCAGTTTAAAACTGCATACAAGCTGCAATGGCAGACCTGGGACATGTTTTAACCACTTGGCTGCTAGGCGTTTTCCCCCCCTGTGCTGGAAAATGCCATTTTAGTGGCACCATGACGAGCTCAGCTCGTCATCAGCACACGACCCCCGTGGGTGATGACGAGCTTAGCTCGTCATCAGCATCGAAGGGGTTAAGGGGCTACTTAAGTGGTTGGCAAAATAAGGGCGGGAGGCCCAAGAGTCGCTTTTGATTAGCAGGCCCTGGGTATATGGTCAACCACATTACAAGGTATGTATTAGTAAATTAAATATGTCAATCAAGTGTAACCCAATTCTACCATAGTTAGTGAGCGCCAGCACTCCGGCACTGGCTAGCAGTGGTAAATTGTACTTCCTTCCACACTGGTAAGGAGGACCCATTTGATGAAGCATGTCACCCTCGGGTGAGTGAGGGTTCTTATCCTTATGTGGTAAATATTTGATTTACCGTCTTAATTTCTATGCAGGTAAGTACTTAATCAATAATAACTCAATCGGAAAGAAAAAGGCAGAGTCCGTGGTGTTAGAGTTCTTAGGGGTTTTATTCCTCAAAAAGGAATCGTTCTAGAACTGGATATCATGTTCCTGCAACCACGAGGGTTCAGGAAGGGATAGAGCAATATTTTATTGACAATACATAGCTTATATACTTAAATCACATCATAGAAACCAATATAGTAGGCGTAACAGCTGAGAGAAGACAAGATAACAGCATCCACGTGTTAGTAATACGTAATCAGAAGGCGTGAACTAGGCGTGAACTAGAGGTGTGTGCTAGAAACGTCATAGGTAGGTGTCACAAGTGGGTGGCACAAAGCAGAAATGTTGCAATGTCAGCAGAAATCCGAGGCTTGGATGCGCGCGCAGCTGCATGACGTGTGATTAACGTGAAACCAGAGGGTGCAGGGGGACTTGACATTTACACTGGCGGAAAGAGACAGAAGTCTGGCATGTCAGATCAACTCGTACTTCTATCATATCTGATATCTGATGTTTGGGAACCATATTATCTAAACGGAAAAGGTCTCTGGGGCAGAAGCTATTCTATACTGACTGTGAGTGCGTATATAAGCGCCTAAGTGTCTGCATGAGAAGCGTGGGGGCATGGGCCTTCCATGGGAGCATGGTAACAGAGGCTATGAATTACTTGCACGGAGACAGTGAGGCCGGCCCTTCTGCTCTGCAGCTGGGGGGATGTTTACTTAAGCTAGTAGGCAGGAATGCATTTTCCAGGAGCGGAACAGATAATTCGAAGGTTGAAGTCAGTCTTGGCAGGCAGCAGGCTGTGCCAAGCGCCGGGAGCCGCACAGAAAGTAAGTCAGAGGTCACGGGTACAGAGACAGCCTGGGCTGAGGCTTTCAGAGTCAGAAGGCAGGAAAAAAAAGGCTCGATGGCAAAATTCAGGGCCTGCTTTGCCACAGCTGAAAAACGTGTAAAGTACACCACAAAAAGACGTTGGCATAGCATACTTAGGAACGGACTATTCAACCCATTCAGGGTGGGTCTGAAAGAGGACATGTTAACGTTGGACGCAAATGTATTTGCGTCTTCATAGCTGGCACAGGAGGGAAGTTACATGCACTTTAAGCTGGTACATGGAGACGGTGGGGTACACGCTAGGGAACACAACTTGACCATAAAATTTATATTTCCTCATTCCCTCCTTGTTCCCTACGGACCCTTCATGATATATCGATCCTTATGAATCGATCAGTTTGTTCTTGTAACATCATTTGTTCTTCTTTCTTTCTTTCACATGTTGAAAGAAAACTGGAATGTTCAATGCATGATGTGGCGCACAGTCCACAAATCGCTGGCCCACACTGTAGGCACAGGCAACAACTGAATACTAGGACTAGGCCAATGCCTAGGAAGGATAGGATCTTCCATCCCCAAGCGGTTAACGTTGTCCAGAACCAACCGGACCAAGTCCAGGTGCCTGGATTCTGATGTATCTGACTTGCAATCTTATGAAGACGTGTAATAGCTTTGTATACAGATGGCGCGTTTTCTGGGATGAAAACACAGCAACTTGACCCGATGACCTTACAAGCTCCGCCTCTATCTGCCAAGATGACGTCAATAACAAGACGATTCTGAAGAACAACAACCCGCATGGCGGACTGCTCTTCTGTTAAGTTACCTAGGGCGGAGGCAGTTTCATTTACTACTGCTTCAAGTGTTCTAGTTAATCTGCGTATGAGTTTACTATTTTGGACGGGGCCTAAGAAGAAAAAGAGTCCTTTATTGAAATCTGTGTACTGTTCCCATGCCGTTTCAGTGTAGTCGACAATCGGGAGATCTCTTCGCAGTCTATTCTTTACTAGATTTGTATTTCTGTGATAATCAGGAGGGGCTAGAAAAACAGGTGGCAGAAGGAATGCAATATAACAGGTACCATCCCAATCTGGAGGTAAGCGTATGTATGCGGTATGACCACAAACAAAATAGGAATGACGGGAAGATTTACCTTGATCACTGAATTCGACCACAGTAGTACATTTACTATGACCTAAGTGTACTGAACCTTTCTTACTGACACATAATTCACCAGTGACTGGTAATACTGACATAGCGGGGAGAACTGGTGCAGCTTCGGATTCAACAGTAAGAATCATAAGGTTAATAGTGTAATTACCTAATCCATATACTTCATTTTCTAGATCAGTTCCTATTCTAGTGGGGAGTCCCTTCTTATCAGGGTAACAGACATTAAGCAGAACTAAGTTCAAGTTTCCCCAAACCCAGCTCCCTTTGAAAACAGCAATATCAGGATCTAAGGAAATAATTATTCTAAACCATGCACCACAGGAGCCATTGTGAGTGAACGGGTACGGAAAGAGGGGCAGAGCTCCCTTGTATTTCTGGTAGGGAGGGAGTCGGCCGCATATCCAGCAGTTCGTAGCATTGTTAGTCTGATGGGAATGATGTAACATACTAATGAATGTGTTGTTGCGCAGCGCAAGTCTGTAAGAAAGTTCGTGTGGAGGTAATTCACTGAAAGAATGTTCAGCAGAAACATTGTAAGCAGATTGTTCACGCTTGAAAATAGGGTAATAGATAGGAAGCAGTATACTGGCAACAATAATCAGAAGACTTAGAAAAAACATAATCAATAATGTCACTATACAGTGACTACGGAGTGATTTGCAATATGTACGTTTCTTGAGTTGTCTCTCTCTCTCTCTATCTCGATCTAGGGGATACATGTCAGAAACTATTTAACCGATTCACCTAGGGGAGGACTTAAACAATTAAACTGTCTGACTTACTAGATCAGAGTTTCAGTTTATACTCCTCTTGGGGAGTTTTCTCTCGTTCGGGAACTTTAAAGTCACTAGGCTCAATACAGTCTTTGGAGGGGGTGGACGAGTCTGGGTCTGGTTTCAGTTCGTTGCACTTTTTAATATGACTCGTATGTATCCACCCCTTTCTGCCTTCCACCTTTACTGCTGTCCTGGTAGTAAGAAGGACGGTCTTCGGCTCTTTCCAGCGGGGCTCCAGCTGACTTTTCCTGTCGAAGTTCCTAATCAGGACCAGATCTCCTGGACGGACATCATGCGGCTTTACATCAGTGTTGTCAGGGAAGGCTGGGCAACCTGTGAACGACATGATTGGAGTGCAGAC
This sequence comes from Lissotriton vulgaris, assembly GCF_964263255.1. Classification (NCBI taxonomy): domain Eukaryota; kingdom Metazoa; phylum Chordata; class Amphibia; order Caudata; family Salamandridae; genus Lissotriton; species Lissotriton vulgaris. Next base: position 2,053,344,623 of record NC_141687.1, on the reverse strand, counting down.
ATCAAGGAGGCAAGGTAATCTGTCAACATATTACAATCGACATCGGTAATTTTCTTAGGTATGGGCGTCCCCCACATATTCGGTGGTCTGCCAAAAACCACTTCGTACGGGGATAGTCCTGATCTCGAGTGGGCGACCATCCTCATATAGAACAATGCAACTGGCAGGGCGACTATCCAGTCGACCCCTTTCTCTTTACATATTTTAGCAAGGCGGGTCTTTAGTGTCTGATTATGCCTCTCTACAAGGCCTGCGGCTTCGGGATGTCGGACACAATGGAATCTCCACTGATATCCTAGCAGCAAGGAAACTTGTTTCATTAATTCGGATGAGAATGGCTGTCCGTTATCTGAGTACACGACACGAGGCAAGCCGTACCGTGGGAAGAATTCTCGAACCAGCTGTCTGGCAGTGGTCGGAGCAGTGTAATCTGGGACTGGATATGCTTCGGTCCAACGGGAGAGTGCACAAACAATTACGAGGACATATTTGAATCCTCGACAACGATCCATCTGGATATAATCCATCTGGAGGACTTCAAAAGGGTGATCGGGAGGATGGAATCCACCTTGCTCTACAGGAACGCTTTTACCTGGATTGAACTGACAACAGATCATGCAAGTACGCACTTTCTGTTTTGCTGCTGCTCGTAAGTGTTTGTTGTGCCAGAGATTCTGTAAACTGTCTAACATCGCTTTTTCTCCTAGATGCGCAGGACTATGTGCTGTATTGATTATGACTTGAACCATTGAGTCGGGGAGAAACCATGTAGATTTTCCCTTCGTCATCCAACCTTGATCTGTCTGGATCCCTCCTAGTTCAGTCCATTTCTTTATTTCATCTGTAGTAGCATGTGTCTGAATATCGATTACATCTAGTGCGGGATCCCTGACTGTCATACAATGTGTCGGTACTATTATCTTTGTCACGTCAGTTGTCTGGGTGTGAGTCAGTGCTGTATGTTTTGCTGTCTGGTCTGCCAGGTCGTTACCCTGGGAAACAGAATCTGTAACTTTAGTATGTGCTTTACACTTCATGACGGAAATGCCTGAAGGCAGATGTATTGCTTCTAACAGTGCTTGAATGAGGGGACCGTGTTGAATCTTGGCACCGTGAGAGGTCAAGAAACCTCTTTCTTGCCATAACATGCCGAAGTCGTGTACGACTCCGAACGCATAACGGGAATCAGTGTATATGTTAACATTTCTGTTCTTGGCTAGTATACAGGCTCGGGTCAGAGCGATGAGCTCTGCTGCTTGAGCGGACAGTGTGTCAATACGATATGTTTCTTTGACTTCGGTTTCAGTGGTCACTGCATATGCGGCCACTAATTCTCCTGTACTTGTTCTCATGCATGAACCATCCACATAAAGTGTCAGGTCTGGATTTGTCAGTGGGACATCTGTTAAGTCTCGTCGAGGCTTTGTTACTGCATTAATGATCTCTATACAATCATGCGGGGCTGGATCTGTCATAATTGTAGGTAACAATGTTGCGGGGTTCAGAATGCTACAGCGTCTGATTTCTATGTGTGGCTGGAATAGCGTCAACTCATAACCTGTCAGTCTTGCTATAGTCAAGTGCTGAGTCTGGGTTCTATTTAAAAGAACCTCTACAGAATGTGGAACTTGTACTGTTAACTGATGTCCTAAAACAATTGAGTCGCTCTGTCTAATTGCTAAAGCTGTTGCCGCTACTGACTTTAAGCACGCAGGGAGTGCCTGGGCTACTGAATCCAATGTACTTGAAAAATAAGCGCAAGGCTTATGTGAACCTGCTTGGTCTTGAGTGAGGACAGACAACGCTGTACCATCACGTTCTGTAACAAAAAGTGTAAAAGGTTTGCTGTAACATGGTGTCGCTAAAACTGGTGCTTGGCATAAAGCTTTCTTTAATTCTTCAAAGGCTTGCGTGTGTTCCTGAGTCCAAGGGAGGGCAGTCGAAGTCGCTGCCTCCTGTGTTGTTAACTGGATGAGTGGTTTAGCTAGAAATGCATACTGAGGAATCCATTGTCTGCAGTACGAGGTGAGGCCTATAAAGGCCCGCACTTCCTTTTGTGTCTGGGGTTCTGGCATATTTACAATTAACTGAATGCGATCGGAAGTGAGCTGTCTCCCCACTTTGGACAGCAAGTGACCCAAGTACACAACTTGCTGAACACAGAATTGTAGCTTCGAAGGAGACACCTTGTGTCCCTTGTCGGCCAGAAAATGTAAAACTGTCAGTGATGCTTGTTCACATTCAGGCTCACTTCGTGCGGTGATCAGCAGATCATCGACGTATTGCAGTAAAGCGGTGTTAACCGGCATTTGGATACAATCTAGTTGTCTTTTCAGTGCTTGACTATAGATGCTGGGGCTTTCTGTGAATCCTTGAGGTGCGCGGGAAAATTTGAAACTTCGTCCATTTAAACTGAATCCGAAAAGGTATTGGCTCTCTGGGTCAATAGGTACACTAAAGAAGGCGTTCTTGAGGTCAATTACAGTAAAGAACGTTGCTTCAGAATCAATAGCAGTCAATAGGGAAGAGATGTCGGGGACCACAGGGTACTGTGGAACAATGCATTTATTCAGTTCTCTTAAATCAATCACCAGCCGATATACTGGCGGTGCATTGGGATCAGTACGTTTAAGAATCGGAATGATGGGTGAATTACAGATATTGGAGTCGGTCTCTACGACCACTCCTTGGGCAATGAGCTCTTCAATGATTTCCAGTAAAGCCACTACAGCATCGGGTGGTAACTTGTATTGTCTGATTCGGGGTAAAACAACTCCTGTCTTGAGTGTAACACGGTATGGTGTGATATGCATGCAACCTACATCAGTTGGGCCTTGTGCCCACAGGTGATCTGGTACATTTTTCAATCTGACATCAAACTCTCGTAATACATAGTGACCCTCGAAATCCCGCAGAAAGAGTCTAACTCCCTCCGGGGAACAACATATAACAGCTCCTAAAGCCTTCAATGTCTTTATTCCTAACAGATTTTCTGGACATGATTTCGTCAGTAACAGGTCTGTAACTCGTGATAATGGACCCACAGCCAGGGGAACGGGTTCTGATACCTCATTTACAATAGGTTGTCCTGAAAAACCAAGGGAAACATTCTGTGAGCCTGAGAGGGGTGCCCCTGGGACTTCGTCATGGCTTATTGTTGTGCGGCTTGCCCCTGTGTCAATTAAAAACTTTCTGTCTTTTCCCAATACTTGACTGTGTACATAAGGACCCTCTTGATCTACAGGAATTTCAATAAGAGGCAAACCAACCTCCCTCTCTAGGCTGTTTCATGTGTATCGTGGATAATCGGGGTAAGCGGATTGGGCATACTGGTACATCTGTTGAGAAACTTGCTGAGTCGCGGCAATGGGCTGTGGCTGTGATACCGCTACTGTCTGTGCTGCATGTGATGAAGCATGCATAGGCTGTGTATTCTGTGAAGTCTGTTGCTGGGCCTGATCTTGTCTTGATGGATGCGGTCTCTCTTTAGTTTTACCTGTTGCTATGTTATGTTTCAGAACGGGACATTCATGTACATAGTGACCTGGCTGCTTGCAATAGTTGCATGTCCCTTTAACGGGAGCTGCGGCGTGACCTGTCTGGGTCGTACCCTTTCTCTGGCCATCGGCTGGAACCGATTGGGCCACTAACATTTTCATTTTCGTGTCTTTCAAACGTTTCTGTTCATGATCCTGTTCTTCTCTAATTCTGTTCTGATGGTATTGTAACATCTGTAACATCTGTGATGGCGTGTTTGCTTGCCATGTACTCTCAACTTTGTATACACGGTTTTTAACTGCCAACAGGGAATTCTCCACTAATTTTGATACAAAAAGATGCGGGTACGACTCGCTACTTGGTTTAAGACCACTATTAATAATGAAACATTTCTCGAATCTTGAATAGAAGTCACTAGTATCTTCATCTGGTTTCTGTTTACAGGCCGAAATTGCGTCCCAATCTTCCTTTCTAGTTGTCAGTAATCTTGGCAGAACCTGTACTATCAAACCTGGTAATGCTTTAGTTTTCTCCCCAAGGCCTAGCCCTGGGATACGTTTTTCCTCCTCGTCTTCTATTTCTGCCCATACAATCTTTTTCTCTCCCACCTCCCATTCTTTTTCCTTGAGTTTCTCGTAGATGCTGGTAGGCAGCAGTACCTTTAACATTTTCATGATATCTTCATATGTGTAATCCGCCATCAGTAACATGTCTTTAAGTTCTCTGTGAAAACCTGCAGGGTCTTTATCATGACACTGTACTAGTTTCTTAATTTCTAACAGCTCTAACTTGGTCAGAGGCGTGTGTACATACACACGTTTCAAGTTATGATCGGCACCCATAACTGGATGTACTTCTCGTAAGGGGTTCTGACTTTCAATGCCATGCAGACGTTCCATATGATACATTTTTCTTTCTGGGGGCGGAGCGGGAACATATTCGGAGCTTACGAAGGTGTTATATCTATGTCGTTGTTCTAGAATTATTTGTATTAACTTGGTACTTAGACCTCTCCATCTATCCATGAGTAGTGCTTCTAATGTATCGTGTAAGGGACCGGGATCAGAATGTTGGTTTCTGTATAACGTGAGGAGGTGCTGAATCATGTATACACCTGCTAATTTCTGCTCGTCTGGGGAAAGGTTCAGAAATGTCTGCGCTACTGTGTCATCATTGTATATGTTCGGATTGTCAGCCCATAATACTGCTGACCGGGCTAGTTCTTGTTCATCCATAGAATTTAGTACATGGTACCCTATTCGTTCTCGAAGCCTTTTATCAGTCTCCTGAAACTGATGTTCAGGAGAATTCGGTTTAGTTATGCCAGAGAGAAAAACTCTCTTGCTTTCTGGACGAATGCCTTTCCTAAGGTAAGTTCCCTTACCTACATACGCTATCGTATCTGTAGTCTTTTCTGGTTCTTCAGGTTCTTCTTCCTCCTCGGAGGAAGCTTTTTCCTTCTCTTTTTCGTGTATTTCTATCACTGCTTTTCTTATTCTCTTGTACATACTGGCTATGCAACTCCCTTTATCATGCTTTCCTTCAGATATATTTTGACCCCATTTGTTGAGTGCATCTAATTCATCCTGTTCTGTCCCAGGCCTGTCTCGTTCTCTGATTAGGCAATTTATAAAAAAACGTAATATATATGCTTGAATGTCAACTTTCTGATGCGCCATGGCATCCTTAATACTTTCAGGGTCTTGCCCAGTCTGGACAAAGCGATATATTCTATCTAGGTGCTCTTTCATTCCTGATAATAACAATAGGTAATCTGCAGCATGTCGTAAGCGTAGTGATGCTAAAAACATCCTATCATCTTTACCGGGTACTGGATCGTATCTGCAAACTTGGAGCGGTTCTTTGAGTATGTCGAGACGGGGTGATTGGAGTATAAAAGGATTCTGCATATCCCTAAGGTGTAATCTGTGTGTTGGGGGCGGGGTCTGGTGACCCCCGGTCGCACCTCCTGAAGCGGAAGCTTGGACATTATTTCTCTGCGGAGTCTGTATCTGTACTTGAACTTGTCTTTTAGTAGGATCAGGTCGAAGCGGTTTCGGTATATCAATTTTAGGTGCGGGAAGTGGTGGAGGTGGAGGAATGATGGGCTGTCGAATGGGGAAACCTGGTTGCAGTTGTGGCGGGTTATGGTCTGGAGGCGGGTTGCCACCTCCGTCACCGTCAGTAGGCGGGACGCGGACAGGCAGATTAGTGTAAGCGGGTGCTACATCCTCTAGATAGGAATTCAGAAATATGTCTTTAGTAGTCCTGTGATTTACTTTAGTTGGAACCAATGGTGGCGGCAGATTTTTCGGTATTTCTGAAGTGGCCTCAGGTGAACCCTCGGCCACTAAATACATGCCATTTACGAGATTGTTTCGTGCGCGGTCTATTTGCTCTGATTTTACTCGGATCCCTTCAGTAACTAATTCGTTTTCTTGGGCTTTATCTGATTCTTTAAGTCTGTCTTCTCTACGTAGTGCTTTTTCAGCACGCTTATGTGATTCCTTCCGCCAAAACTCTATGGCGTCTTTCTGAGATTGTCTGGCTTTCTTTTTCCATAGTGCTTCCTCTACCTTCATGATGCACTCGGCATCCCATGTTCCGGTAACAGGCCATCTGTGTCTCTCGTCTAGATGCTTAGTATAATCGGCCCATAAATATAGATACAATATGGCATCTAAGCCATGCTTGTGGTACATAAAATTTCCAGGAGTGTCCCTAGGGGGGATAGGAATTTCTTCCTCTAGTATCCCTTTCCTAGTTCCAATCTGCTTTAACTTGTTGAAAAACGGCATCTTGTTTACTTAATACTGAATGCTCAATCCTTGCTACTTAATACTGAATATAGCTAGTTACACAAGAACACAATAATGCACATTAAAAACAGTCACACTCATACCACGACATTAATCACATGAAAGACATTTGAAACATATATAACTACCCCCTATACCGGATGTACTGCTAAACAGCACAGATATACTGCTAAGAACAGTGCAAAAACTTGAAATAACTGATATACTGCTAAACAGTACAGATACACTGTCTAAAACAGTGCAGACCGGACTTGTGTACCCAAACCCGTCTAGATACGTCCCAGCAATGGTACTCACCGGGAAGCACGGAAAACAGAAGGCCTCGGAAAACTCGACTGGACTGGACCGGACTCGACTCGACTCGACACGTGGATACTTCGGAAACTGGTGGGCCTCTTGACACCTCGGACCTTGCTTCTTTCGGCTAGGCTCTGGTCGGGATCCTCCGCACTCCTCACCGCCTTGTCTGGGTGCTGATTGCAGTCTTCGTCACCTCCGTGGGCCAGAGGGAGATACAGGAAATCCTGCCGGTACGCGTAGTTTCCGTCTAACTGATGGCAGGGGACAGAGTTTGCAACGCACCAACCGGCGCGTGGGGTGGGGGAGGGGTCACTGTTCGGGCGCCAAAATATTGTGGTAAATATTTGATTTACCGTCTTAATTTCTATGCAGGTAAGTACTTAATCAATAATAACTCAATCGGAAAGAAAAAGGCAGAGTCCGTGGTGTTAGAGTTCTTAGGGGTTTTATTCCTCAAAAAGGAATCGTTCTAGAACTGGATATCATGTTCCTGACACCACGAGGGTTCAGGAAGGGATAGAGCAATATTTTATTGACAATACATAGCTTATATACTTAAATCACATCATAGAAACCAATATAGTAGGCGTAACAGCTGAGAGAAGACAAGATAACAGCATCCACGTGTTAGTAATACGTAATCAGAAGGCGTGAACTAGGCGTGAACTAGAGGTGTGTGCTAGAAACGTCATAGGTAGGTGTCACAAGTGGGTGGCACAAAGCAGAAATGTTGCAATGTCAGCAGAAATCCGAGGCTTGGATGCGCGCGCAGCTGCATGACGTGTGATTAACGTGAAACCAGAGGGTGCAGGGGGACTTGACATTTACTCTGGCGGAAAGAGACAGAAGTCTGGCATGTCAGATCAACTCGTACTTCTATCATATCTGATATCTGATGTTTGGGAACCATATTATCTAAACGGAAAAGGTCTCTGGGGCAGAAGCTATTCTATACTGACTGTGAGTGCGTGTATAAGCGCCTAAGTGTCTGCATGAGAAGCGTGGGGGCATGGGCCTTCCATGGGAGCATGGTAACAGAGGCTATGAATTACTTGCACGGAGACAATGAGGCCGGCCCTTCTGCTCTGCAGCTGGGGGGATGTTTACTTAAGCTAGTAGGCAGGAATGCATTTTCGAGGAGCGGAACAGATAATTCGAAGGTTGAAGTCAGTCTTGGCAGGCAGCAGGCTGTGCCAAGCGCCGGGAGCCGCACAGAAAGTAAGTCAGAGGTCACGGGTACAGAGACAGCCTGGGCTGAGGCTTTCAGAGTCAGAAGGCAGGAAAAAAAAGGCTCGATGGCAGAATTCAGGGCCTGCTTTGCCAGAGCTGAAAAACGTGTAAAGTACACCACAAAAAGACGTTGGCATAGCATACTTAGGAACGGACTATTCAACCCATTCAGGGTGGGTCTGAAAGAGGACATGTTAACGTTGGACGCAAATGTATTTGCGTCTTCATAGCTGGCACAGGAGGGAAGTTACATGCACTTTAAGCTGGTACATGGAGACGGTGGGGTACACGCTAGGGAACACAACTTGACCATAAAATTTCCTCATTCCCTCCTTGTTCCCTACGGACCCTTCATGATATATCGATCCTCATGAATCGATCAGTTTGTTCTTGTAACATCATTTGTTCTTCTTTCTTTCTTTCACGTGTTGAAAGAAAACTGGAATGTTCAATGCATGATGTGGCGCACAGTCCACAAATCGCTGGCCCACACTGTAGGCACAGGCAACAACTGAATACTAGGACTAGGCCAATGCCTAGGAAGGATAGGATCTTCCATCCCCAAGCGGTTAACGTTGTCCAGAACCAACCGGACCAAGTCCAGGTGCCTGGATTCTGATGTATCTGACTTGCAATCTTATGAAGACGTGTAATAGCTTTGTATACAGATGGCGCGTTTTCTGGGATGAAAACACAGCAACTTGACCCGATGACCTTACAAGCTCCGCCTCTATCTGCCAAGATGACGTCAATAACAAGACGATTCTGAAGAACAACAACCCGCATGGCGGACTGCTCTTCTGTTAAGTTACCTAGGGCGGAGGCAGTTTCATTTACTACTGCTTCAAGTGTTCTAGTTAATCTGCGTATGAGTTTACTATTTTGGACGGGGCCTAAGAAGAAAAAGAGTCCTTTATTGAAATCTGTGTACTGTTCCCATGCCGTTTCAGTGTAGTCGACAATCGGGAGATCTCTTCGCAGTCTATTCTTTACTAGATTTGTATTTCTGTGATAATCAGGAGGGGCTAGAAAAACAGGTGGCAGAAGGAATGCAATATAACAGGTACCATCCCAATCTGGAGGTAAGCGTATGTATGCGGTATGACCACAAACAAAATAGGAATGACGGGTAGCTCTAAAGGAAGATTTACCTTGATCACTGAATTCGACCACAGTAGTACATTTACTATGACCTAAGTGTACTGAACCTTTCTTACTGACACATAATTCACCAGTGACTGGTAATACTGACATAGCGGGGAGAACTGGTGCAGCTTCGGATTCAACAGTAAGAATCATAAGGTTAATAGTGTAATTACCTAATCCATATACTTCATTTTCTAGATCAGTTCCTATTCTAGTGGGGAGTCCCTTCTTATCAGGGTAACAGACATTAAGCAGAACTAAGTTCAAGTTTCCCCAAACCCAGCTCCCTTTGAAAACAGCAATATCAGGATCTAAGGAATTAATTATTCTAAACCATGCACCACAGGAGCCATTGTGAGTGAACGGGTACGGAAAGAGGGGCAGAGCTCCCTTGTATTTCTGGTAGGGAGGGAGTTGGCCGCATATCCAGCAGTTTGTAGCATTGTTAGTCTGATGGGAATGATGTAACATACTAATGAATGTGTTGTTGCGCAGCGCAAGTCTGTAAGAAAGTTCGTGTGGAGGTAATTCACTGAAAGAATGTTCAGCAGAAACATTGTAAGCAGATTGTTCACGCTTGAAAATAGGGTAATAGATAGGAAGCAGTATACTGGCAACAATAATCAGAAGACTTAGAAAAAACATAATCAATAATGTCACTATACAGTGACTACGGAGTGATTTGCAATATGTACGTTTCTTGAGTTGTCTCTCTCTCTCTCTATCTCGATCTAGGGGATACATGTCAGAAACTATTTAACCGATTCACCTAGGGGAGGACTTAAACAATTAAACTGTCTGACTTACTAGATCGGAGTTTCAGTTTATACTCCTCTTGGGGAGTTTTCTCTCGTTCGGGAACTTTAAAGTCACTAGGCTCAATACAGTCTTTGGAGGGGGTGGACGAGTCTGGGTCTGGTTTCAGTTCGTTGCACTTTTTAATATGACTCGTATGTATCCACCCCTTTCTGCCTTCCACCTTTACTGCTGTCCTCGTAGTAAGAAGGACGGTCTTCGGCTCTTTCCAGCGGGGCTCCAGCGGACTTTTCCTGTCGAAGTTCCTAATCAGGACCAGATCTCCTGGACGGACATCATGCGGCTTTACATCAGTGTTGTCAGGGAAGGCTGCGGCAACCTGTGAACGACATGATTGGAGTGCAGACATCAAGGAGGCAAGGTAATCTGTCAACATATTACAATCGACATCGGTAATTTTCTTAGGTATGGGCGTCCCCCACATATTCGGTGGTCTGCCAAAAACCACTTCGTACGGGGATAGTCCTGATCTCAAGTGGGCGACCATCCTCATATAGAACAATGCAACTGGCAGGGCGACTATCCAGTCGACCCCTTTCTCTTTACATATTTTAGCAAGGCGGGTCTTTAGTGTCTGATTATGCCTCTCTACAAGGCCTGCGGCTTCGGGATGTCGGACACAATGGAATCTCCACTGATATCCTAGCAGCAAGGAAACTTGTTTCATTAATTCGGATGAGAATGGCTGTCCGTTATCTGAGTACACGACACGAGGCAAGCCGTACCGTGGGAAGAATTCTCGAACCAGCTGTCTGGCAGTGGTCGGAGCAGTGTAATCTGGGACTGGATATGCTTCGGTCCAACGGGAGAGTGCACAAACAATTACGAGGACATATTTGAATCCTCGACAACGATCCATCTGGATATAATCCATCTGGAGGACTTCAAAAGGGTGATCGGGAGGATGGAATCCACCTTGCTCTACAGGAACGCTTTTACCTGGATTGAACTGACAACAGATCATGCAAGTACGCACTTTCTGTTTTGCTGCTGCTCGTAAGTGTTTGTTGTGCCAGAGATTCTGTAAACTGTCTAACATCGCTTTTTCTCCTAGATGCGCAGGACTATGTGCTGTATTGATTATGACTTGAACCATTGAGTCGGGGAGAAACCATGTAGATTTTCCCTTCGTCATCCAACCTTGATCTGTCTGGATCCCTCCTAGTTCAGTCCATTTCTTTATTTCATCTGTAGTAGCATGTGTCTGAATATCGATTACATCTAGTGCGGGATCCCTGACTGTCATACAATGTGTCGGTACTATTATCTTTGTCACGTCAGTTGTCTGGGTGTGAGTCAGTGCTGTATGTTTTGCTGTCTGGTCTGCCAGGTCGTTACCCTGGGAAACAGAATCTGTAACTTTAGTATGTGCTTTACACTTCATGACGGAAATGCCTGAAGGCAGATGTATTGCTTCTAACAGTGCTTGAATGAGGGGACCGTGTTGAATCTTGGCACCGTGAGAGGTCAAGAAACCTCTTTCTTGCCATAACATGCCGAAGTCGTGTACGACTCCGAACGCATAACGGGAATCAGTGTATATGTTAACATTTCTGTTCTTGGCTAGTATACAGGCTCGGGTCAGAGCGATGAGCTCTGCTGCTTGAGCGGACAGTGTGTCAATACGATATGTTTCTTTGACTTCGGTTTCAGTGGTCACTGCATATGCGGCCACTAATTCTCCTGTACTTGTTCTCATGCATGAACCATCCACATAAAGTGTCAGGTCTGGATTTGTCAGTGGGACATCTGTTAAGTCTCGTCGAGGCTTTGTTACTGCATTAATGATCTCTATACAATCATGCGGGGCTGGATCTGTCATAATTGTAGGTAACAATGTTGCGGGGTTCAGAATGCTACAGCGTCTGATTTCTATGTGTGGCTGGAATAGCGTCAACTCATAACCTGTCAGTCTTGCTATAGTCAAGTGCTGAGTCTGGGTTCTATTTAAAAGAACCTCTACAGAATGTGGAACTTGTACTGTTAACTGATGTCCTAAAACAATTGAGTCGCTCTGTCTAATTGCTAAAGCTGTTGCCGCTACTGACTTTAAGCACGCAGGGAGTGCCTGGGCTACTGAATCCAATGTACTTGAAAAATAAGCGCAAGGCTTATGTGAACCTGCTTGGTCTTGAGTGAGGACAGACAACGCTGTACCATCACGTTCTGTAACAAAAAGTGTAAAAGGTTTGCTGTAACATGGTGTCGCTAAAACTGGTGCTTGGCATAAAGCTTTCTTTAATTCTTCAAAGGCTTGCGTGTGTTCCTGAGTCCAAGGGAGGGCAGTCGAAGTCGCTGCCTCCTGTGTTGTTAACTGGATGAGTGGTTTAGCTAGAAATGCATACTGAGGAATCCATTGTCTGCAGTACGAGGTGAGGCCTATAAAGGCCCGCACTTCCTTTTGTGTCTGGGGTTGTGGCATATTTACAATTAACTGAATGCGATCGGAAGTGAGCTGTCTCCCCACTTTGGACAGCAAGTGACCCAAGTACACAACTTGCTGAACACAGAATTGTAGCTTCGAAGGAGACACCTTGTGTCCCTTGTCGGCCAGAAAATGTAAAACTGTCAGTGATGCTTGTTCACATTCGGGCTCACTTCGTGCGGTGATCAGCAGATCATCGACGTATTGCAGTAAAGCGGTGTTAACCGGCATTTGGATACAATCTAGTTGTCTTTTCAGTGCTTGACTATAGATGCTGGGGCTTTCTGTGAATCCTTGAGGTGCGCGGGAAAATTTGAAACTTCGTCCATTTAAACTGAATCCGAAAAGGTATTGGCTCTCTGGGTCAATAGGTACACTAAAGAAGGCGTTCTTGAGGTCAATTACAGTAAAGAACGTTGCTTCAGAATCAATAGCAGTCAATAGGGAAGAGATGTCGGGGACCACAGGGTACTGTGGAACAATGCATTTATTCAGTTCTCTTAAATCAATCACCAGCCGATATACTGGCGGTGCATTGGGATCAGTACGTTTAAGAATCGGAATGATGGGTGAATTACAGATATTGGAGTCAGTCTCTACGACCACTCCTTGGGCAATGAGCTCTTCAATGATTTCCAGTAAAGCCACTACAGCATCGGGTGGTAACTTGTATTGTCTGATTCGGGGTAAAACAACTCCTGTCTTGAGTGTAACACGGTATGGTGTGATATGCATGCAACCTACTTCAGTTGGGCCTTGTGCCCACAGGTGATCTGGTACATTTTTCAATCTGACATCAAACTCTCGTAATACATAGTGACCCTTGAAATCCCGCTGAAAGAGTCTAACTCCCTCCGGGGAACAACATATAACAGCTCCTAAAGCCTTCAATGTCTTTATTCCTAACAGATTTTCTGGACATGATTTCGTCAGTAACAGGTCTGTAACTCGTGATAATGGACCCACAGCCAGGGGAACGGGTTCTGATACCTCATTTACAATAGGCTGTCCTGAAAAACCAAGGGAAACATTCTGTGAGCCTGAGAGGGGTGCCCCTGGGACTTCGTCATGGCTTATTGTTGTGCGGCTTGCCCCTGTGTCAATTAAAAACTTTCTGTCTTTTCCCAATACTTGACTGTGTACATAACGACCCTCTTGATCTACAGGAATTTCAATAAGAGGCAAACCAACCTCCCTCTCTAGGCTGTTTCATGTGTATCGTGGATAATCGGGGTAAGCGGATTGGGCATACTGGTACATCTGTTGAGAAACTTGCTGAGTCGCGGCAATGGGCTGTGGCTGTGATACCGCTACTGTCTGTGCTGCATGTGATGAAGCATGCATAGGCTGTGTATTCTGTGAAGTCTGTTGCTGGGCCTGATCTTGTCTTGATGGATGCGGTCTCTCTTTAGTTTTACCTGTTGCTATGTTATGTTTCAGAACGGGACATTCATGTACACAGTGACCTGGCTGCTTGCAATAGTTGCATGTCCCTTTAACGGGAGCTGCGGCGTGACCTGTCTGGGTCGTACCCTTTCTCTGGCCGTCGGCTGGAACCGATTGGGCCACTAACATTTTCATTTTCGTGTCTTTCATACGTTTCTGTTCATGATCCTGTTCTTCTCTAATTCTGTTCTGATGGTATTGTAACATCTGTAACATCTGTGATGGCGTGTTTGCTTGCCATGTACTCTCAACTTTGTATACACGGTTTTTAACTGCCAACAGGGAATTCTCCACTAATTTTGATACAAAAAGATGCGGGTACGACTCGCTACTTGGTTTAAGACCACTATTAATAATGAAACATTTCTCGAATCTTGAATAGAAGTCACTAGTATCTTCATCTGGTTTCTGTTTACAGGCCGAAATTGCGTCCCAATCTTCCTTTCTAGTTGTCAGTAATCTTGGCAGAACCTGTACTATCAAACCTGGTAATGCTTTAGTTTTCTCCCCAAGGCCTAGCCCTGGGATACGTTTTTCCTCCTCGTCTTCTATTTCTGCCCATACAATCTTTTTCTCTCCCACCTCCCATTCTTTTTCCTTGAGTTTCTCGTAGATGCCGGTAGGCAGCAGTACCTTTAACATTTTCATGATATCTTCATATGTGTAATCCCCCATCAGTAACATGTCTTTAAGTTCTCTGTGAAAACCTGCAGGGTCTTTATCATGACACGGTACTAGTTTCTTCATTTCTAACAGCTCTAACTTGGTCAGAGGCGTGTGTACATACACACGTTTCAAGTTATGATCGGCACCCATAACTGGATGTACTTCTCGTAAGGGGTTCTGACTTTCAATGCCATGCAGACGTTCCATATGATACATTTTTCTTTCTGGGGGCGGAGCGGGAACGTATTCGGAGCTTACGAAGGTGTTATATCTATGTCGTTGTTCTAGAATTATTTGTATTAACTTGGTACTTAGACCTCTCCATCTATCCATGAGTAGTGCTTCTAATGTATCGTGTAAGGGACCGGGATCAGAATGTTGGTTTCTGTATAACGTGAGGAGGTGCTGAATCATGTATACACCTGCTAATTTCTGCTCGTCTGGGGAAAGGTTCAGAAATGTCTGCGCTACTGTGTCATCATTGTATATGTTCGGATTGTCAGCCCATAATACTGCTGACCGGGCTAGTTCTTGTTCATCCATAGAATTTAGTACATGGTACCCTATTCGTTCTCGAAGCCTTTTATCAGTCTCCTGAAACTGATGTTCAGGAGAATTCGGTTTAGTTATGCCAGAGAGAAAAACTCTCTTGCTTTCTGGACGAATGCCTTTCCTAAGGTAAGTTCCCTTACCTACATACGCTATCGTATCTGTAGTCTTTTCTGGTTCTTCAGGTTCTTCTTCCTCCTCGGAGGAAGCTTTTTCCTTCTCTTTTTCGTGTATTTCTATCACTGCTTTTCTTATTCTCTTGTACATACTGGCTATGCAACTCCCTTTATCATGCTTTCCTTCAGATATATTTTGACCCCATTTGTTGAGTGCATCTAATTCATCCTGTTCTGTCCCAGGCCTGTCTCGTTCTCTGATTAGGCAATTTATAAAAAAACGTAATATATATGCTTGAATGTCAACTTTCTGATGCGCCATGGCATCCTTAATACTTTCAGGGTCTTGCCCAGTCTGGACAAAGCGATATATTCTATCTAGGTGCTCTTTCATTCCTGATAATAACAATAGGTAATCTGCAGCATGTCGTAAGCGTAGTGATGCTAAAAACATCCTATCATCTTTACCGGGTACTGGATCGTATCTGCAAACTTGGAGCGGTTCTTTGAGTATGTCGAGACGGGGTGATTGGAGTATAAAAGGATTCTGCATATCCCTAAGGTGTAATCTGTGTGTTGGGGGCGGGGTCTGGTGACCCCCGGTCGCACCTCCTGAAGCGGAAGCTTGGACATTATTTCTCTGCGGAGTCTGTATCTGTACTTGAACTTGTCTTTTAGTAGGATCAGGTCGAAGCGGTTTCGGTATATCAATTTTAGGTGCGGGAAGTGGTGGAGGTGGAGGAATGATGGGCTGTCGAATGGGGAAACCTGGTTGCAGTTGTGGCGGGTTATGGTCTGGAGGCGGGTTGCCACCTCCGTCACCGTCAGTAGGCGGGACGCGGACAGGCAGATTAGTGTAAGCGGGTGCTACATCCTCTAGATAGGAATTCAGAAATATGTCTTTAGTAGTCCTGTGATTTACTTTAGTTGGAACCAATGGTGGCGGCAGATTTTTCGGTATTTCTGAAGTGGCCTCAGGTGAACCCTCGGCCACTAAATACATGCCATTTACGAGATTGTTTCGTGCGCGGTCTATTTGCTCTGATTTTACTCGGATCCCTTCAGTAACTAATTCGTTTTCTTGGGCTTTATCTGATTCTTTAAGTCTGTCTTCTCTACGTAGTGCTTTTTCAGCACGCTTATGTGATTCCTTACGCCAAAACTCTATGGCGTCTTTCTGAGATTGTCTGGCTTTCTTTTTCCATAGTGCTTCCTCTACCTTCATGATGCACTCGGCATCCCATGTTCCGGTAACAGGCCATCTGTGTCTCTCGTCTAGATGCTTAGTATAATCGGCCCATAAATCTAGATACAATATGGCATCTAAGCCATGCTTGTGGTACATAAAATTTCCAGGAGTGTCCCTAGGGGGGATAGGAATTTCTTCCTCTAGTATCCCTTTCCTAGTTCCAATCTGCTTTAACTTGTTGAAAAACGGCATCTTGTTTACTTAATACTGAATGCTCAATCCTTGCTACTTAATACTGAATATAGCTAGTTACACAAGAACACAATAATGCACATTAAAAACAGTCACACTCATACCACGACATTAATCACATGAAAGACATTTGAAACATATATAACTACCCCCTATACCGGATGTACTGCTAAACAGCACAGATATACTGCTAAGAACAGTGCAAAAACTTGAAATAACTGATATACTGCTAAACAGTACAGATACACTGTCTAAAACAGTGCAGACCGGACTTGTGTACCCAAACCCGTCTAGATACGTCCCAGCAATGGTACTCACCGGGAAGCACGGAAAACAGAAGGCCTCGGAAAACTCGACTGGACTGGACCGGACTCGACTCGACTCGACACGTGGATACTTCGGAAACTGGTGGGCCTCTTGACACCTCGGACCTTGCTTCTTTCGGCTAGGCTCTGGTCGGGATCCTCCGCACTCCTCACCGCCTCGTCTGGGTGCTGATTGCAGTCTTCGTCACCTCCGTGGGCCAGAGGGAGATACAGGAAATCCTGCCGGTACGCGTAGTTTCCGTCTAACTGATGGCAGGGGACAGAGTTTGCAACGCACCAACCGGCGCGTGGGGTGGGGGAGGGGTCACTGTTCGGGCGCCAAAATATTGTGGTAAATATTTGATTTACCGTCTTAATTTCTATGCAGGTAAGTACTTAATCAATAATAACTCAATCGGAAAGAAAAAGGCAGAGTCCGTGGTGTTAGAGTTCTTAGGGGTTTTATTCCTCAAAAAGGAATCGTTCTAGAACTGGATATCATGTTCCTGACACCACGAGGGTTCAGGAAGGGATAGAGCAATATTTTATTGACAATACATAGCTTATATACTTAAATCACATCATAGAAACCAATATAGTAGGCGTAACAGCTGAGAGAAGACAAGATAACAGCATCCACGTGTTAGTAATACGTAATCAGAAGGCGTGAACTAGGCGTGAACTAGAGGTGTGTGCTAGAAACGTCATAGGTAGGTGTCACAAGTGGGTGGCACAAAGCAGAAATGTTGCAATGTCAGCAGAAATCCGAGGCTTGGATGCGCGCGCAGCTGCATGACGTGTGATTAACGTGAAACCAGAGGGTGCAGGGGGACTTGACATTTACACTGGCGGAAAGAGACAGAAGTCTGGCATGTCAGATCAACTCGTACTTCTATCATATCTGATATCTGATGTTTGGGAACCATATTATCTAAACGGAAAAGGTCTCTGGGGCAGAAGCTATTCTATACTGACTGTGAGTGCGTGTATAAGCGCCTAAGTGTCTGCATGAGAAGCGTGGGGGCATGGGCCTTCCATGGGAGCATGGTAACAGAGGCTATGAATTACTTGCACGGAGACAATGAGGCCGGCCCTTCTGCTCTGCAGCTGGGGGGATGTTTACTTAAGCTAGTAGGCAGGAATGCATTTTCGAGGAGCGGAACAGATAATTCGAAGGTTGAAGTCAGTCTTGGCAGGCAGCAGGCTGTGCCAAGCGCCGGTAGCCGCACACAAAGTAAGTCAGAGGTCACGGGTACAGAGACAGCCTGGGCTGAGGCTTTCAGAGTCAGAAGGCAGGAAAAAAAAGGCTCGATGGCAGAATTCAGGGCCTGCTTTGCCAGAGCTGAAAAACGTGTAAAGTACACCACAAAAAGACGTTGGCATAGCATACTTAGGAACGGACTATTCAACCCATTCAGGGTGGGTCTGAAAGAGGACATGTTAACGTTGGACGCAAATGTATTTGCGTCTTCATAGCTGGCACAGGAGGGAAGTTACATGCACTTTAAGCTGGTACATGGAGACGGTGGGGTACACGCTAGGGAACACAACTTGACCATAAAATTTATATTTCCTCACTTAAGGGATGTCTCCCCCAGTTAATTTACATTTGTAGCATTGCGTTTGAGAGAGGCACTAAAACATTGGCTCATATACACATGTTCTAGACTTAAGGTGTCCTATATTTGTATTTAGTAAATTGTACATAGCCATAAGGCCCACAAAAATTAATTCTGCAAAATAGGAGGTTTAAGGCAACAAGTTTGGGGGAAGATGACCCTAAGGCTGATACGCCTAACATAAGGTGGGTTGAATCAAACCTGGCCTCTGTTAAAAGGCAAAGTTATTTGATTGTTGGAGAAAAAAATGGTAGTAGCAGACATAGATTTTGTTTTTAAACACATGTGAATCTAACACAAGCCAACATGTATGTATATCAACCAAGCAAATAACCAGCTGAATAAACTGATTAAAATATTCAGGGAACGTATAAATCTGAAAACTGTAATTATACCTCCCATTGTTTGTAATTAACTTTATATAAACTGGTTTACCATCATAGAGGACTAGATGCATGAGAAAAATTGCAGACTGGATGAAGGATAACGGTTGAAAACTCAAATCGGAAAAAACAGAAGTCCTCATTTTTGGGAACAACACCACACTTGTAATTGCTCATGGTTGTCCGTGGGGCTCAGTACTCCCCCAAACCCAACAGACCATACCTACAACCTTGGCATCATCCTGGAAAACAAGTTGTTCATGCAGAAACAAGTCAAAGCAGTCTCTTTTGTCCGATTTTCACACCCTTCGCATGATCCGCAAGATCTTCATATGGCTCGCGGTCAACACCAGAAGGACTGTCTCTGTAGGCCCTCATCACCAGAAGACTGGACTATGGAAACACACTCCACATAGGAATCCTCGAACACCTAATGAAGAGACTCCAAACAATACAGAATTCAATGGTGAGACTCATACTTGACCTCCCCAGAAGAACACACATCACACCCCATCTGAAGAAGCTACACTGAAGAGATGCCAGTTCAAGATGCTGACCCTTGCCTTCAAAACCTGAAAAATGAGACCACCATGCATCAACAGACGCCTAACCTTTCACCAAACCTCCAAACACACCAGTTCAGACTCCCACTCCAACAAAGACGACCCACAGAGCCAACGAGCCAACAGCGGAGGACGCCCCTTCTTGCACCTGGCAGCCAAGTATTGAAACGACTACCCCCTGCACCTCAAAGACCACACCATCACTCCAGCAGTTCGGAAGAGAGCTAAAGACCTGTTTGTTTGACTAACCACTGCCACGCAGGAGTGAAAAGCCTAATGTTAGTGCCTTAAGTCCTTCAAGGGCAATTTGCTGAGCTCTACAAATGATTGATAAGTACTACTCCTTTGCTAAAAGAATTACAGCTGATCCTCTTGAACAAGCAAATTATGCATGTATTTTGAATCTTCCCTTCAAAAGTGATATCATAGAGACACATGTACTAAATTAACGCATAGAATTAGATTGGTCACATGGTGAACTTAATGACAAGCTACATGGATTGATATAGAGTTGGAGGAAAAAAATTGCAATCTGCTTTTCCACAGACATTATGCTTTTCTTTCTTGAAAAACAGCACACCAGAAGCAGTAGTGAAAATGACATATTTGCTGCTTTTGACATTATTCAGAATAAGTTAATCTTGCGAAACTTAAAAAAATTGGTAGAACTAGAACTCCCTGAAAATACCCAAGTATTCATATTTTACATTAGCCTACAAATAAGGTGGGGCACATATTGTATGTAGTATTCTTCAGAATTTGTGTTTATTCCAGTTGCTCATTACCTTATCATGATTTGCCTCTATTCCAGTTGTTCTTTAACGTAACATGAAGAAATTCTGAGCCAGCATTAACATGAGTATGCTGGCTCCAAATTTCTTCTAATACTATAGCTGTTTGAAAAGCACACAGGTTACAATAAAAAATTAAACAAACTTTCTGTGAAGAGCTGAACTACAGCTACCAAGATGCTATGGGTTAATGGCTCTGTTACATGCACGCAATGCGTTCAACCCCACTTTCACTGTTAAAAGGCTCTCCTGAGCAGCTCCAAAGCTGTTGAGCCTTGAAACGCCTGCATACTATGAGTGGGATTATACCTGAGAAAATTGGCAGCATGTCCAGCAACTCAAAAATATTCTCTACTGATGAGGGAGGAATGCCAAAACACTGGTGTCTAGAGATACAATTTCGCATGACCGCAGTAGCTGAAGAAATATACAAACTTTCTGTGAAAAGCTGAACTACAACTACCAAGATGCTATAGGGTAACGAAGCTGTTACATGCAAGCAATGCATTCCCACCCACTTTATCTACCCACAACAGACCTAGAGGCACAGTCATTCAGCAAGAATTGGCATGGCATCTTGTTGTCACCTTTTCAAGAGTGCCTTACGTGTTACATGTGGCTCAACAAATCTCCTTCAGGATTTTACAGTGTGATATCATATGATGTCCACAGCTCCCAGTCTAAATATTTTGTGGAGTTTGAAGGAGTAATTTCTGCCATTTCGGGTCAGGCTATTGTTTTCTAATGGAAGGCCTTTGCCACCTCTTTCACACCTATTCAAGCTTGCAGAGCCTTCTGGTGGTTTCAGGATATAAAGTGTAACTTTCTAAAAGTTACTAATACTTAATATATTTAAAACATTCAATTTACCATTAAATTGGATTTGTATTAACTATTAAAAATAGTTGTATTTTTCTAGCTGTTCTCATTCCTTAGATGCAATATTAGTATTTTTATCTGTACTTTGACTTTCTACATAAGATAGGAAAGCTTGTCACAGTGAAAACTGTTTTTGGGCCTTGTCACTGTAAACACATGATAATATTATTTTCCTACCTGTCCCACTTATAATACCATGCACCCTGAAATAAAAATACTTTTTATATAGCGTGCCACTGCCCGAAGGCAGCTGCCTGCAACAGAAGAAGAGAAAAACAGGGTTAAGGAAAGAGTGAAAAGAGATCCTAGAAGGGAAACTAAAGATTAAAACGTTTGTAAGGGTTTCCTGAAAGGGAGACGGCTAGTACATTTCTTCAAGTGGAGAGAGAGAGGTAGTTCTATCATTGGCTGTACACTGAATGAAACTTCTGCCTTCCCAGTTAGCTCTCTCATCCTTGGGACTAATCACAATATAGGCCGAAGGGGGCTAAAGGGTTAGAGGCGGGTGGTACCAGTTGTAGTTCTGTTTCAAATCATCTGGACCTAAGTAGTTCAAGGCTTTAAAAGCAATGCAAAGTGCCTTAAAATCTATACACTCCTAATGGGTAGCTAATACACCTAATCAAAACCTTGACAGCCTGAGTAATGCTCGGGGATCCTGAGTAGCATACACGTTGCAGCATTTTGCAGGACTTGTAGCTATCTGCCAGTCTCTGCTGCAGGTTCATATATATAATGCATTACCTTAATCCAATTGCAAGATCTCTATTGCGGTGACCACCAGCTTCTGAGTATCTTGCAGAATGAATGGAAAAGTCTCCCAAAGGATTTTAAGAGCAAAAAAAGATGATAGTTCACAGAATTGATTTGCTTATCAAATCAAATCAAAATATGCTTTATTGGATTTTAGCCATTAAAAATCACAAAAGTAGACAGATGAAAACAAATATACACTTATTGAACATATTAGTACATTTAAGAACAGGGTAATCCTACAGCTCTTGGTACAGACAGATCTATAAATATATAATAAATGTAACTATTTATTCTTTTCCTTACTTCTGGATGTTCTTTAGGAAGCCGGCCAATACACTGATACAATAAACACTATCCAGCAGCTGCAAATATAAAAAGGTAGGACGGCATTGCCCCAACCTTTAATAGAGGCATGATCCATCTTGATCTTTCCTTACCTTAGAATTTGCAAAATAAAATCACATGGATAGTAGTTTGAGGAGGCATATTGTCACATGGGCAATGGCAGAGATCACTAGACTAATCATTCGTCTTCGGATAGCTAAGTAATCAGTGAAAGGTACCAAACCTGAAGTGTGTTAAAAGATATCTATCAATTCCACCCTGTACAGCCTAAAAGGTATGGAACTACCATACTTTTATTCATATCCACGGCCACTCTAAGCAACTCAAGATGTGACATGCAGATTGTTTTAAATTCCTTCCTTGGAATTGAATTCATTGACTTTGGGGAATTTTAATATTCTTGATGCCCCAATTTTTTTTACATATTTTAGCTACATAATCTTACTTGCATGATCCAAATTCATTGAGTCCTTAATGATTTCCCTATTTAGGCCAGTATAACTGGAGGCCCAGACTCTTTGCCAGAGTAACATCGATTGTACTTTAATCACATCTGAAATGTAAGGAATACCCAGCTCGCTCTGGCAATTAAAAACTGGGGAACTCACATGTACTGTACTGCTAAAATATACATTAAAAAGGCATTTTCCACACGTTGTATGGGAGATACATCAATAAAACCCCAGACTCTCGCCCCAAATGCCGCAATGCTCACACATTTTGATTGATAATCCTTTAGGAGGATCCCCAGAGGTCTTTAGCCCATTTTCTTTGAGAAATTTCCCATGGCCGCAGTCAACTTTATAAAGAGAAGATCCCTAGCCTTGACTGCCGGCCCACATGAACCTGAATGCTCAAACAGGACGCCAAGATATGTAAAAGTATTGGTGGAGACAACCCTGTTATCTTCCAGTGGGAGACTTCTGCATTTTTTTCTCCATAAATGTTTTTGGGGCATTTAGTTTTAGGCCCAGATCGTCCATGAAACTAGTGTAAGAAGCAAGTGCTTTCTGCAGACCTAGCTGCGTATGGGCCATGAGTACTGCGTTGTCTGCGTAGAGAAGGGAGACGATTTGTTGTTTATTAACATATGGCGTGTCTCAAGCCTTACCTGCCAGTTCCTGTTCCAGAGAGTGAGTATATAAAGTGAACAGGAACAGTACCAAAACACAGCCTTGTCTCACTCACCTCTCCACTTTAAACAACACAGTACAATCCCCTTTGATTCCATACTGCACCTTGGTGGTGGCCCGTGATTACAGTTGTCTTAAGCACTGGACCAAAACCCGGTCGACCAAAGTCAACCATAATGTCCCATAATTTGCTGTGTATGACACAGTCAAAGGTGGCTGTGAGGTCTACAAAAGTTACATAAAATTTCCCTGCCTTTGCCTGGGTATACTTTCCAATTAAAATACTAAAATTTAAAACCTACTCCTTTGTTCCAACGCCCTCTCTAAAACCATATTGGACGTCACTTAACATATTATTCTCTTCTGTCCAAGTATGCAATCTATCTAAAACTATCCTGTCTGCTACCTTCATCAAAGAGTCTAGTAGGGATATCGGGCGATAACATGCTGGATTTTCCCGTTCCCTTTTTGTAAAAATTGGTCCTATTACAGACTCAGAACAAGTTTTAATAAAACCCTTCTCGCAGCAGGTTTGGAGGACCCGTGTAATAAGTGAAGACCATAGTAGAGATGTTAACTTAAACAAAGCAATTGGGATCCCGTCAGGGCCAGGGGCCTTACCGCCCTTGCTTGCATTTACAAGCCCAAATAACCTCGTCATGAGTAAAATAAAGTTCAATTGGCAAAAAGATTGAAGGATCTCCCCCCTGGTTGTTCAAAGAGTCTGTAGTACTATCTTTATTATCCTGTAATTTATACACGCTTGAGAAAAATCTATCCAAATGTTCTCATCAATTGTGACCGCTAATGTCACAACGTCTGACCAGAATGAAGAACTGTCTTTACTCAAAGATGCTTCGTGGAGGGCAACCCAAGCAAGGTCTTTTAACTCTTTCTTTCTGGATTTTCTAACCAAGTTACACGTCCTTCTACATTCTCGAATTTCCTCCTGGTCTCTCACAGTCCTGTGTAAGGCCTCTTTTAGTTATATGTATGTTTTTGTACACTGTGAAGCAAACCACCCAATGGGAAAGGTTCATGTACCCTTCATTTCTACTTTGAGCATGTTTTAAATAATCGGAGTGATTTCCTAAAATGCCCTCAATATAATTTCATGGGTATTAGTTTCCCCCAAAGACATTAAAATTAGATCATAGGCCACTGTTATAATTTGCTTGTTCGGCTCAACAGGATTATGGCTAGACCAGCCTAGAGCATATGCACTTAAGCGGGCAAGGGAGATATTTTTGGTCCATGCCAATTATTTTTTTGTTCGTTGATTGACAGCAGTGGGGAGACAAATGTTAATATTCAAGGGCAAGTGGTCCCTCAATACATTTAAATGGATTTTATAATTTGCAATAAAGTTAGCATACCGATTAGGAGCAATTATAAAATCTATTTCAGATCGTAATCCCCTGCCAATAAAAGTACAGTCAAACTCAATATTCGGGGAGCACAGACAGATGGCGAAACCAAGATCATGTGATAACAAGATTTCATTGAGCATCCCCCCCCTGACAGTGTGCTCCAAGTGAATGGGAAATACATCGTCCTCTACCTCCATCCCACAGAACCCAAGCCCAGCTTGCAGGCATAAATTGACATTAGAATCCACTCCCCAGACAGTACACATTTCTGTACGATTAGTTGCCCTTAGTTTTCCAAGGTCATTGCTTAGCTGTTTTAAAATAAGCCCCAACTGTCCCTTTTCTACAATATTATAAAAATTTACGACGGCCCGGGTGTAACTAGAATCTAGGTGAATCAATACTATTTGGTAATAATTTTCAGATTATATCAGTGCAATCTTCTGTACATTCAGCAAATGAGAGATGTAAACACAAATCTCCTCTTTTGGCCACCCGTGTAATGAGAGGATTGCAGGGGTATAATCGGTCTTAAATCCATTTAGGTGGACTTAATCTATCACCCAAGTCTCCTGTAAACACAGGATATCAAATTTATCAATAAACTTAATCCAAACGAAATTATTCACTTTATTTCGTAGTCCTGCTATGTTCCAAAAAAGAGCACTGAAATTTTTAAGGGAATTTGATCCACAAACGGATTTTATCTGGTGGCTTAGTTCAGACCTAAGTTGCTCAGCCCGACTTGGATTACTAGGCATACTTGTTCTAAAACGTCCCTAATCGTAGGGTTCAACCCAGGGACTTCGCCTTTATTAATCATTTTATCCATCAGATATGTACTCGGAAAATCATAGCGAGATACGTAAGTTGTCTTATTGTCCAAATCCTTGGCTATAACATTCTGATCCTTTTGTCTGGGTAGTCAATCATTCATGTCCAAGGATTGAAGAGGCCCAAATCTATATGACACCTCCAGATTATAGGAGAGATAGTCGGTGGGCTGGATAGAGGGCTGGTTACCTTCTTGCCGGACATAATATTTCGGCTGATAAAAATAGCCCAGAGGTAGAACATTAATACCTGAATCAGTGAAGTTTCTGCCCATGGCTCTAAATAAAATTTCCCTTACCAGGGATGGAATGCCAAAAGAAAGAATAACACAGTCTCCCGTAAAACTTTTCATACTATTTCCAACCCAGGGCACATGTCTGACCCTTTTAAATTCTCTAAACATTTCCCGAGTCAGTCCTGTTCTATTCCCTGGACCACAGCTTTCCAAACTCTTCATGTTGGCGACACACCTTTTTGTGAAAAAAAATTCATGGACACGGTAACGCGAGGAAGCGCAGCGAGCGAGCCCGAACCACCTATGGTGGGTTCCGGCCTCACACACAACCCTACACACACCACCCCACAGACACACCACCCCATAGGCACACCACCACACAGACACACCACCCCACAGACACACCACCTCACACACACACACACACCCACCCCACACGCACACACAACCCCCCCACACACACAGCCCCACACACACACACACACCCCACGCACACACCCACCCACCGCACATGCACACACAACCCCCCACACACACCCCCCACACACACACACATCCCACACACACACCCTAGCACTCGGATTACTATATTCCCTATGGTGGTTATGCTCCAGGTGAAATATATTCCCATTTTATGCCTGCAAGAGTCTACTAATATGTGGGAGGTTGAAACGTGTTGAAATTCTCCTACTGGACTTGTTTGGAAGGAATTTATCCGTTATTTTCATTATTGAAAAAGTCCACAGAATGTTAGCACAAACTCCTGTGCCCAGGTAAAGCAACAACCAATACTTGCGGACTGCCAGAATTAAAGAGATAAAGATGCCACCCTGCATATGACCAGAGAAAATGGAGCACTGACGCCTCAAGATCTGAACATCTCCATGTAACCAGATTTTACATTGGTAATCCAGGAGGCTAAGATAATATTTGCACCTGTCAAAAAGAAACTACAATAGCAGGTAAAATATGCAAAGCCTAGCGTCGCTGCAGTGGAGAAAGCTTTTCGCTGCTCTTTTTTGGCACTGTTCGATCTTGATTCAGCAATAAGTTCAGCCATGATTTTCCTTGTACATCATTAGAGTAGCTCATAAGAGAGAAGGGTGCAGCTCTATTCACTCATTTGTAGGCCCAAAAGCTATTGCATAGCACTATTCATTCACCGTCATTCATCTTGTGCTGTTCATGCAAATCTGGATTTTGTAATAAGAGTGCTCCCTTAATCCAGCCCTCATCTGGATTTGTATGGCACCTTTGTCAAGCAGGAGTGCATCCTCTGTCTAGAACACTGTGCCTCTGTTTCATTTTTCAGTAGCTATCTCTAAGTATCATGGGATGTCGGGGTGTGAACAGTACAGTAAAAACACCCTTCAGATCCAGAACTATTTGGCAGGATCCTGTACAGTTCAGCTGCCAAAGAAACAAGTCCTGGATTTATCAATTGCCAGATAGCCTTATGCTACCTGTTTGAAGAATGCAGCCTGAAATGTCTTTCGTGATTGGTCAAACTAGTGGCCTGCCTCCCCGAAAATAACTTTTTGTGGTCCAGCAGGTGCAGGAAATCAACAATATGAGTAATGTATGTATGCACATATTATCTTATATACATAATTGCTCCTCATTGACTACTTTCACGTAAAGGTACTCTCTAACAATGTCTTCAATTTCACGTATGATATGAAGGGCTCCATTATTACTGTTAAATGTGATAAAGTTTACATCAGTGATTCTCTCCAGATAGAATCACCAATGTAAATAGGGAGGCATCTGCATGCATTTGCGTTTTTTGACCATAATGCCTTGTCCTTTAAAGCTGTGTCCTTTAGAGCTGCCTCCCCCCCCGTCGTGTGTGGCATCCCGGGACCGCTCACAGCCGCACCCGAGCACTTCACACGTCTTTAAAGACCTTGTCCGTGTTAATAGGGCTTTGTTGTTGTTTCACCCCTTCTAAGAGCCCCTACAGCTCGACTCTGCCAATTGTCGGCAGACGTCAGATAATCGCATCGCGAGACACACCTACATATGGGGCGCGACAAAGTAACGTGTGGCGCCACACAGTTTGGAAAGCTGTGCCCTAGACAAGGAATGGCTTTATTCCTCAATGATGTCCATGTCTCGTCTTCCCCTTGGCGAGGGGATGGAACATTAGCTAAAATGAAAGTGACGGGGGTAGCTGCCGGGGATACATTTAAGCTATGTGCACTACCTAATCTATCATATGTATCAAAATTAGTAGATCCGATTTTTGTTAGAGGCTTGTGTTCATGTCTCGCCCCCATATTTAATTCTGAACCACCCTTCTGTTTGTTATTAGACTACTGTGCATGATTGCTGTCCCTACCCCTTTGACCTTACCCTTTTCACTATTCTGTTTATCAAATGCTACTGGGTATTAGTAGGATGTACACCTTGAGGTATTTTTGAGGCGCCTAATGAATCCTATTTACAGATATTTCCCTTTTACATAATTAGGCGCTGGATTCCAGTAACATTCTCCATACCTGCTTCAATTTTCTCCAATCTAGCTTCCAGGGTACTGATGCACTGTTTAACATACTCTGTTAAATCCATAATCAAATTAGACATTTTCTTGCTTTCAGTAGAGGGACTATTACCTTTATTTTTTGATCTGGTTAATTTACTTTACCCTTTTGAGACTGAGGGTTACCTTTTTTCCCTTGATATTTTTTTGGGTTATTTTTAGATGGTCTTAGTTTAGAGGGGGTCTGGTGTATTACTCGAGGGGATCTATCAAAATTCTCCGTTGATCTTGGATTACATGGTCTTTTTGCGGAGTTAATGTTTTAATTACCTAAATACAACCTTTGTTTAGTAGCTTTGGGTTTGAAATTCCTGGAATGGGGACTACATCTGTCCCTGTCTCAGGAAAAGATGATTCTGTGCCATTACTTGCTAGCGCCTGTGAGTCTATATTTAAAGATTCTTCCACACAAGAAATCTGCTTTTCTATAACGCCTACTGCCCCGTGAGATAACTTAGCAAGGTCATTGTCACATTTGCTTATCAAATGGTAATTTATCAACAAAGATGTTGCCCAGGTTTGTTGGCTTCGGAGACTGGAATCAGTAGAGTTAACAGTTCTTGTGGCCATCAAGTTGGAGACCAGAAAGATAAATTGTTGCTCAGCAGGAGTAGTGTAGTTCTTAACAATTGATGGACATCCAATAGCTAATCTTCAACATATAGCTGTGAAATCTGCTTGCTGTGTCCTCTGGGTTGCTGGCCACAGGCAGATACAGCAGTCTGGGTGTCATCTGCATAGCTGATGACCCAGAAGCCGCGCTTCCTAACCAGTACGGCAAGGGGGTAACATTGAGGGTAAAGAGGATAGGGCTCTGAGATGAGCCCGGCGGAACCCCACCTGGTAATGTAAAAGTGCTTGAAAAGAAGTCATCCAAGGCCACAAATTGTTCTCTCTCTGGGAAAAAGGATTTAAGAAGAGCTGGAGCAGAGCCTAGATTATGAAGCCAGTCAATCATTATAGCCTGCCTTGTGGATGCAAAGTCTTCAAAGGGTTTATATATAAATGGTTAGAGGAAGGTGTTCTCCTATCAAAAAGGGATAGTTTGACAGGCCGTTTAGCAGGGATTATACTGTAGCAGTAGGTTTATACAAGGTAGGCCTGTAACCATTTTCACTTCCACTATAGTAAATGGCCCTGAATGCCCTTTCTACACCAGATACTATGGACATATCTGCAAATTATATGTGTCAATCAGGAATAAAAAAGAGAATTATCCCGGTGCACTCGTTTTTTGATATTTTTCAACACAGTTAATTAACTCTTAAGGCGGTGCTCAAGTCGTCACATATAGTCTGAACGTGCCTTTCAAATGTCAACGAATATTGAGGGTAGAACACACTAGCCTTGAGGCTGAGCACTCTTTTTACAAAGAAAACAAGTTTCTACTCCAAGTTTTTCTTTTCAAGTTCATCTGTTTTATTTTCGTAATTCAAATTATGGTCGTTGATACGTTGTATACTTATAAGCAAAAATTCATAGCGAACATAATTCCATTCTTATGTCGTTATAAACTGATTTTCAAAGATGTTTCCATTCACCCAATGCATTTCGGGTCCACAACAACATGACCCTTTGTCAGGGGTCTGAAAATTAAGCGCAAACAGGAACAAATTAGTCACTCTTACGGTATAATACAACACTAGATATTACACTTTGTCACAACGTGATATCGAGAAATCATCAAGTGATAAATCCATGAAAATTAAGCCATACATAACAATCTTTTTAAATTAACTGGCGGCTACATTAAACTCTAACCAATTGGAACTAAAAATTGCATATTGAAAACTCTAAATGAAACTCATTATCACTTACGTGTAACGGGACGCGGCAGCGTCTTCATGGTTGAGATTCAAATTCCGCGCGTGTGAACGGAAGTTCTGGTCACAAGATTTAAATCACCTGATCGGGCCCGCGGCCAATGACAGCCTAGTGACACCGATCATGTGAGAAACCTTTTCCGTTTTCCGAGCCATAAGTTAAGCGAAGGTTCAGAATTTGAATCTCAAACTTTATGTATATCACATGTGGATGACAATGTATTATGCTAAACAGTAACTGAAGTACTTGCTGTAATAAACAGACAATTCAACCATCGAAATACTGGGAAAATGTACGGGGATCAGAAAATGTCAAAAGTCAACGCTAAAGTTTCGGATCATAAAAAACATGCATGTTCAATCCGATCATTTAGCCCGAAGGGCTGGGTTGAATTCCGTTTTTTTATCCAATAAAATTCTGCCCTTAGTCTCTGTTTCACAGGATCCATGTCTGGGCGTTGCTGGATGCTCTCGATAACCATGAATTTTAATTGAGAAATTTGGTGACCCATTTCTTTCCAATGGCTTGCCAAAGTTGATTTCACGTAGCTCAATCTGATATTGCTTTTGTGCTCCGTGATGCGGACCTTGATCTTGCACTCTGTTTGGCCAATGTAAATTTTACCGCATGGGCATTTGATTAGATAGATGCAGTTGGCGGTATCACATGTACTGGAATGATGCAAATCGATTGGAAAACCCTTTGTCGGATGACTGATTGTCCTTCCAGTGATAACATTATTGCAATGAATGCAATTGAAACATTTAGACATGCCTTTCCAAGCTATCTTGGGTTTGGTTGGAGTGTTCAACAGTTCTTTAAGGTTTTTAGACCTTTGAAAGGCAAACGTGATTTTCTTGTCGAACAAGTTATTAAGATCCGGTTCAGTTTGGATCAAATGCCAATGTTTGTTTAGAATGTTTTGAATTTTATGAGAATCTGAAGAATATTTTAAAACGCAAATAGTTTTCCGTTGTTGTTGTTTGGTCTTGGTAACCAGTAAATCACCTCTCTTCATTTTCTCAGCTTTAGTTGATGCTTTTTCCAAAATATCAACAGGATAACCTCTCAACTTGTACTTTTCTGTTTGTTTCTGTATTGCCATCTTTGATTCCTGTTCATCTGAATTGATTCTTTTCAATCTGATGTATTGGGAAGTAGGCAGGTGTTTCTTTAAAGGTTCAAGATGAAAGCTCGTGAATAGCAGACTAACGTTTCTATCTGTAGATTTGTGAAAGACTTTGGTACTGATGACATTGTTGTTTAAAGTGATTTGAACATCCAAAAATGCTATGGTTGCGTTTGAAATTGTGTGGGTGAACTTGATCTTTTCATTGTGAGTGTTGAGTTTGATGATGTTTGACTCGAGAGATTCTTTGGACCCATGCCATATCAAAAAGATAACGTCGATGAAGCGCTTGAATAAAATCAAGCCATCTGTCCATGTTTGATTGCTCAGAATGTGATCTTTCTCAAATTTTTGCATGAAAATGTTTGCATAGGAGGGTGCTCCCCCAAAACCCATCGAGGTTCCGTTTGATTGATTGAAAAATTGACCATTCCACTCGAAATAGCTGTGATATAATGCAAATTGCATCAATTGCAAGATCAACATTTGTTGGTGCTCTTCTAGATCGCTATTGAGCAAACTCCATTCCAACGCTTCAATGCCTTCTTTATGTGGGATAGAGGTGTATAATGCAACCACGCCTATGGTGTATAACAGATAAGATTCTTCGAGGTTCAGTTTAACTTGATTGAGCATATTTAAGAAAGCCGTTGTGTCTTTGATGTATGTCTCACCCTGTTGAACTAAAGATTGCAGAAATTTGTCTACAAATTTCCCTAAAGGTTCCGAGATTGACCCGCAGGCCGAGACAATGGGTCTACATGGCGGCTTAGCAGGATCCTTATGTATCTTGGGCAACATATAGAGTTGTGGCCTTCTAGGGTGTTTCAATTGGAAAAACGCATATGTTTTTTGACTGATCCATTTCATGGTAAGTGCATGTTCCAAGATTTGTTGTAACACTTTTTGATACTCTTGAGTTGGATCTCCAGCTAGTGGTAAATAAATGTCTTGATTGTGAACATGGTTGTCAACACTCGTTTGGTAAAATTCTCTGTCCATCACGATAAGGGCGCCACCCTTATCAGCTTTTTGAAAAACGAGGCTTTTATCTTGAGTGAGATTCTTCAGTGTGTTCCATTCTTTGGTGGTCAGATTGTTTTTCTTAGGTTTGGCAAAAGCTAGTTTCTGTATGTCGGATGATACAGCCCTTTCGAATGCTTCAATAATTTTGTGAGTTGTCGGCGCGCAAAATACACTGGTCGGTTTGAACTCATGATCCCATGGTTCTGATGTTTGACTCGGTTCAGTGTCCTTGAAAAAATACTGCAGTTTCAGGTTGCGAAAATATTTGAAAAGTGATATTTCTGTTTCACCTGCGTTTGTTCTATATGTTGGTACGAACGTGGTTCCTTTGTTCAACACTGATATTTGCGTCTTGGTTAACTGTTTCGATGATATGTTGATTACTAGGTTGCTTTCTGTAATTGACTCCGTCAAACTCATTATTACTCACGAGTAACGGGATGCGGCAGCGTCTTCACGGTTGGGATTCAAATTCCGCGTGTGTGAACGGAAGCGACACTTTGGATTACAAGCTCGAGGAAGTGTACACATGGGCCGAAATATATAACCAAAAGAAATGGCAGTCTCAACCTCAAAAAAAAAAAAAGTCCGACACGGCATCGTCTCAAGAAAGTGTTGTTTCTGATTCAGACATTTCACAAAATCGACCACCAATCACCAAAGCAGCTAAACAAGCAGCCAAACCTTCCACCAGTTCAACTAACGTTCAACAGCAGTCTTTTTTAGACACAAGTCCGGCAGCAAATGCGCCTCCGACGACAAGCCACGCACAAGAAGGTCAAAAGAAACAGAGAAGGAAGTGGCCAGGAGGACACAGAGTCAATTACAGAAAGCAACCTAGTAATCAACATATCATCGAAACAGTTAACCAAGACGCAAATATCAGTGTTGAACAAAGGAACCACGTTCGTACCAACATATAGAACAAACGCAGGTGAAACAGAAATATCACTTTTCAAATTTTTTCGCAACCTGAAACTGCGGTATTTTTTCAAGGACACTGAACCGAGTCAAACATCAGAACCATGGGATCATGAGTTCAAACCGCCCAGTGTATTTTGCGCGCCGACAACTCACAAAACTATTGAAGCATTCGAAAGGGCTGTATCATCCGACATACAGAAACTAGCTTTTGCCAAACCTAAGAAAAACAATCTGACCACCAAAGAATGGAACACACTGAAGAATCTCAATCAAGATAAAAGCCTCATTTTTCAAAAAGCTGATAAGGGTGGCGCCCTTATTGTGATGGACAGAGAATTTTACCAAACGAGTGTTGACAACCATGTTCACAATCAAGACATTTATTTACCACTAGCTGGAGATCCAACTCAAGAGTATCAAAAAGTGTTACAACAAATCTTGGAACATGCACTTACCATGAAATGGATCAGTCAAAAAACATATGCGTTTTTCCAATTGAAACACCCTAGAAGGCCACAACTCTATATGTTGCCCAAGATACATAAGGATCCTGTTAAACCGCCATTTAGACCCATTGTCTCGGCCTGCGGGTCAATCTCGGAACCTTTAGGGAAATTTGTAGACAAATTTCTGCAATCTTTAGTTCAACAGGGTGAGACATACATCAAAGACACAAAGGCTTTCTTAAATATGCTCAATCAAGTTAAACTGAACCTCGAAGAATCTTATCTGTTATGCACCATAGACGTGGTTGCATTATACACCTCTATCCCACATAAAGAAGGCATTGAAGCGTTGGAATGGAGTTTGCTCAATAGCGATCTAGAAGAGCACCAACAAATTTTGATCTTGCAATTGATGCAATTTGCATTATATCACAGCTAGTTCGAGTGGAATGGTCAATTTTTCAATCAATCAAACGGAACCTCGATGGGTTTTGGGGGAGCACCCTCCTATGCAAACATTTTCATGCAAAAATTTGAAAAATATCACATTCTGAGCAATCAAACATGGACAGATGGCTTGATTTTATTCAAGCGCTTCATCGACGATATCTTTTTGATATGGCATGGGTCCAAAGAATCTCTCGAGTCAAACATCATCAAACTCAACACTCACAATGAAAGGATCAAGTTCACCCACACAATTTCAAACGCAAACCATAGCATTTTTGGATGTTCAAATCACTTTAAACAACAATGTCATCAGTACCAAAGTCTTTCACAAATCTACAGATAGAAACACTAGTCTACTATTCACGAGCTTTCATCCTGAACCTTTAAAGAAACACCTGCCTACCTCCCAATACATCAGATTGAAAATAATCAATTCAGATGAACAGGAATCAAAGATGGCAATACAGAAACAAACAGAAAAGTACAAGTTGAGAGGTTATCCTGTTGATATTTTGGAAAAAGCATCAACTAAAGTTGAGAAAATGAAGAGAAGTGATTTACTGGTTACCAAGACCAAATAACAACAACGGAAAACTATTTGCGTTTTAAAATATTCTTTAGATTCTCATAAAATTCAAAACATTCTAAACAAACATTGGCATTTGATCCAAACTGAACCGGATCTTAATAACTTGTTCGACAAGAAAATCACGTTTGCTTTTCAAAGGTCTAAAAACCTTAAAGAACTGTTGAACACTCCGACCAAACCCAAGATAGCTTGGAAAGGCATGTCTAAATGTTTCAATTGCATTCATTGCAATAATGTTTTCACTGGAAGGACAATCAGTCATCCGACAAAGGGGTTTCCAATCGATTTGCATCATTCCAGTACATGTGATACCGCCAACTGCATCTATCTAATCAAATGCCCATGCTGTAAAATTTACATTGGCCAAACAGAGCGCAAGATCAAGGTCCGCATCACGGAGCACAAAAGCAATATCAGATTGAGCAACGTGAAATCAACTTTGGCAAGCCATTGGAAAGAAATGGGTCACCAAATTTCTCAATTAAAATTCATGGTTATCGAGAGCATCCAGCAACGCCCAGACATGGATCCTGTGAAACAGAGACTAAGGGCAGAATTATATTGGATAAAAAAACTGAATTCAACCCAGCCCTTCGGGCTAAATGATCGGATTGAACATGCATGTTTTTTATGATCCGAAACTTTAGCGTTGACTTTTGACATTTTCTGATCCCCGTACATTTTCCCAGTATTTCGATGGTTGAATTGTCTGTTTATTACAGCAAGTACTTCAGTTACTGTTTAGCATAATACATTGTCATCCACATGTGATATACATAAAGTTTGAGATTCAAATTCTGAACCTTTGATTAACTTATGGCTCAGAAAACGGAAAAGGTTTCTCACATGATCGGTGTCACTGGGCTGCCATTGGCCGCGGGCCCGATCAGGTGATTTAAATCTCGTGACCAGAACTTCCGTTCACACACGCGGAATTTGAATCCCAACCGTGAAGACGCTGCCGCGTCCCGTTACTCGTAAGTGATAATGAGTTTCATTTAGAGTTTTCAATATGCAATTTTTAGTTCCAGTGGTTAGAGTTTAATGTAGCCGCCAGTTAACTTAAAAAGTTTGTTATGTATGGCTTAATTTTCATGGATTTATCACTTGATGATTTCTCGATATCACGTTGTGACAAAGTCTAATGTCTAGTGTTGTATTATACCGTAAGAGTGACTAATTTGGTCCTGTTTGCGCTAAATTTTCAGACCCCTGACGAAGGGTCATGTTGTTGTGGACCCGAAATGCATTGGGTGAATGGAAACATCTTTGAAAATCAGTTTATACCGACATAAGAATGGAATTATGTTCGCTATGAATTTTTGCTTATAATTATACAACGTATCAAGGACCATAATTTGAATTACGAAAATAAAACAGATGAACTTGAAAAGAAAAACTTGGAGTAGAAACTTGTTTTCTTTGTAAAAAGAGTGCTCAGCCTCGAGGATAGTGTGTTCTACCCTCAATATTCGTTGTCAATCAGGAATAAGCCACTTTTTTCACCAGCTAAGCCACATTTGTGTAACTGTCAGTGTGGTTCAATACATCTTTATATTTATATATGCTTGGCTGTGTTTAGAGAAATGAGAGTTTTTATTGCTACTGTCACTCCTGGAAGATATTTTACACTGGTGGAGCAAATGCATGTGCATGCTGCTGAAGGTGTCAATAATACTGCTACTATGTCCATGACACCACCACTGCAATTACTTAGTTTAGCAGTGTGAGCAATTCTACTGCATACATATACACCTACCATGCCGCAGTCAAAATCAAATCGAAAATTATGTATACCAGGATTTTTAAATGACATAAAATACTAATTTTGTTCTAAAAAGGCCTGAGGTAAATAATCCACAGGTCATAATTAAAACTACGTCAGTTAAAGATTACTCCTGTGATGGATACAAAATGTTAAAAATTTTACAATATTCAGTGCCATACAATCAGATTAAATAAGTTGCAGAACTATTAAGGTGGGCCGACATTGGCGTAAGCCTGGACTTTTTAAGATTGGAACTAACCAACGTTTTCTTGGTTCTACATAGAATTTACAGAAGAGGGTTAAGTGTATTAAGGATTGGGTTGAAATGTCATCACAGGGGCAAGGGGATAAAAGATTCGACCAGTCATTGGTTTTTGGAAAGGTAACCAGTCGATGGAAAAGGTTAAACCTGAAACGGGTCATCAGAAACCTGTCATAACCAGACAAATTCCATGTTAATTAGGGCTGAATGGCCATTGTCGACTGAATCAACAAAGATTGTTGAGCCGAGGTTGTATTGGCTTCGGATGCCCGACCCAAATCAGCTAGATGACTCAAGCATAACGTTTTCAAAGCTTTTCTTGGCACTTCTGCTATTTGGGGGGGATTGTGATAGTATTTTTCCAAACCCAGATCATACAGAAAGTTCTTAACATAGCGAATCCAGTCAACCTTGTTGGAATTTTCAAGTGCAAGGCAATCCTTCAACAGGCTTTGGGTAAAAATTAGTTTAGATGATGACCAAATAAGGTGCCATAACAGAATTGGCTGTATCTTGATGGTGTCAGAAATATAAGGTAAGCCTAATTCTATATGGCAACCGAAAGTTGTAGTGCTTTGCGGAACAGCAAGGAGAAAACTTAAAAAGCTGTTCTCCACTTTTTGAAGAACTTCCACCTGTGCATAGCCCCACACCCCTGCTCCATACATGGCAGTTCTAATACATTCTGCCTGATATATGGAAATCATCTCTACCGGAGGTCTTTTTCCTAGTCTCTGTGTAAAATTCACTAACGCCATAGTTGACCTTAAGAACAAGAGCTTTCTAGCTTCTATAGCTTTTCTCCATGAGCCTTTTTAATCTATTAAGATTCTGAGATAGGCGTATGTAATTGTGTTCTCCACCCTGTAATTATCGATAAAAATGTCTCTCCTTTTTTTTACTTTTAACTCCTGAGCTCATTATAAAAGTTTTTTTAATGTTGATTTTTAAATCGAGATTAGACATAAAGGCGGTGTATCTATTTAGTGAGCGTTGGAGTTTCAGAGGACTGCGGGCTACAATCACAGCGTCGTCCGCGTAGAGAAGAGCGGGAATTGGGTGATTATGAAGTAAAGGTAGGGCCTGCCACCCCTCCAGCATGGCTTTTTCTAAACCGTTGGTATAAAGGGTGAAAAGAAAGGGGGCCAGGACGCAACCCTGCCTGAGCCCCCCCGCTCAACCCTAAACGGCTCTGTCAGCTCTCCTCCTGTTCCAAATCTCACTCTAGCCATTGCGTTGGTATACATTTCACGAAGAAAATTAATTAAAGGTAGGTCAACCCCCATTTCTGTTAAAATGCACCACACTTTTGAATTGCTTACCCAGTCAAAGGCAGATGTTAAATCTACGTTAACCATATGGAGCTTCCCTCCTTTTGCTTTACATATTTGCCCATGATTGAGGTTAATTTTAGGACTTGCTCAATGGTGCCCATGGCTTCCCTGAATCCATATTGGAGATCCGATAAAATGTTGTTGCCCAGTGTTGGAGGCGTTCTAATAAAATGGGCCCTACAACCTTTCCCAGAGAGTCTAATAACGAAATAGGGCTGTAACAAGATGGACTCTGTTGATCTCCCTTTTTAAAAATGGGTACAAGGATGGAGAGTGACCATGAGTCTAACAGTCCAACTTTACACATTGCCTCCAGAACTCTAAGCAGGATCGGGGCCCAGAGGTCCTTATTAAATTTATAGTGGTCAACTGGGACCCAGTCTGGCCCTGGCGCCTTTCCTCCGCTACAAGCTATTAGGGCTAATTCAACTTCTGCCATGGTGAAATCTAGAACCAAAGGAACAAATGGAGATATAAGGTTCACAACATTTGTTCCTACTTGGTTCTGGGCTGTCGACGCACTAACATTATGTCCAAAAATCTGTGAAAAGTGTTCCACCCAAGATGTCTCATCAATTGCCATTTCAATTTACTAGAAAGAAAACAGGCGTTAATTACTTTCGAGAAAGCAGTGCTGTCTTTCATTAAACAACTCTTATGGAGTTCAGCCCATAATCACTGTTTAAGTTCATTTTTCCTAGATCAAATTGTGGAATATTAAATTTTTCGATGGCAAATTATTTCCTGCTTGTTTCTAGCTGGGTTATGGAGAGCTGTTTTCAGGTTCGAATATGCTTTGGTGCATGCATTATTAAACCAGCCTGCCTTGTTTGTCTTGTTCCCTTTGGGTTTGGCACCTAGGGCTTCCCTTACTGATGTGGTCACGACCATAATGTTGTCTATAATCTCCTGAGGAGTAGAAACCTCATCTAAACAAGTATTAATGGCACACTGAGAATTCACAACAACCTTCTCCGTAATCTTAACTGGGTCAGCATGTTCAAACTTAAGTGAGTAACCGTTTAATCTATTCAGGACCAGATTTTCCTCACCATATGATCTCATTTGGCAAGTCTTATCCCTCCCCCTCGGGAGAGAGAGAGTAACCGAATTCAGAAAATGGTCACTAAAAGCACAACCATGTGTTTTAAAATTCAGAATAAGAGGTGCCGCCATACTAGACAAAAAGATAAAGTCTATACAACTAGAGAAACCTCTGCCATTAAAAGTAGGAATAAGGGGGACTGTAGGTGTTGTTAATTCATTTGCCAAGGCCAAATGAAGAATAATTAAGGTCTCATTTAAACATGCCCCACTCTGGTTATGTATAAAGTGAGTCAAATTGTCATCTTCCTCTTTTTGTAAACCGCAAATTATATTATCATTGTGGGCGCGCAGTGAAAGGTTAAAGTCTTTTGTTTTGATATTTATTTTTAAGTTCCAGGAAGGGGTCACGTATCTCTTTAAGAGTATTAATCAGCTGGGATTGTGATATATTAATATAAAAGTTAACTATAGTAAAGATGGCAGATTTATGAATTTCAAGAAT
Organism: Lissotriton vulgaris; assembly: GCF_964263255.1. Classification (NCBI taxonomy): domain Eukaryota; kingdom Metazoa; phylum Chordata; class Amphibia; order Caudata; family Salamandridae; genus Lissotriton; species Lissotriton vulgaris. The sequence continues at coordinate 2,053,305,115 of NC_141687.1, read as the reverse complement.
GATTATTTGCAAGTTAACCTCGAGTTTTAGAGCAATGATTTCCCGTGCTGTAATTAAGTTTGAAATATAAGTCGACAGTCCTCCTATTGCTCGTCCAGATGCGGACGGAATAGCAGGCAAATGGTAGGTTTTATAACCATTTAGATGGATGGGTAATACCGCTCACGTTTCTTCAAATGAAAGAATGGAATAAGTCAGCGAAAAGGTCAACCACTCATCGTAGTTGACCTTAGATCGTAGGCGGCAATATTCCAAAAAAGAACACAAAATGGTGACCCTCTCAAGGTTTTTTCTTCTTGGGGGATAAATATGGCAGGATCTCCTGTGTGGGCTACAGGAATAGAATCGACACTAGAAACCAGATTTAAGGGAATAATATGTGTAGATCCTGCGACCATTGCCACATATCTAGTGTCTGAAGTAACTGGAGAAGATACAGGCTCCATCTCAACCAAGACCATTTTGGGGATCAAGGTAGTTATTGGTACAATGCATTCACTTGTCTAAGGGGGTCAGTTGATTGTCAGTCCACTGCATTCAAAGGGGATAGAGCCTCAAACATATTTGGTGTAAGAATAGAAACAGCCCCTGCTCCTATGGGCCGAAAGGTAGATTTATAAAAGAAACCCAAAGGGAGGACCATAATGTTTGAGCTTTGATGGGAGAATCCATTGTTATGTGTCAATAAAGATCGAACCATTCTGGGACGTCGAATATTTATAACAATACAGTCACCAGAAATGGTTTTTGCAGAGGCACCCACCCATCCCACTCTACGGACCATCAAGATTTCATTAATGTGGAGGGGGCTAAAGTTCTTAAATTTAATCAACCAGTTTGCTGCTTTATTGCGTGAAGTCATCCAAGATTCCTGCTGCCCCTGTTTTATTTCCTGGACCCCGGTTAGTATTATTACGTACAGACAGGAAGCGGGTGGTAGATCTAATATTCCAGGACTCGAGTACTCAGAAGTTTTTTGAGGGATATTTTGTCTATCCTGACCCATTGTGGTTCCATCTCCCTCCCTAATGAGGTTCTTCGATTCAGTGTTCTTAGTCATACATAATGTTGAGGTGACTATTTGTGGTTCTTTTGGTTTACCACAGATTTTTTCCTAAATGGGGGTCTTTGGTTCCTCCGTTTGAGGGAGATTGGATCCCTTTGGGCCAGGGCGAGGAACAACATTTTCTAGATTATTTCAAATTAAACCTACAACTCCTGTCAGCTGCTCAATTTTTTCCTCCAAGCGCCCAAATCTTTCTTCCATAGGAGTGCTTAGCTGTAGCATAATTGAAATAATCTTAGATTCTAAGAGTCCTCTAACCATGTCTTCAAGGGCTTCATGGGTTTCCTGGGTACCTAAGGGATACTCTGTTAAATTAGGGATAGTTACTTCTACCTGGGTACCCATGGATTTTAAAGTTACGTCAGTTTATGTTTCTGCTAGAACAAGTACTCGGGGGCTAGAGGCGGCAGCTCCCATGTTGCTGCAATCTGTACCCCCCTTTGCACCTTTCTTGCAAGTTTTAGCTGTGTTGCCCTTTAACAGCCTGGTTTGTTTCCAGGTTTGCGGCTTTGTCCCTGATGGTGAGCTTCTATCAGTGTCCCTCGGTTGATTCATTGATTTAGACGTTGTTTGCCCATCGAAGGATTACTCTCTTTAGAGTGGATGATAATTTCGGGTGTTAGGGGAATATTAGATCCTTCTTCCCTAGTCAGTGGGAACAGAGTAGGGTCAAGTGAGAGCTGTCGTTCCGTTAACTGGATCTCATGGGTTAAGAGCGACTCAGCTCTGATCTGAGAGGCATTTAAAGTGCCTGCTGTGCTCTTATGTTTCTCCAAATTCTTTAGTAGAAATAGTTCCCCCAAATAACAAACACTCACTAGATGATCCGAAATACTTAAATTAATATGGAACAAATGACCATTCAATCAGGGTATGATTAGGGGAACCAGAGGTCAAAAAACATGCACGATGCTCACTGTAATATTCCCTTAAATGCCTCCTATTTAGTAGTCAAAATGTGTTACCATTTATTATACTTAAATTCCTGGTGATCGATCATAAAGAGAGATGTTACAACTTTGTACAGCTCAAAATACTCCCTTAAATATCAAGAATATGGGAACTTAAAGAAAACACACTTTACATATAGGTAAGAAAGCCGGACGTTCTTATATGATTCAATTGAATTTGAAAAGTCAATGGAGTTCTTACTCACAGGTCAAAATTACATGGGGCCCGGGGAAAATTCAACCAAGGGGGGTGGCCCTGCCCTGCCTCTTCCTGGCCCTGACAGGCACAGGTGGGCCCGCCCTTGGCCCGGGCTTTGCCCGCGCGCGTACCGCGCCACGTGAGCTCTTGGCCTCTTTAATAGGCTTCCTGCCTCACCTCTCACGGGACCGCGCTGCCCTCTGGATGATGCAGTTCAGGCAGGAGTCTGGCCGCGAATAGAGCCAGTCAAGACTGGTGTATGGTCCGAAGTTCCAAGCCCACCGGGCAGCGGCGGCAATAAGTGGCAATGGCAGCTTGACTGGTGATTGCAGCATCAAAGAAATTAAGCGTCCCGCGCCGCGTGAGCTCCCGGCCCCTTTAATTGGGTTTCTGCCTCACCTCTCGCGGGACCTCGCTGCCCTCTGGATGATGCAGTCCAGGCAGGCACCGGTCCCCGAGTCGAGGCAGTCAAGGCTGGTGTATGGTCCCAAGTTCCAAACCCCCCAGCAGCAGCAATAAGTGGAGATGGCAGCTTCACTGGTGTTTGCAGCAACAAAGAAATTAAGCGTCCAGCGCTGCGTGAGCTCCCGGCATCTTTAATAGGCTTCCTGCCTCACCTCTCACGGGACCCCGCTGACCTCTGGATGATGCAGTCCAGGCAGGCGCCGGTCCGCGAGTCGAGGCAGTCAAGGCTGGTGTATGGTCCCAAGTTCCAAGCCCACCCAGCAGCAGCGGCAATAAGTGGAGATGGCAGCTTCTCTGCGGAGTCTGTATCTGTACTTGAACTTGTCTTTTAGTAGGATCAGGTCGAAGCGGTTTCGGTATATCAATTTTAGGTGCGGGAAGTGGTGGAGGTGGAGGAATGATGGGCTGTCGAATGGGGAAACCTGGTTGCAGTTGTGGCGGGTTATGGTCTGGAGGCGGGTTGCCACCTCCGTCACCGTCAGTAGGCGGGACGCGGACAGGCAGATTAGTGTAAGCGGGTGCTACATCCTCTAGATAGGAATTCAGAAATATGTCTTTAGTAGTCCTGTGATTTACTTTAGTTGGAACCAATGGTGGCGGCAGATTTTTCGGTATTTCTGAAGTGGCCTCAGGTGAACCCTCGGCCACTAAATACATGCCATTTACGAGATTGTTTCGTGCGCGGTCTATTTGCTCTGATTTTACTCGGATCCCTTCAGTAACTAATTCGTTTTCTTGGGCTTTATCTGATTCTTTAAGTCTGTCTTCTCTACGTAGTGCTTTTTCAGCACGCTTATGTGATTCCTTACGCCAAAACTCTATGGCGTCTTTCTGAGATTGTCTGGCTTTCTTTTTCCATAGTGCTTCCTCTACCTTCATGATGCACTCGGCATCCCATGTTCCGGTAACAGGCCATCTGTGTCTCTCGTCTAGATGCTTAGTATAATCGGCCCATAAATCTAGATACAATATGGCATCTAAGCCATGCTTGTGGTACATAAAATTTCCAGGAGTGTCCCTAGGGGGGATAGGAATTTCTTCCTCTAGTATCCCTTTCCTAGTTCCAATCTGCTTTAACTTGTTGAAAAACGGCATCTTGTTTACTTAATACTGAATGCTCAATCCTTGCTACTTAATACTGAATATAGCTAGTTACACAAGAACACAATAATGCACATTAAAAACAGTCACACTCATACCACGACATTAATCACATGAAAGACATTTGAAACATATATAACTACCCCCTATACCGGATGTACTGCTAAACAGCACAGATATACTGCTAAGAACAGTGCAAAAACTTGAAATAACTGATATACTGCTAAACAGTACAGATACACTGTCTAAAACAGTGCAGACCGGACTTGTGTACCCAAACCCGTCTAGATACGTCCCAGCAATGGTACTCACCGGGAAGCACGGAAAACAGAAGGCCTCGGAAAACTCGACTGGACTGGACCGGACTCGACTCGACTCGACACGTGGATACTTCGGAAACTGGTGGGCCTCTTGACACCTCGGACCTTGCTTCTTTCGGCTAGGCTCTGGTCGGGATCCTCCGCACTCCTCACCGCCTCGTCTGGGTGCTGATTGCAGTCTTCGTCACCTCCGTGGGCCAGAGGGAGATACAGGAAATCCTGCCGGTACGCGTAGTTTCCGTCTAACTGATGGCAGGGGACAGAGTTTGCAACGCACCAACCGGCGCGTGGGGTGGGGGAGGGGTCACTGTTCGGGCGCCAAAATATTGTGGTAAATATTTGATTTACCGTCTTAATTTCTATGCAGGTAAGTACTTAATCAATAATAACTCAATCGGAAAGAAAAAGGCAGAGTCCGTGGTGTTAGAGTTCTTAGGGGTTTTATTCCTCAAAAAGGAATCGTTCTAGAACTGGATATCATGTTCCTGACACCACGAGGGTTCAGGAAGGGATAGAGCAATATTTTATTGACAATACATAGCTTATATACTTAAATCACATCATAGAAACCAATATAGTAGGCGTAACAGCTGAGAGAAGACAAGATAACAGCATCCACGTGTTAGTAATACGTAATCAGAAGGCGTGAACTAGGCGTGAACTAGAGGTGTGTGCTAGAAACGTCATAGGTAGGTGTCACAAGTGGGTGGCACAAAGCAGAAATGTTGCAATGTCAGCAGAAATCCGAGGCTTGGATGCGCGCGCAGCTGCATGACGTGTGATTAACGTGAAACCAGAGGGTGCAGGGGGACTTGACATTTACACTGGCGGAAAGAGACAGAAGTCTGGCATGTCAGATCAACTCGTACTTCTATCATATCTGATATCTGATGTTTGGGAACCATATTATCTAAACGGAAAAGGTCTCTGGGGCAGAAGCTATTCTATACTGACTGTGAGTGCGTGTATAAGCGCCTAAGTGTCTGCATGAGAAGCGTGGGGGCATGGGCCTTCCATGGGAGCATGGTAACAGAGGCTATGAATTACTTGCACGGAGACAATGAGGCCGGCCCTTCTGCTCTGCAGCTGGGGGGATGTTTACTTAAGCTAGTAGGCAGGAATGCATTTTCGAGGAGCGGAACAGATAATTCGAAGGTTGAAGTCAGTCTTGGCAGGCAGCAGGCTGTGCCAAGCGCCGGGAGCCGCACAGAAAGTAAGTCAGAGGTCACGGGTACAGAGACAGCCTGGGCTGAGGCTTTCAGAGTCAGAAGGCAGGAAAAAAAAGGCTCGATGGCAGAATTCAGGGCCTGCTTTGCCAGAGCTGAAAAACGTGTAAAGTACACCACAAAAAGACGTTGGCATAGCATACTTAGGAACGGACTATTCAACCCATTCAGGGTGGGTCTGAAAGAGGACATGTTAACGTTGGACGCAAATGTATTTGCGTCTTCATAGCTGGCACAGGAGGGAAGTTACATGCACTTTAAGCTGGTACATGGAGACGGTGGGGTACACGCTAGGGAACACAACTTGACCATAAAATTTATATTTCCTCACTTAAGGGATGTCTCCCCCAGTTAATTTACATTTGTAGCATTGCGTTTGAGAGAGGCACTAAAACATTGGCTCATATACACATGTTCTAGACTTAAGGTGTCCTATATTTGTATTTAGTAAATTGTACATAGCCATAAGGCCCACAAAAATTAATTCTGCAAAATAGGAGGTTTAAGGCAACAAGTTTGGGGGAAGATGACCCTAAGGCTGATACGCCTAACATAAGGTGGGTTGAATCAAACCTGGCCTCTGTTAAAAGGCAAAGTTATTTGATTGTTGGAGAAAAAAATGGTAGTAGCAGACATAGATTTTGTTTTTAAACACATGTGAATCTAACACAAGCCAACATGTATGTATATCAACCAAGCAAATAACCAGCTGAATAAACTGATTAAAATATTCAGGGAACGTATAAATCTGAAAACTGTAATTATACCTCCCATTGTTTGTAATTAACTTTATATAAACTGGTTTACCATCATAGAGGACTAGATGCATGAGAAAAATTGCAGACTGGATGAAGGATAACGGTTGAAAACTCAAATCGGAAAAAACAGAAGTCCTCATTTTTGGGAACAACACCACACTTGTAATTGCTCATGGTTGTCCGTGGGGCTCAGTACTCCCCCAAACCCAACAGACCATACCTACAACCTTGGCATCATCCTGGAAAACAAGTTGTTCATGCAGAAACAAGTCAAAGCAGTCTCTTTTGTCCGATTTTCACACCCTTCGCATGATCCGCAAGATCTTCATATGGCTCGCGGTCAACACCAGAAGGACTGTCTCTGTAGGCCCTCATCACCAGAAGACTGGACTATGGAAACACACTCCACATAGGAATCCTCGAACACCTAATGAAGAGACTCCAAACAATACAGAATTCAATGGTGAGACTCATACTTGACCTCCCCAGAAGAACACACATCACACCCCATCTGAAGAAGCTACACTGAAGAGATGCCAGTTCAAGATGCTGACCCTTGCCTTCAAAACCTGAAAAATGAGACCACCATGCATCAACAGACGCCTAACCTTTCACCAAACCTCCAAACACACCAGTTCAGACTCCCACTCCAACAAAGACGACCCACAGAGCCAACGAGCCAACAGCGGAGGACGCCCCTTCTTGCACCTGGCAGCCAAGTATTGAAACGACTACCCCCTGCACCTCAAAGACCACACCATCACTCCAGCAGTTCGGAAGAGAGCTAAAGACCTGTTTGTTTGACTAACCACTGCCACGCAGGAGTGAAAAGCCTAATGTTAGTGCCTTAAGTCCTTCAAGGGCAATTTGCTGAGCTCTACAAATGATTGATAAGTACTACTCCTTTGCTAAAAGAATTACAGCTGATCCTCTTGAACAAGCAAATTATGCATGTATTTTGAATCTTCCCTTCAAAAGTGATATCATAGAGACACATGTACTAAATTAACGCATAGAATTAGATTGGTCACATGGTGAACTTAATGACAAGCTACATGGATTGATATAGAGTTGGAGGAAAAAAATTGCAATCTGCTTTTCCACAGACATTATGCTTTTCTTTCTTGAAAAACAGCACACCAGAAGCAGTAGTGAAAATGACATATTTGCTGCTTTTGACATTATTCAGAATAAGTTAATCTTGCGAAACTTAAAAAAATTGGTAGAACTAGAACTCCCTGAAAATACCCAAGTATTCATATTTTACATTAGCCTACAAATAAGGTGGGGCACATATTGTATGTAGTATTCTTCAGAATTTGTGTTTATTCCAGTTGCTCATTACCTTATCATGATTTGCCTCTATTCCAGTTGTTCTTTAACGTAACATGAAGAAATTCTGAGCCAGCATTAACATGAGTATGCTGGCTCCAAATTTCTTCTAATACTATAGCTGTTTGAAAAGCACACAGGTTACAATAAAAAATTAAACAAACTTTCTGTGAAGAGCTGAACTACAGCTACCAAGATGCTATGGGTTAATGGCTCTGTTACATGCACGCAATGCGTTCAACCCCACTTTCACTGTTAAAAGGCTCTCCTGAGCAGCTCCAAAGCTGTTGAGCCTTGAAACGCCTGCATACTATGAGTGGGATTATACCTGAGAAAATTGGCAGCATGTCCAGCAACTCAAAAATATTCTCTACTGATGAGGGAGGAATGCCAAAACACTGGTGTCTAGAGATACAATTTCGCATGACCGCAGTAGCTGAAGAAATATACAAACTTTCTGTGAAAAGCTGAACTACAACTACCAAGATGCTATAGGGTAACGAAGCTGTTACATGCAAGCAATGCATTCCCACCCACTTTATCTACCCACAACAGACCTAGAGGCACAGTCATTCAGCAAGAATTGGCATGGCATCTTGTTGTCACCTTTTCAAGAGTGCCTTACGTGTTACATGTGGCTCAACAAATCTCCTTCAGGATTTTACAGTGTGATATCATATGATGTCCACAGCTCCCAGTCTAAATATTTTGTGGAGTTTGAAGGAGTAATTTCTGCCATTTCGGGTCAGGCTATTGTTTTCTAATGGAAGGCCTTTGCCACCTCTTTCACACCTATTCAAGCTTGCAGAGCCTTCTGGTGGTTTCAGGATATAAAGTGTAACTTTCTAAAAGTTACTAATACTTAATATATTTAAAACATTCAATTTACCATTAAATTGGATTTGTATTAACTATTAAAAATAGTTGTATTTTTCTAGCTGTTCTCATTCCTTAGATGCAATATTAGTATTTTTATCTGTACTTTGACTTTCTACATAAGATAGGAAAGCTTGTCACAGTGAAAACTGTTTTTGGGCCTTGTCACTGTAAACACATGATAATATTATTTTCCTACCTGTCCCACTTATAATACCATGCACCCTGAAATAAAAATACTTTTTATATAGCGTGCCACTGCCCGAAGGCAGCTGCCTGCAACAGAAGAAGAGAAAAACAGGGTTAAGGAAAGAGTGAAAAGAGATCCTAGAAGGGAAACTAAAGATTAAAACGTTTGTAAGGGTTTCCTGAAAGGGAGACGGCTAGTACATTTCTTCAAGTGGAGAGAGAGAGGTAGTTCTATCATTGGCTGTACACTGAATGAAACTTCTGCCTTCCCAGTTAGCTCTCTCATCCTTGGGACTAATCACAATATAGGCCGAAGGGGGCTAAAGGGTTAGAGGCGGGTGGTACCAGTTGTAGTTCTGTTTCAAATCATCTGGACCTAAGTAGTTCAAGGCTTTAAAAGCAATGCAAAGTGCCTTAAAATCTATACACTCCTAATGGGTAGCTAATACACCTAATCAAAACCTTGACAGCCTGAGTAATGCTCGGGGATCCTGAGTAGCATACACGTTGCAGCATTTTGCAGGACTTGTAGCTATCTGCCAGTCTCTGCTGCAGGTTCATATATATAATGCATTACCTTAATCCAATTGCAAGATCTCTATTGCGGTGACCACCAGCTTCTGAGTATCTTGCAGAATGAATGGAAAAGTCTCCCAAAGGATTTTAAGAGCAAAAAAAGATGATAGTTCACAGAATTGATTTGCTTATCAAATCAAATCAAAATATGCTTTATTGGATTTTAGCCATTAAAAATCACAAAAGTAGACAGATGAAAACAAATATACACTTATTGAACATATTAGTACATTTAAGAACAGGGTAATCCTACAGCTCTTGGTACAGACAGATCTATAAATATATAATAAATGTAACTATTTATTCTTTTCCTTACTTCTGGATGTTCTTTAGGAAGCCGGCCAATACACTGATACAATAAACACTATCCAGCAGCTGCAAATATAAAAAGGTAGGACGGCATTGCCCCAACCTTTAATAGAGGCATGATCCATCTTGATCTTTCCTTACCTTAGAATTTGCAAAATAAAATCACATGGATAGTAGTTTGAGGAGGCATATTGTCACATGGGCAATGGCAGAGATCACTAGACTAATCATTCGTCTTCGGATAGCTAAGTAATCAGTGAAAGGTACCAAACCTGAAGTGTGTTAAAAGATATCTATCAATTCCACCCTGTACAGCCTAAAAGGTATGGAACTACCATACTTTTATTCATATCCACGGCCACTCTAAGCAACTCAAGATGTGACATGCAGATTGTTTTAAATTCCTTCCTTGGAATTGAATTCATTGACTTTGGGGAATTTTAATATTCTTGATGCCCCAATTTTTTTTACATATTTTAGCTACATAATCTTACTTGCATGATCCAAATTCATTGAGTCCTTAATGATTTCCCTATTTAGGCCAGTATAACTGGAGGCCCAGACTCTTTGCCAGAGTAACATCGATTGTACTTTAATCACATCTGAAATGTAAGGAATACCCAGCTCGCTCTGGCAATTAAAAACTGGGGAACTCACATGTACTGTACTGCTAAAATATACATTAAAAAGGCATTTTCCACACGTTGTATGGGAGATACATCAATAAAACCCCAGACTCTCGCCCCAAATGCCGCAATGCTCACACATTTTGATTGATAATCCTTTAGGAGGATCCCCAGAGGTCTTTAGCCCATTTTCTTTGAGAAATTTCCCATGGCCGCAGTCAACTTTATAAAGAGAAGATCCCTAGCCTTGACTGCCGGCCCACATGAACCTGAATGCTCAAACAGGACGCCAAGATATGTAAAAGTATTGGTGGAGACAACCCTGTTATCTTCCAGTGGGAGACTTCTGCATTTTTTTCTCCATAAATGTTTTTGGGGCATTTAGTTTTAGGCCCAGATCGTCCATGAAACTAGTGTAAGAAGCAAGTGCTTTCTGCAGACCTAGCTGCGTATGGGCCATGAGTACTGCGTTGTCTGCGTAGAGAAGGGAGACGATTTGTTGTTTATTAACATATGGCGTGTCTCAAGCCTTACCTGCCAGTTCCTGTTCCAGAGAGTGAGTATATAAAGTGAACAGGAACAGTACCAAAACACAGCCTTGTCTCACTCACCTCTCCACTTTAAACAACACAGTACAATCCCCTTTGATTCCATACTGCACCTTGGTGGTGGCCCGTGATTACAGTTGTCTTAAGCACTGGACCAAAACCCGGTCGACCAAAGTCAACCATAATGTCCCATAATTTGCTGTGTATGACACAGTCAAAGGTGGCTGTGAGGTCTACAAAAGTTACATAAAATTTCCCTGCCTTTGCCTGGGTATACTTTCCAATTAAAATACTAAAATTTAAAACCTACTCCTTTGTTCCAACGCCCTCTCTAAAACCATATTGGACGTCACTTAACATATTATTCTCTTCTGTCCAAGTATGCAATCTATCTAAAACTATCCTGTCTGCTACCTTCATCAAAGAGTCTAGTAGGGATATCGGGCGATAACATGCTGGATTTTCCCGTTCCCTTTTTGTAAAAATTGGTCCTATTACAGACTCAGAACAAGTTTTAATAAAACCCTTCTCGCAGCAGGTTTGGAGGACCCGTGTAATAAGTGAAGACCATAGTAGAGATGTTAACTTAAACAAAGCAATTGGGATCCCGTCAGGGCCAGGGGCCTTACCGCCCTTGCTTGCATTTACAAGCCCAAATAACCTCGTCATGAGTAAAATAAAGTTCAATTGGCAAAAAGATTGAAGGATCTCCCCCCTGGTTGTTCAAAGAGTCTGTAGTACTATCTTTATTATCCTGTAATTTATACACGCTTGAGAAAAATCTATCCAAATGTTCTCATCAATTGTGACCGCTAATGTCACAACGTCTGACCAGAATGAAGAACTGTCTTTACTCAAAGATGCTTCGTGGAGGGCAACCCAAGCAAGGTCTTTTAACTCTTTCTTTCTGGATTTTCTAACCAAGTTACACGTCCTTCTACATTCTCGAATTTCCTCCTGGTCTCTCACAGTCCTGTGTAAGGCCTCTTTTAGTTATATGTATGTTTTTGTACACTGTGAAGCAAACCACCCAATGGGAAAGGTTCATGTACCCTTCATTTCTACTTTGAGCATGTTTTAAATAATCGGAGTGATTTCCTAAAATGCCCTCAATATAATTTCATGGGTATTAGTTTCCCCCAAAGACATTAAAATTAGATCATAGGCCACTGTTATAATTTGCTTGTTCGGCTCAACAGGATTATGGCTAGACCAGCCTAGAGCATATGCACTTAAGCGGGCAAGGGAGATATTTTTGGTCCATGCCAATTATTTTTTTGTTCGTTGATTGACAGCAGTGGGGAGACAAATGTTAATATTCAAGGGCAAGTGGTCCCTCAATACATTTAAATGGATTTTATAATTTGCAATAAAGTTAGCATACCGATTAGGAGCAATTATAAAATCTATTTCAGATCGTAATCCCCTGCCAATAAAAGTACAGTCAAACTCAATATTCGGGGAGCACAGACAGATGGCGAAACCAAGATCATGTGATAACAAGATTTCATTGAGCATCCCCCCCCTGACAGTGTGCTCCAAGTGAATGGGAAATACATCGTCCTCTACCTCCATCCCACAGAACCCAAGCCCAGCTTGCAGGCATACATTGACATTAGAATCCACTCCCCAGACAGTACACATTTCTGTACGATTAGTTGCCCTTAGTTTTCCAAGGTCATTGCTTAGCTGTTTTAAAATAAGCCCCAACTGTCCCTTTTCTACAATATTATAAAAATTTACGACGGCCCGGGTGTAACTAGAATCTAGGTGAATCAATACTATTTGGTAATAATTTTCAGATTATATCAGTGCAATCTTCTGTACATTCAGCAAATGAGAGATGTAAACACAAATCTCCTCTTTTGGCCACCCGTGTAATGAGAGGATTGCAGGGGTATAATCGGTCTTAAATCCATTTAGGTGGACTTAATCTATCACCCAAGTCTCCTGTAAACACAGGATATCAAATTTATCAATAAACTTAATCCAAACGAAATTATTCACTTTATTTCGTAGTCCTGCTATGTTCCAAAAAAGAGCACTGAAATTTTTAAGGGAATTTGATCCACAAACGGATTTTATCTGGTGGCTTAGTTCAGACCTAAGTTGCTCAGCCCGACTTGGATTACTAGGCATACTTGTTCTAAAACGTCCCTAATCGTAGGGTTCAACCCAGGGACTTCGCCTTTATTAATCATTTTATCCATCAGATATGTACTCGGAAAATCATAGCGAGATACGTAAGTTGTCTTATTGTCCAAATCCTTGGCTATAACATTCTGATCCTTTTGTCTGGGTAGTCAATCATTCATGTCCAAGGATTGAAGAGGCCCAAATCTATATGACACCTCCAGATTATAGGAGAGATAGTCGGTGGGCTGGATAGAGGGCTGGTTACCTTCTTGCCGGACATAATATTTCGGCTGATAAAAATAGCCCAGAGGTAGAACATTAATACCTGAATCAGTGAAGTTTCTGCCCATGGCTCTAAATAAAATTTCCCTTACCAGGGATGGAATGCCAAAAGAAAGAATAACACAGTCTCCCGTAAAACTTTTCATACTATTTCCAACCCAGGGCACATGTCTGACCCTTTTAAATTCTCTAAACATTTCCCGAGTCAGTCCTGTTCTATTCCCTGGACCACAGCTTTCCAAACTCTTCATGTTGGCGACACACCTTTTTGTGAAAAAAAATTCATGGACACGGTAACGCGAGGAAGCGCAGCGAGCGAGCCCGAACCACCTATGGTGGGTTCCGGCCTCACACACAACCCTACACACACCACCCCACAGACACACCACCCCATAGGCACACCACCACACAGACACACCACCCCACAGACACACCACCTCACACACACACACACACCCACCCCACACGCACACACAACCCCCCCACACACACAGCCCCACACACACACACACACCCCACGCACACACCCACCCACCGCACATGCACACACAACCCCCCACACACACCCCCCACACACACACACATCCCACACACACACCCTAGCACTCGGATTACTATATTCCCTATGGTGGTTATGCTCCAGGTGAAATATATTCCCATTTTATGCCTGCAAGAGTCTACTAATATGTGGGAGGTTGAAACGTGTTGAAATTCTCCTACTGGACTTGTTTGGAAGGAATTTATCCGTTATTTTCATTATTGAAAAAGTCCACAGAATGTTAGCACAAACTCCTGTGCCCAGGTAAAGCAACAACCAATACTTGCGGACTGCCAGAATTAAAGAGATAAAGATGCCACCCTGCATATGACCAGAGAAAATGGAGCACTGACGCCTCAAGATCTGAACATCTCCATGTAACCAGATTTTACATTGGTAATCCAGGAGGCTAAGATAATATTTGCACCTGTCAAAAAGAAACTACAATAGCAGGTAAAATATGCAAAGCCTAGCGTCGCTGCAGTGGAGAAAGCTTTTCGCTGCTCTTTTTTGGCACTGTTCGATCTTGATTCAGCAATAAGTTCAGCCATGATTTTCCTTGTACATCATTAGAGTAGCTCATAAGAGAGAAGGGTGCAGCTCTATTCACTCATTTGTAGGCCCAAAAGCTATTGCATAGCACTATTCATTCACCGTCATTCATCTTGTGCTGTTCATGCAAATCTGGATTTTGTAATAAGAGTGCTCCCTTAATCCAGCCCTCATCTGGATTTGTATGGCACCTTTGTCAAGCAGGAGTGCATCCTCTGTCTAGAACACTGTGCCTCTGTTTCATTTTTCAGTAGCTATCTCTAAGTATCATGGGATGTCGGGGTGTGAACAGTACAGTAAAAACACCCTTCAGATCCAGAACTATTTGGCAGGATCCTGTACAGTTCAGCTGCCAAAGAAACAAGTCCTGGATTTATCAATTGCCAGATAGCCTTATGCTACCTGTTTGAAGAATGCAGCCTGAAATGTCTTTCGTGATTGGTCAAACTAGTGGCCTGCCTCCCCGAAAATAACTTTTTGTGGTCCAGCAGGTGCAGGAAATCAACAATATGAGTAATGTATGTATGCACATATTATCTTATATACATAATTGCTCCTCATTGACTACTTTCACGTAAAGGTACTCTCTAACAATGTCTTCAATTTCACGTATGATATGAAGGGCTCCATTATTACTGTTAAATGTGATAAAGTTTACATCAGTGATTCTCTCCAGATAGAATCACCAATGTAAATAGGGAGGCATCTGCATGCATTTGCGTTTTTTGACCATAATGCCTTGTCCTTTAAAGCTGTGTCCTTTAGAGCTGCCTCCCCCCCCGTCGTGTGTGGCATCCCGGGACCGCTCACAGCCGCACCCGAGCACTTCACACGTCTTTAAAGACCTTGTCCGTGTTAATAGGGCTTTGTTGTTGTTTCACCCCTTCTAAGAGCCCCTACAGCTCGACTCTGCCAATTGTCGGCAGACGTCAGATAATCGCATCGCGAGACACACCTACATATGGGGCGCGACAAAGTAACGTGTGGCGCCACACAGTTTGGAAAGCTGTGCCCTAGACAAGGAATGGCTTTATTCCTCAATGATGTCCATGTCTCGTCTTCCCCTTGGCGAGGGGATGGAACATTAGCTAAAATGAAAGTGACGGGGGTAGCTGCCGGGGATACATTTAAGCTATGTGCACTACCTAATCTATCATATGTATCAAAATTAGTAGATCCGATTTTTGTTAGAGGCTTGTGTTCATGTCTCGCCCCCATATTTAATTCTGAACCACCCTTCTGTTTGTTATTAGACTACTGTGCATGATTGCTGTCCCTACCCCTTTGACCTTACCCTTTTCACTATTCTGTTTATCAAATGCTACTGGGTATTAGTAGGATGTACACCTTGAGGTATTTTTGAGGCGCCTAATGAATCCTATTTACAGATATTTCCCTTTTACATAATTAGGCGCTGGATTCCAGTAACATTCTCCATACCTGCTTCAATTTTCTCCAATCTAGCTTCCAGGGTACTGATGCACTGTTTAACATACTCTGTTAAATCCATAATCAAATTAGACATTTTCTTGCTTTCAGTAGAGGGACTATTACCTTTATTTTTTGATCTGGTTAATTTACTTTACCCTTTTGAGACTGAGGGTTACCTTTTTTCCCTTGATATTTTTTTGGGTTATTTTTAGATGGTCTTAGTTTAGAGGGGGTCTGGTGTATTACTCGAGGGGATCTATCAAAATTCTCCGTTGATCTTGGATTACATGGTCTTTTTGCGGAGTTAATGTTTTAATTACCTAAATACAACCTTTGTTTAGTAGCTTTGGGTTTGAAATTCCTGGAATGGGGACTACATCTGTCCCTGTCTCAGGAAAAGATGATTCTGTGCCATTACTTGCTAGCGCCTGTGAGTCTATATTTAAAGATTCTTCCACACAAGAAATCTGCTTTTCTATAACGCCTACTGCCCCGTGAGATAACTTAGCAAGGTCATTGTCACATTTGCTTATCAAATGGTAATTTATCAACAAAGATGTTGCCCAGGTTTGTTGGCTTCGGAGACTGGAATCAGTAGAGTTAACAGTTCTTGTGGCCATCAAGTTGGAGACCAGAAAGATAAATTGTTGCTCAGCAGGAGTAGTGTAGTTCTTAACAATTGATGGACATCCAATAGCTAATCTTCAACATATAGCTGTGAAATCTGCTTGCTGTGTCCTCTGGGTTGCTGGCCACAGGCAGATACAGCAGTCTGGGTGTCATCTGCATAGCTGATGACCCAGAAGCCGCGCTTCCTAACCAGTACGGCAAGGGGGTAACATTGAGGGTAAAGAGGATAGGGCTCTGAGATGAGCCCGGCGGAACCCCACCTGGTAATGTAAAAGTGCTTGAAAAGAAGTCATCCAAGGCCACAAATTGTTCTCTCTCTGGGAAAAAGGATTTAAGAAGAGCTGGAGCAGAGCCTAGATTATGAAGCCAGTCAATCATTATAGCCTGCCTTGTGGATGCAAAGTCTTCAAAGGGTTTATATATAAATGGTTAGAGGAAGGTGTTCTCCTATCAAAAAGGGATAGTTTGACAGGCCGTTTAGCAGGGATTATACTGTAGCAGTAGGTTTATACAAGGTAGGCCTGTAACCATTTTCACTTCCACTATAGTAAATGGCCCTGAATGCCCTTTCTACACCAGATACTATGGACATATCTGCAAATTATATGTGTCAATCAGGAATAAAAAAGAGAATTATCCCGGTGCACTCGTTTTTTGATATTTTTCAACACAGTTAATTAACTCTTAAGGCGGTGCTCAAGTCGTCACATATAGTCTGAACGTGCCTTTCAAATGTCAACGAATATTGAGGGTAGAACACACTAGCCTTGAGGCTGAGCACTCTTTTTACAAAGAAAACAAGTTTCTACTCCAAGTTTTTCTTTTCAAGTTCATCTGTTTTATTTTCGTAATTCAAATTATGGTCGTTGATACGTTGTATACTTATAAGCAAAAATTCATAGCGAACATAATTCCATTCTTATGTCGTTATAAACTGATTTTCAAAGATGTTTCCATTCACCCAATGCATTTCGGGTCCACAACAACATGACCCTTTGTCAGGGGTCTGAAAATTAAGCGCAAACAGGAACAAATTAGTCACTCTTACGGTATAATACAACACTAGATATTACACTTTGTCACAACGTGATATCGAGAAATCATCAAGTGATAAATCCATGAAAATTAAGCCATACATAACAATCTTTTTAAATTAACTGGCGGCTACATTAAACTCTAACCAATTGGAACTAAAAATTGCATATTGAAAACTCTAAATGAAACTCATTATCACTTACGTGTAACGGGACGCGGCAGCGTCTTCATGGTTGAGATTCAAATTCCGCGCGTGTGAACGGAAGTTCTGGTCACAAGATTTAAATCACCTGATCGGGCCCGCGGCCAATGACAGCCTAGTGACACCGATCATGTGAGAAACCTTTTCCGTTTTCCGAGCCATAAGTTAAGCGAAGGTTCAGAATTTGAATCTCAAACTTTATGTATATCACATGTGGATGACAATGTATTATGCTAAACAGTAACTGAAGTACTTGCTGTAATAAACAGACAATTCAACCATCGAAATACTGGGAAAATGTACGGGGATCAGAAAATGTCAAAAGTCAACGCTAAAGTTTCGGATCATAAAAAACATGCATGTTCAATCCGATCATTTAGCCCGAAGGGCTGGGTTGAATTCCGTTTTTTTATCCAATAAAATTCTGCCCTTAGTCTCTGTTTCACAGGATCCATGTCTGGGCGTTGCTGGATGCTCTCGATAACCATGAATTTTAATTGAGAAATTTGGTGACCCATTTCTTTCCAATGGCTTGCCAAAGTTGATTTCACGTAGCTCAATCTGATATTGCTTTTGTGCTCCGTGATGCGGACCTTGATCTTGCACTCTGTTTGGCCAATGTAAATTTTACCGCATGGGCATTTGATTAGATAGATGCAGTTGGCGGTATCACATGTACTGGAATGATGCAAATCGATTGGAAAACCCTTTGTCGGATGACTGATTGTCCTTCCAGTGATAACATTATTGCAATGAATGCAATTGAAACATTTAGACATGCCTTTCCAAGCTATCTTGGGTTTGGTTGGAGTGTTCAACAGTTCTTTAAGGTTTTTAGACCTTTGAAAGGCAAACGTGATTTTCTTGTCGAACAAGTTATTAAGATCCGGTTCAGTTTGGATCAAATGCCAATGTTTGTTTAGAATGTTTTGAATTTTATGAGAATCTGAAGAATATTTTAAAACGCAAATAGTTTTCCGTTGTTGTTGTTTGGTCTTGGTAACCAGTAAATCACCTCTCTTCATTTTCTCAGCTTTAGTTGATGCTTTTTCCAAAATATCAACAGGATAACCTCTCAACTTGTACTTTTCTGTTTGTTTCTGTATTGCCATCTTTGATTCCTGTTCATCTGAATTGATTCTTTTCAATCTGATGTATTGGGAAGTAGGCAGGTGTTTCTTTAAAGGTTCAAGATGAAAGCTCGTGAATAGCAGACTAACGTTTCTATCTGTAGATTTGTGAAAGACTTTGGTACTGATGACATTGTTGTTTAAAGTGATTTGAACATCCAAAAATGCTATGGTTGCGTTTGAAATTGTGTGGGTGAACTTGATCTTTTCATTGTGAGTGTTGAGTTTGATGATGTTTGACTCGAGAGATTCTTTGGACCCATGCCATATCAAAAAGATAACGTCGATGAAGCGCTTGAATAAAATCAAGCCATCTGTCCATGTTTGATTGCTCAGAATGTGATCTTTCTCAAATTTTTGCATGAAAATGTTTGCATAGGAGGGTGCTCCCCCAAAACCCATCGAGGTTCCGTTTGATTGATTGAAAAATTGACCATTCCACTCGAAATAGCTGTGATATAATGCAAATTGCATCAATTGCAAGATCAACATTTGTTGGTGCTCTTCTAGATCGCTATTGAGCAAACTCCATTCCAACGCTTCAATGCCTTCTTTATGTGGGATAGAGGTGTATAATGCAACCACGCCTATGGTGTATAACAGATAAGATTCTTCGAGGTTCAGTTTAACTTGATTGAGCATATTTAAGAAAGCCGTTGTGTCTTTGATGTATGTCTCACCCTGTTGAACTAAAGATTGCAGAAATTTGTCTACAAATTTCCCTAAAGGTTCCGAGATTGACCCGCAGGCCGAGACAATGGGTCTACATGGCGGCTTAGCAGGATCCTTATGTATCTTGGGCAACATATAGAGTTGTGGCCTTCTAGGGTGTTTCAATTGGAAAAACGCATATGTTTTTTGACTGATCCATTTCATGGTAAGTGCATGTTCCAAGATTTGTTGTAACACTTTTTGATACTCTTGAGTTGGATCTCCAGCTAGTGGTAAATAAATGTCTTGATTGTGAACATGGTTGTCAACACTCGTTTGGTAAAATTCTCTGTCCATCACGATAAGGGCGCCACCCTTATCAGCTTTTTGAAAAACGAGGCTTTTATCTTGAGTGAGATTCTTCAGTGTGTTCCATTCTTTGGTGGTCAGATTGTTTTTCTTAGGTTTGGCAAAAGCTAGTTTCTGTATGTCGGATGATACAGCCCTTTCGAATGCTTCAATAATTTTGTGAGTTGTCGGCGCGCAAAATACACTGGTCGGTTTGAACTCATGATCCCATGGTTCTGATGTTTGACTCGGTTCAGTGTCCTTGAAAAAATACTGCAGTTTCAGGTTGCGAAAATATTTGAAAAGTGATATTTCTGTTTCACCTGCGTTTGTTCTATATGTTGGTACGAACGTGGTTCCTTTGTTCAACACTGATATTTGCGTCTTGGTTAACTGTTTCGATGATATGTTGATTACTAGGTTGCTTTCTGTAATTGACTCCGTCAAACTCATTATTACTCACGAGTAACGGGATGCGGCAGCGTCTTCACGGTTGGGATTCAAATTCCGCGTGTGTGAACGGAAGCGACACTTTGGATTACAAGCTCGAGGAAGTGTACACATGGGCCGAAATATATAACCAAAAGAAATGGCAGTCTCAACCTCAAAAAAAAAAAAAGTCCGACACGGCATCGTCTCAAGAAAGTGTTGTTTCTGATTCAGACATTTCACAAAATCGACCACCAATCACCAAAGCAGCTAAACAAGCAGCCAAACCTTCCACCAGTTCAACTAACGTTCAACAGCAGTCTTTTTTAGACACAAGTCCGGCAGCAAATGCGCCTCCGACGACAAGCCACGCACAAGAAGGTCAAAAGAAACAGAGAAGGAAGTGGCCAGGAGGACACAGAGTCAATTACAGAAAGCAACCTAGTAATCAACATATCATCGAAACAGTTAACCAAGACGCAAATATCAGTGTTGAACAAAGGAACCACGTTCGTACCAACATATAGAACAAACGCAGGTGAAACAGAAATATCACTTTTCAAATTTTTTCGCAACCTGAAACTGCGGTATTTTTTCAAGGACACTGAACCGAGTCAAACATCAGAACCATGGGATCATGAGTTCAAACCGCCCAGTGTATTTTGCGCGCCGACAACTCACAAAACTATTGAAGCATTCGAAAGGGCTGTATCATCCGACATACAGAAACTAGCTTTTGCCAAACCTAAGAAAAACAATCTGACCACCAAAGAATGGAACACACTGAAGAATCTCAATCAAGATAAAAGCCTCATTTTTCAAAAAGCTGATAAGGGTGGCGCCCTTATTGTGATGGACAGAGAATTTTACCAAACGAGTGTTGACAACCATGTTCACAATCAAGACATTTATTTACCACTAGCTGGAGATCCAACTCAAGAGTATCAAAAAGTGTTACAACAAATCTTGGAACATGCACTTACCATGAAATGGATCAGTCAAAAAACATATGCGTTTTTCCAATTGAAACACCCTAGAAGGCCACAACTCTATATGTTGCCCAAGATACATAAGGATCCTGTTAAACCGCCATTTAGACCCATTGTCTCGGCCTGCGGGTCAATCTCGGAACCTTTAGGGAAATTTGTAGACAAATTTCTGCAATCTTTAGTTCAACAGGGTGAGACATACATCAAAGACACAAAGGCTTTCTTAAATATGCTCAATCAAGTTAAACTGAACCTCGAAGAATCTTATCTGTTATGCACCATAGACGTGGTTGCATTATACACCTCTATCCCACATAAAGAAGGCATTGAAGCGTTGGAATGGAGTTTGCTCAATAGCGATCTAGAAGAGCACCAACAAATTTTGATCTTGCAATTGATGCAATTTGCATTATATCACAGCTAGTTCGAGTGGAATGGTCAATTTTTCAATCAATCAAACGGAACCTCGATGGGTTTTGGGGGAGCACCCTCCTATGCAAACATTTTCATGCAAAAATTTGAAAAATATCACATTCTGAGCAATCAAACATGGACAGATGGCTTGATTTTATTCAAGCGCTTCATCGACGATATCTTTTTGATATGGCATGGGTCCAAAGAATCTCTCGAGTCAAACATCATCAAACTCAACACTCACAATGAAAGGATCAAGTTCACCCACACAATTTCAAACGCAAACCATAGCATTTTTGGATGTTCAAATCACTTTAAACAACAATGTCATCAGTACCAAAGTCTTTCACAAATCTACAGATAGAAACACTAGTCTACTATTCACGAGCTTTCATCCTGAACCTTTAAAGAAACACCTGCCTACCTCCCAATACATCAGATTGAAAATAATCAATTCAGATGAACAGGAATCAAAGATGGCAATACAGAAACAAACAGAAAAGTACAAGTTGAGAGGTTATCCTGTTGATATTTTGGAAAAAGCATCAACTAAAGTTGAGAAAATGAAGAGAAGTGATTTACTGGTTACCAAGACCAAATAACAACAACGGAAAACTATTTGCGTTTTAAAATATTCTTTAGATTCTCATAAAATTCAAAACATTCTAAACAAACATTGGCATTTGATCCAAACTGAACCGGATCTTAATAACTTGCTCGACAAGAAAATCACGTTTGCTTTTCAAAGGTCTAAAAACCTTAAAGAACTGTTGAACACTCCGACCAAACCCAAGATAGCTTGGAAAGGCATGTCTAAATGTTTCAATTGCATTCATTGCAATAATGTTTTCACTGGAAGGACAATCAGTCATCCGACAAAGGGGTTTCCAATCGATTTGCATCATTCCAGTACATGTGATACCGCCAACTGCATCTATCTAATCAAATGCCCATGCTGTAAAATTTACATTGGCCAAACAGAGCGCAAGATCAAGGTCCGCATCACGGAGCACAAAAGCAATATCAGATTGAGCAACGTGAAATCAACTTTGGCAAGCCATTGGAAAGAAATGGGTCACCAAATTTCTCAATTAAAATTCATGGTTATCGAGAGCATCCAGCAACGCCCAGACATGGATCCTGTGAAACAGAGACTAAGGGCAGAATTATATTGGATAAAAAAACTGAATTCAACCCAGCCCTTCGGGCTAAATGATCGGATTGAACATGCATGTTTTTTATGATCCGAAACTTTAGCGTTGACTTTTGACATTTTCTGATCCCCGTACATTTTCCCAGTATTTCGATGGTTGAATTGTCTGTTTATTACAGCAAGTACTTCAGTTACTGTTTAGCATAATACATTGTCATCCACATGTGATATACATAAAGTTTGAGATTCAAATTCTGAACCTTTGATTAACTTATGGCTCAGAAAACGGAAAAGGTTTCTCACATGATCGGTGTCACTGGGCTGCCATTGGCCGCGGGCCCGATCAGGTGATTTAAATCTCGTGACCAGAACTTCCGTTCACACACGCGGAATTTGAATCCCAACCGTGAAGACGCTGCCGCGTCCCGTTACTCGTAAGTGATAATGAGTTTCATTTAGAGTTTTCAATATGCAATTTTTAGTTCCAGTGGTTAGAGTTTAATGTAGCCGCCAGTTAACTTAAAAAGTTTGTTATGTATGGCTTAATTTTCATGGATTTATCACTTGATGATTTCTCGATATCACGTTGTGACAAAGTCTAATGTCTAGTGTTGTATTATACCGTAAGAGTGACTAATTTGGTCCTGTTTGCGCTAAATTTTCAGACCCCTGACGAAGGGTCATGTTGTTGTGGACCCGAAATGCATTGGGTGAATGGAAACATCTTTGAAAATCAGTTTATACCGACATAAGAATGGAATTATGTTCGCTATGAATTTTTGCTTATAATTATACAACGTATCAAGGACCATAATTTGAATTACGAAAATAAAACAGATGAACTTGAAAAGAAAAACTTGGAGTAGAAACTTGTTTTCTTTGTAAAAAGAGTGCTCAGCCTCGAGGATAGTGTGTTCTACCCTCAATATTCGTTGTCAATCAGGAATAAGCCACTTTTTTCACCAGCTAAGCCACATTTGTGTAACTGTCAGTGTGGTTCAATACATCTTTATATTTATATATGCTTGGCTGTGTTTAGAGAAATGAGAGTTTTTATTGCTACTGTCACTCCTGGAAGATATTTTACACTGGTGGAGCAAATGCATGTGCATGCTGCTGAAGGTGTCAATAATACTGCTACTATGTCCATGACACCACCACTGCAATTACTTAGTTTAGCAGTGTGAGCAATTCTACTGCATACATATACACCTACCATGCCGCAGTCAAAATCAAATCGAAAATTATGTATACCAGGATTTTTAAATGACATAAAATACTAATTTTGTTCTAAAAAGGCCTGAGGTAAATAATCCACAGGTCATAATTAAAACTACGTCAGTTAAAGATTACTCCTGTGATGGATACAAAATGTTAAAAATTTTACAATATTCAGTGCCATACAATCAGATTAAATAAGTTGCAGAACTATTAAGGTGGGCCGACATTGGCGTAAGCCTGGACTTTTTAAGATTGGAACTAACCAACGTTTTCTTGGTTCTACATAGAATTTACAGAAGAGGGTTAAGTGTATTAAGGATTGGGTTGAAATGTCATCACAGGGGCAAGGGGATAAAAGATTCGACCAGTCATTGGTTTTTGGAAAGGTAACCAGTCGATGGAAAAGGTTAAACCTGAAACGGGTCATCAGAAACCTGTCATAACCAGACAAATTCCATGTTAATTAGGGCTGAATGGCCATTGTCGACTGAATCAACAAAGATTGTTGAGCCGAGGATGTATTGGCTTCGGATGCCCGACCCAAATCAGCTAGATGACTCAAGCATAACGTTTTCAAAGCTTTTCTTGGCACTTCTGCTATTTGGGGGGGATTGTGATAGTATTTTTCCAAACCCAGATCATACAGAAAGTTCTTAACATAGCGAATCCAGTCAACCTTGTTGGAATTTTCAAGTGCAAGGCAATCCTTCAACAGGCTTTGGGTAAAAATTAGTTTAGATGATGACCAAATAAGGTGCCATAACAGAATTGGCTGTATCTTGATGGTGTCAGAAATATAAGGTAAGCCTAATTCTATATGGCAACCGAAAGTTGTAGTGCTTTGCGGAACAGCAAGGAGAAAACTTAAAAAGCTGTTCTCCACTTTTTGAAGAACTTCCACCTGTGCATAGCCCCACACCCCTGCTCCATACATGGCAGTTCTAATACATTCTGCCTGATATATGGAAATCATCTCTACCGGAGGTCTTTTTCCTAGTCTCTGTGTAAAATTCACTAACGCCATAGTTGACCTTAAGAACAAGAGCTTTCTAGCTTCTATAGCTTTTCTCCATGAGCCTTTTTAATCTATTAAGATTCTGAGATAGGCGTATGTAATTGTGTTCTCCACCCTGTAATTATCGATAAAAATGTCTCTCCTTTTTTTTACTTTTAACTCCTGAGCTCATTATAAAAGTTTTTTTAATGTTGATTTTTAAATCGAGATTAGACATAAAGGCGGTGTATCTATTTAGTGAGCGTTGGAGTTTCAGAGGACTGCGGGCTACAATCACAGCGTCGTCCGCGTAGAGAAGAGCGGGAATTGGGTGATTATGAAGTAAAGGTAGGGCCTGCCACCCCTCCAGCATGGCTTTTTCTAAACCGTTGGTATAAAGGGTGAAAAGAAAGGGGGCCAGGACGCAACCCTGCCTGAGCCCCCCCGCTCAACCCTAAACGGCTCTGTCAGCTCTCCTCCTGTTCCAAATCTCACTCTAGCCATTGCGTTGGTATACATTTCACGAAGAAAATTAATTAAAGGTAGGTCAACCCCCATTTCTGTTAAAATGCACCACACTTTTGAATTGCTTACCCAGTCAAAGGCAGATGTTAAATCTACGTTAACCATATGGAGCTTCCCTCCTTTTGCTTTACATATTTGCCCATGATTGAGGTTAATTTTAGGACTTGCTCAATGGTGCCCATGGCTTCCCTGAATCCATATTGGAGATCCGATAAAATGTTGTTGCCCAGTGTTGGAGGCGTTCTAATAAAATGGGCCCTACAACCTTTCCCAGAGAGTCTAATAACGAAATAGGGCTGTAACAAGATGGACTCTGTTGATCTCCCTTTTTAAAAATGGGTACAAGGATGGAGAGTGACCATGAGTCTAACAGTCCAACTTTACACATTGCCTCCAGAACTCTAAGCAGGATCGGGGCCCAGAGGTCCTTATTAAATTTATAGTGGTCAACTGGGACCCAGTCTGGCCCTGGCGCCTTTCCTCCGCTACAAGCTATTAGGGCTAATTCAACTTCTGCCATGGTGAAATCTAGAACCAAAGGAACAAATGGAGATATAAGGTTCACAACATTTGTTCCTACTTGGTTCTGGGCTGTCGACGCACTAACATTATGTCCAAAAATCTGTGAAAAGTGTTCCACCCAAGATGTCTCATCAATTGCCATTTCAATTTACTAGAAAGAAAACAGGCGTTAATTACTTTCGAGAAAGCAGTGCTGTCTTTCATTAAACAACTCTTATGGAGTTCAGCCCATAATCACTGTTTAAGTTCATTTTTCCTAGATCAAATTGTGGAATATTAAATTTTTCGATGGCAAATTATTTCCTGCTTGTTTCTAGCTGGGTTATGGAGAGCTGTTTTCAGGTTCGAATATGCTTTGGTGCATGCATTATTAAACCAGCCTGCCTTGTTTGTCTTGTTCCCTTTGGGTTTGGCACCTAGGGCTTCCCTTACTGATGTGGTCACGACCATAATGTTGTCTATAATCTCCTGAGGAGTAGAAACCTCATCTAAACAAGTATTAATGGCACACTGAGAATTCACAACAACCTTCTCCGTAATCTTAACTGGGTCAGCATGTTCAAACTTAAGTGAGTAACCGTTTAATCTATTCAGGACCAGATTTTCCTCACCATATGATCTCATTTGGCAAGTCTTATCCCTCCCCCTCGGGAGAGAGAGAGTAACCGAATTCAGAAAATGGTCACTAAAAGCACAACCATGTGTTTTAAAATTCAGAATAAGAGGTGCCGCCATACTAGACAAAAAGATAAAGTCTATACAACTAGAGAAACCTCTGCCATTAAAAGTAGGAATAAGGGGGACTGTAGGTGTTGTTAATTCATTTGCCAAGGCCAAATGAAGAATAATTAAGGTCTCATTTAAACATGCCCCACTCTGGTTATGTATAAAGTGAGTCAAATTGTCATCTTCCTCTTTTTGTAAACCGCAAATTATATTATCATTGTGGGCGCGCAGTGAAAGGTTAAAGTCTTTTGTTTTGATATTTATTTTTAAGTTCCAGGAAGGGGTCACGTATCTCTTTAAGAGTATTAATCAGCTGGGATTGTGATATATTAATATAAAAGTTAACTATAGTAAAGATGGCAGATTTATGAATTTCAAGAATGATTATTTGCAAGTTAACCTCGAGTTTTAGAGCAATGATTTCCCGTGCTGTAATTAAGTTTGAAATATAAGTCGACAGTCCTCCTATTGCTCGTCCAGATGCGGACGGAATAGCAGGCAAATGGTAGGTTTTATAACCATTTAGATGGATGGGTAATACCGCTCACGTTTCTTCAAATGAAAGAATGGAATAAGTCAGCGAAAAGGTCAACCACTCATCGTAGTTGACCTTAGATCGTAGGCGGCAATATTCCAAAAAAGAACACAAAATGGTGACCCTCTCAAGGTTTTTTCTTCTTGGGGGATAAATATGGCAGGATCTCCTGTGTGGGCTACAGGAATAGAATCGACACTAGAAACCAGATTTAAGGGAATAATATGTGTAGATCCTGCGACCATTGCCACATATCTAGTGTCTGAAGTAACTGGAGAAGATACAGGCTCCATCTCAACCAAGACCATTTTGGGGATCAAGGTAGTTATTGGTACAATGCATTCACTTGTCTAAGGGGGTCAGTTGATTGTCAGTCCACTGCATTCAAAGGGGATAGAGCCTCAAACATATTTGGTGTAAGAATAGAAACAGCCCCTGCTCCTATGGGCCGAAAGGTAGATTTATAAAAGAAACCCAAAGGGAGGACCATAATGTTTGAGCTTTGATGGGAGAATCCATTGTTATGTGTCAATAAAGATCGAACCATTCTGGGACGTCGAATATTTATAACAATACAGTCACCAGAAATGGTTTTTGCAGAGGCACCCACCCATCCCACTCTACGGACCATCAAGATTTCATTAATGTGGAGGGGGCTAAAGTTCTTAAATTTAATCAACCAGTTTGCTGCTTTATTGCGTGAAGTCATCCAAGATTCCTGCTGCCCCTGTTTTATTTCCTGGACCCCGGTTAGTATTATTAC
The DNA here is from genome assembly GCF_964263255.1 of Lissotriton vulgaris. NCBI lineage: Eukaryota > Metazoa > Chordata > Amphibia > Caudata > Salamandridae > Lissotriton > Lissotriton vulgaris. Next base: position 2,053,277,368 of record NC_141687.1, on the reverse strand, counting down.
GTACAGACAGGAAGCGGGTGGTAGATCTGATATTCCAGGACTCGAGTACTCAGAAGTTTTTTGAGGGATATTTTGTCTATCCTGACCCATTGTGGTTCCATCTCCCTCCCTAATGAGGTTCTTCGATTCAGTGTTCTTAGTCATACATAATGTTGAGGTGACTATTTGTGGTTCTTTTGGTTTACCACAGATTTTTTCCTAAATGGGGGTCTTTGGTTCCTCCGTTTGAGGGAGATTGGATCCCTTTGGGCCAGGGCGAGGAACAACATTTTCTAGATTATTTCAAATTAAACCTACAACTCCTGTCAGCTGCTCAATTTTTTCCTCCAAGCGCCCAAATCTTTCTTCCATAGGAGTGCTTAGCTGTAGCATAATTGAAATAATCTTAGATTCTAAGAGTCCTCTAACCATGTCTTCAAGGGCTTCATGGGTTTCCTGGGTACCTAAGGGATACTCTGTTAAATTAGGGATAGTTACTTCTACCTGGGTACCCATGGATTTTAAAGTTACGTCAGTTTATGTTTCTGCTAGAACAAGTACTCGGGGGCTAGAGGCGGCAGCTCCCATGTTGCTGCAATCTGTACCCCCCTTTGCACCTTTCTTGCAAGTTTTAGCTGTGTTGCCCTTTAACAGCCTGGTTTGTTTCCAGGTTTGCGGCTTTGTCCCTGATGGTGAGCTTCTATCAGTGTCCCTCGGTTGATTCATTGATTTAGACGTTGTTTGCCCATCGAAGGATTACTCTCTTTAGAGTGGATGATAATTTCGGGTGTTAGGGGAATATTAGATCCTTCTTCCCTAGTCAGTGGGAACAGAGTAGGGTCAAGTGAGAGCTGTCGTTCCGTTAACTGGATCTCATGGGTTAAGAGCGACTCAGCTCTGATCTGAGAGGCATTTAAAGTGCCTGCTGTGCTCTTATGTTTCTCCAAATTCTTTAGTAGAAATAGTTCCCCCAAATAACAAACACTCACTAGATGATCCGAAATACTTAAATTAATATGGAACAAATGACCATTCAATCAGGGTATGATTAGGGGAACCAGAGGTCAAAAAACATGCACGATGCTCACTGTAATATTCCCTTAAATGCCTCCTATTTAGTAGTCAAAATGTGTTACCATTTATTATACTTAAATTCCTGGTGATCGATCATAAAGAGAGATGTTACAACTTTGTACAGCTCAAAATACTCCCTTAAATATCAAGAATATGGGAACTTAAAGAAAACACACTTTACATATAGGTAAGAAAGCCGGACGTTCTTATATGATTCAATTGAATTTGAAAAGTCAATGGAGTTCTTACTCACAGGTCAAAATTACATGGGGCCCGGGGAAAATTCAACCAAGGGGGGTGGCCCTGCCCTGCCTCTTCCTGGCCCTGACAGGCACAGGTGGGCCCGCCCTTGGCCCGGGCTTTGCCCGCGCGCGTACCGCGCCACGTGAGCTCTTGGCCTCTTTAATAGGCTTCCTGCCTCACCTCTCACGGGACCGCGCTGCCCTCTGGATGATGCAGTTCAGGCAGGAGTCTGGCCGCGAATAGAGCCAGTCAAGACTGGTGTATGGTCCGAAGTTCCAAGCCCACCGGGCAGCGGCGGCAATAAGTGGCAATGGCAGCTTGACTGGTGATTGCAGCATCAAAGAAATTAAGCGTCCCGCGCCGCGTGAGCTCCCGGCCCCTTTAATTGGGTTTCTGCCTCACCTCTCGCGGGACCTCGCTGCCCTCTGGATGATGCAGTCCAGGCAGGCACCGGTCCCCGAGTCGAGGCAGTCAAGGCTGGTGTATGGTCCCAAGTTCCAAACCCCCCAGCAGCAGCAATAAGTGGAGATGGCAGCTTCACTGGTGTTTGCAGCAACAAAGAAATTAAGCGTCCAGCGCTGCGTGAGCTCCCGGCATCTTTAATAGGCTTCCTGCCTCACCTCTCACGGGACCCCGCTGACCTCTGGATGATGCAGTCCAGGCAGGCGCCGGTCCGCGAGTCGAGGCAGTCAAGGCTGGTGTATGGTCCCAAGTTCCAAGCCCACCCAGCAGCAGCGGCAATAAGTGGAGATGGCAGCTTCACTGGTGATTGCAGCAACAAAGAAATTCAGCTCCCCACGCCGCGTGAGCTCCCGGCGTCTTTATTTATTTATAATTACATTTGTTAAGCGCACAGCTACCCGGAGGTTTCCCGGCGCTAAGGCAGACTAAACGGTAAAAAAAGGAGGGAGAGGTAATGGACCATAGAATTAGGTGTTGAAAAGCCAGGTTTTAATTCCCTTACGGAAAGTGAGGAAGCAGAATTCAGAGCGCAACAGTTGAGGTAAGGCGTTCCATAAAGAAGGGGCCAGCAGGGAAAACGAGCGTCCACCCATTTTGGCTCTGTTGATGCGTGGAACCATGAACTTGTTCTGCGTGGAAGACCTGAGTGTCCGGGGGGGAATATATTGCTGCACTAGGGCAGACAGATAGTGAGGGGCCCTACTAGTCATGATTTTATGCATATAGCAGAGTGCTTTAAACTTAACTCTGTTCTCAATACGCAACCAGTGCAATTTCCGCATATGGGGAGTAACCGAGGATCTAGCAGGAAGGTGACAGATAAGGCGAACTGCCATATTCTGCACCACCTGGTACTTCCTGGTAACCTCCTTGGCGGCGCCCAAGAGAAGGATGTTCCCATAGTCCAGGCGGGAGATGACAAGAGCCTGGACTACGGTCCTCAAGATGTCCGCAGGCAGCATCCACGTGATTTTTCTCAGCCACCTGATGATGGTGGTACAGGTGGCGGAGACTTTCACAGCGTGTTTCTTGAAGGTTAGCTGGTTGTCAAAAAGAACCCCAAGTTTGCGAGCAGACTCTGATGGAATGGGTAGCGGACCCATCTCCGATGGCCAATGGTGTGGGCCCCAGAGTGAAGTGTCTGGGCCAAACAGGAGAAGTTCTGTATTGTCCCCATTTAATTTTAGCTTGTGCTTCAGCATCCAATCCGATATTTGTTTCAGCCCGGATTGAAGAGAGGAAGAGGGGAGATTTTTATTGGTGGAGAGGATGTAGATGACTTGAGTGTCATCAGCGTACGAGTAAATTGTGAGGCCCACCTGTTCCGCTAAAAAAGCAAGCGGCCTCACATACAGGTTAAAGAAAAGGGGACTAAGGATGGACCCTTGGGGAACACCGTGAGTGGAGGGGAGAATAGAAGAAGCAGAGGTAGAGGAAAAGACTTGAAACGTGCGATCAGAAAGAAAATTGGCAATCCAGGCCAAGGCAGGACCACCGACACCAACCGCCTCCAACGTGGATAATAAGATGGAATGGGAGACGGTGTCGAAAGCGGCACTCAAGTCAAGCAGAATGAGTGCCACAGTCTCCCCGTTATCCACTTGGCGTCTGATGGTCTCTGACACGCCAAGGAGGGTGGTTTCCGTGGAAAAGCCAGCCCTGAACCCGGATTGTGAGCCATGAAGAAAATTGGAAGATTCAACAAAGGAATTGAGCAAAGAATTAACATGTTTCTCCAAAATCTTGGAAAAGCATGAGAGCAAAGAAATAGGGCGAAAATTGGAGGGGTTGTTTGGGTCTGCGTTCACCTTTTTTAATAGTGGGACCACCCTTGTGTGTTTCCATTCGTTTGGAACAATCGCTTCTGTCAGAGAGGCGTTCAAGACATCTAGAATAATGTGGAGGGATGCTGGGTCTAGAGAGCGCAGAACCTGCGGGGGCATGGGACCAGGGGGGAGCCAGATTTGATTTCTTGAAGATATTTATTTAGAAGCGCGGGAGAAATAGGATCCCAAGCAAGAAGTTGGGAAGAAGTGGGCAAAGGGCCGGGAGTGATATCAGGCGGAGAGTTACGTAGGTCTTGAACGGAATGAGTGGGGGAGGCAGGAGTAGAATTAAAAATGGCATAAATCTTATCAATTTTTGCAAGAAAAAAATTGGCTAAGGCATTACACTGAGCAGTGTCTAGACAAGGCTCCTCAGGAACCGAGGAAGCACCCGAGAGCTCCTTGACTATTTTGAACAGGGCTTTAGGTCTATTTTGAGCTGTGAGAATGGTGTTATTCGCAAAATCAGCTCTGGCCGTATCACAGGCCGCATGATAAGTTTTGAGGGCGGACTTGTATTCAATTTTATGGGTAGGGTCATAGTTGGAACGCCATATGCGCTCCAATTTTTTACAGTTGGATTTTTCAGCCCGGAGGGAGTCGTTAAACCAGGGAGCAGGGGGGTGATGAATTTGAGATTTGTTATTTTGGGTCGGAAGACAGGAATCCAGGGCGGTGGTTAACCATGATGTAACAGCAGGGAGCTCTTTGATAGTAATCTTGGGGACCGTGGGTTTGGAGTTAACGAGAAGAGAGTTTAATTTATTTAAATCAAGGCGTTTCCAGTTTCTACTAGCTCTCTGAGGAAGGCCGAACCTAGAGGAGTCAGCCACAGACGTTTTAATAGTAAAATTAACAATAAAATGATCAGACCAGATGACAGGAGTAGAAGAGTGATAGGAAATGCCAGTCAGGTTAGAAAA